>NC_142166.1:38792988-39392988 GCF_029865625.1 Vigna umbellata
AATTGTGTGCTGCTGATGAGATATATGTTACAGGCACTGGTAGGAGGTGTGATTCGTCCAAATATTCAAGTATGGTTAACCAGAATGAAGGGTCCACTTTATGTATCACTTTTCAAGCCCTTTGGTATTGCATTCGCCACTACTTTTGGACTTTGCTTCTTTTCTAACAGCCTTCATTATGGAAGGTACTTGAACTCTTCACCCCAGATGGATATTTTTATGTCTTTTTTTCTGAAGTGATTAATTATGCACAAGACTTTTGCTTCACTTGATTTGTCTGTATCTCTCCTTCATACGTAATTTGTTTTTATTTCTCAAAAAAAAAAACTTGCAGTGTGATAGGAGCAACTTTACTTGGAATGGGGTATTATACAGTGATATATGGACAAATCAAAGGAAATGAAGAAGAGACAAGCTGTGACGATAGCTCTGATTCTTTGGACAAGAAGATACCTCTTCTGCAAGAAAAGATGGAAGTGTAAATAGAGTTATTATTATCATACTTTTTCTCTCTTTCGTGTGAATAAAACTTCGAAAGATATGGTTGAGGAATTCATCTATTTACCAGAACTTCCTCCATACCATATCCTTTCAAACCCATTGTGTTAGAAGTTTCCAGCTATATAAATAACATGAAACATATAAGTTGCATGCAAGAAAAAAAGATGGTGGAATTGATACATACAATACAACATTTCTATCTGTATATATAACATGTATATCCAGCGTTACTGTATTGATATATACGTGACCCATATATTTAGAGTCGAGTCATTCAAATTTCCAATCGTGGTTGTATAAAAGAAATTCAACAAAGGCCAAAAAGACTTGACAAAATATGCACAGTATCAGGGTGATAGACTCATCAAATGAGAAAGAGCCTTCCTTTTCTTGAAAAAGAGAGCCAAAATCATCTTTTCCACACAAATTAGACAAACTAAAGATTATAAATTTAAGTGCGTGATATTGTTATAAAATCAAAAGCTAAAAGAAATTTTGAACAATCAATATAATAGATGTAATATTCCAAAGATAAAGTGTAATTTACTTTAACTATCTTTTTGTAAGCAAAATTTGATTAAAAAGACAAGTATAAAAGATGCTTAAGTCAATAGTTTTGCAAAGCCCTTATCAAGATAAAAGACAAACCATGACCAATACATTAATATATATTGAACTCAACTCTTACCTTTGTGGAAAGATGATCACTATCAAAGTTCAAGACATGAAGAGATACAACCCTTTAAGAACAGTGATGAGACATACATCTACACCCTTGGACGGAACAACAATATCCATTAAAGTTTTATCCTTTTTACTCAGTTTGTTTTTATCTTCTTCATCTTCAGATTTTTATTTTTCCATGTTCTAAAAGTAAATATTCACACCACTTCTGCTTATGTCATAGCAATTCGCAAGCAACCACCATAGATGGCGGTGGACCTCCACCGAGGGCCTGTTAAATAAACTTTAAAATATTAAAATTTATTTTTTAATATTTTGTTTGTTGTTGCGTGTTTTACGTAAAGCGGATTTTATTTAGAAAATAGGGAGGAATTAGAGATAGATATTATTTAGTTTTTATTTGAAGTTGTTTTTATTATCTTGTAAAGGCCCACAGCCTCTGTTATGTTTACGGCTATTTAAAGTCATTTTATATGAATGAAAAGGCACTCCCACAGTTTATCAGGAAACATATATTAGAGTGGAGTAGTTTTTGTTTATCTGAGAGAGAGAGAAATATTTGTGCCGCTAGGGGTTCAGTCTTTACAGAAAGGAAGTGGAGCGCGCGTTTATTTTTTCTAACGAAAATATTTCCAATGTGCAGCTGTTGAGTGTGTTTTATTTAACAAAGTGGTATGCAAAGCTCTGAGTACCGAGAGAGAAAAAAAAGAGGAGAATCAAACATCGTCAGAGAAAAAAGTCATGTTTGGCACATAATTTTGTAAACAGTGTATGAAAACAAAATGTATTGATTAAATTATGGGTAACAAATACATAGAAAACATGAAATATATCAATTATTAAGTTATTTCAGTTTTACTTGTGCAATAAAAGATTATTAAGGTATACTTGTTTTCTGTGTGATATAATAATTTAAGAATACCCATGGAACTTCTTTTCATTTCTTTCATTTCATGCATCAGAATAGATTTATGGTATGGTGTCTAATATTCTTTGTGTCGTAATCTCTGAACAATTTATCTTATATACATTTAAAAATATACAAAATTTATATGTACATGATTAAGTTACGGTGAATATGTTTACAAGCATTAAGTATGTGAGAATATGGTAGCTGAAATTTTTTAACTTTTCCACAATTAGAATACATTTCATCTCTAGATTCATCGTAAAGTGTTTACAAGTCGCTTCTCTTTAATTAGATTAATCATTTCTATAAAAAAAAAATTCTCGTAGTGACTCAACAAAAGTTAAGTACTTTGAATTTTTTGCCTTCAATTATGCACCTTTAAATGCCTTGCTTACAACTTCGTGGTAGACATAAAAAGGGGTTTTATTTTTTCGGGTAAAATTTCACCTGCCTCATACGAGGTACAGGGTCCCACAAACTTGACAACACTACAAAGATTCAAAAAAAATATTCGACAGAATAACATTTTATTTAGATTCTAATTGAATCTTTCTTCTACACACGCAAGATGGTAGTTAACATGAGCGTCATCATTAAATATCCTCTTGTGGTAGGGCCACAAGAGATGTCTGCCACTAATTCCTTCCCAAACCATACTACAAACTTTCCTCTGATTGGCCCCAATTATTTATGTATTATACCATGGTTAATTAACTCCATAAGATCTACTACTATAAGCCAAAGAGTGACACATATTCAACTGATGTTTTACCCTTTGTTTAACATTAATGATGCCAAACTAAGACCAAAAAGAAAAGAGGACAAATTAAAAGAGAACAAGGGCATAAGATCTACCACGAAGAAAATAACTCAATGATTAAAAACTCCCTCAGACGTCAGCTTTGGTCCCTTGTTTAAGAATTTGGGACACTCGAGTTGCAACTTCACCTCCAAAGTACCTTCCTTTTTCTCAAGGGTTGCAACTTGCAAGGTCCCATCTCTTTTCTTCCACCACCTTTCCTTCTTATAATACAACCACAAACAACTTTCTCCACACAGAGAGGGTTGGCTTTCTTGGTTTCTGCAAGCTCCTACTTGGGGGAGCACACAGACAAAGACAAGTTCCATACCAGATACTCAAAGCTCCTCCCTCTCTAGCTGTAAATATATAAAACGGAAAGTTCTAGTTTCTATTTATACCACCATTATCATATTATCACTCTCTGACTGAGAGTATAAGAAGAACATTGAATGGAGGCTAAGACTAAGATGTCTGAGTTGCTGCCGTTCATAATGATGGTGATTATGGAAGGTTGGACCATAGGACTCACCATTTTTGCAAAAACTGCAATAACCAATGGAATGAGCCCATTTGTGTTCATAGTTTATACCAATGCTTTGGCCACTATAATTCTGTTCCCTTGTTCCTTTTTATCGCACCAAGAGGACAGGTCCTTCTCTTCTTCTTTTCCTTCTATTCTTGTGTTGCTAGCTAGCTAGCTCATGAAGTTTCTTGCATGGAGGTTTTGTTTTGGTTCTGATCTTCAGTATTCTCTCTTCTGCACAGAAAGCAGCGGCTAACTTTTACTTTCTCTTTGTTCATGCGATTGTTGTTCATCGGTTTGATAGGGTACATACACATACATACTCTCTCTCTCTCTTATGGTCCTTGAATAGTTGTAACAATTTTTTTGGCCTTCAAATGGAATCTTCACACAGTGGAAGATTTTATTTGCTTGCTGCATTATAGTTATTTGGCTCAACAGTGGTATTCATATTTGTAACATTTGATTATATTAATGGATTCTGCAGGGTAACCATGACTCAGGCCTTTTTATTTCTGGGTCTAAGCTATAGTTCGCCAATACTTGTGTGTGCCATGAGCCACTTGATCCCAACGTTTAATTTTCTTCTCTCTCTCATTCTCAGGTTCCACCTCGTCAAAACTCAGTGATTAATCTACCTATCTATCCATCGATGTATCTATATATAGTTTGATGTTAAAAAACTGAAATCTGAGTTTTTGAAAAATATTATCTAATCTTTAAGATATATAATAGTTGAAAATATAAAAAAATTGAAATTAAAATTGTGAATTGTTTTTCAGGAGTTTGCTATAAATATAATAAGTTTATACTGTTTATTTCAGGAAGACAGAGTTGAATCTGAGAAGCCCTGGTATCCAAGTCCAAGTGATTGGTGTGTTGGTATCAATAATGGGAGCAGTGGTAGCTGAATTCTACAAGGGACCACTTGTAAGACCTTCTTCTCACCACCTTAGACAAACTAAGCAACTTCTTCTCTTCTCCTCAACACCAGAATTTTGGCTTCTCGGTGGCGCTTTGCTTGCTGCAGCTTCCTTCTCCCTTTCAATTTCTAACTTTATCCAGGTATACTTCTTCTGCTTTCTTATGTATACCTTTTAACGTTTCCTTCTATTCTTAAAATCATGTTTTCCCTCTGATGAATAATTGTGGTGATTCAAGTTTATTCTTTTCTTTCCACCTGCAAGAAAGAAACTCTAGAACAATATCCGGAACCAATGAAGGTGGTTTCTTATTCTAGCTTAATTGGAACGATCCTCAGTGCAACAGTGTCGTGTATTGTTGAGAGGGACATAAATGCTTGGAAGATAAAACGCAACAAGGATCTTATTCTCATTCTTCTAACTGTGAGTATCAACATATATAGTTGAATATCATTTTTTGATATACATAAATAAGTTACCGCAAAGCTGTGCTGATGAGAAACGTGTAACAGGCACTAGTAGGAGGTGTGATTCGTTCAAATGTTCAAGTATGGTTAACTCGCACGAAGGGTCCACTTTATGTACCACTTTTCAAGCCCTTTGGTATTGCATTTGCCACTACTTTTGCAGTTTGCTTCTTTTCTAACAGCCTTCATTATGGAAGGTACTTGGACTAAATTCTCATTCATTTGTTGACCCCAGATGCATATTTTTATACAAGTATGAAAATTTTGGTTCTAATTTGTCTGGATGTCTCCTATATAATTTTTATTTTTTTTTTAAATGTGCAGCGTGGTAGGAACAACCATAGTTGGAATGGGGTATTATACAGTAATGTATGGACAAGTCAAAGGAAATGAAGAAGAGACAAGCTGTGACGATAGCTCAGATTCCTTGGACAAGAAGATACCTCTTCTGCAAGAAAAGATGCAAGTGTAAACAGAATTTTGAAAGATTCTAGAGGCAGAGGAATTCCAGAATCTTCCTCAGTATCATATAGTTTCAAACTGATTGTGATACAAGTTTCTCCCATGCTGCAAATAGTTCAACTGTAATTAACTCAAACTGTATATAAATCATGAAACACGTAAGTAGCACAAAAACAAGGTGGTTGAAGCCTTTGCATTGTCGTTGTACAAAATATCCGTTTGTGTATATAAATATATGTATCTCGGGTGTTACTATATTGATGAGTTTTGGAATGATGAAATTTGCTATTATTGCTATATAAAAGAAGGCAAAGACTTAAAAAATCAAGCACAGTATAAGCGAGATGGAGAGTTCTTATCAGTAGAAGTTTTGCTTGTGCTGATATAATTGTGATGGGCCTTCTTTTAATCGAAAAAGACAACCAAAATCATCTTTTCCACAAAAAATTTAAACAAACTCAAAAGCTATGAATTAAACTCTGATATTTTGCAAAATCAAAAGCTAAAGTAAAAGTTTCATAAAGCATTAGTATCAAGTTGCTGTCAGTGTAACAGTACATGTCAGTATTAACAAATTTACAATTGGCCAATTCAATCATAAATATTTTAACGTGATTTTCTAAGATAATTAAAAAAAAAAATTAGTCATACATTTCTTTTCAGATGCTACGGATTTAATTCAACCATAAATGTTTGTTTTATTTAAGAATGAAACGAAATTGCAACTTTTTAATGGGAAGTGCTGTCGAAAGTCTTAGTTTTTTCAGAGAAATAACAAAATCAAAGAAAGTTGACTTGCTGTCAGGAAACACAAACAAGATAGAATAATTTTCCAAATTCTGTACTAGTTTGTATTGATCAAAAACTGAAACAGTATTATATTTTATAACCAAATACAAATATCCAATCCTACTACTTTCATGCATGAATTAGTCGGTTGTACTAACTAGATCATAAGCTAAAATATAGCTTTTTCTCTTCCTAAAGAATAAGTCAATAACTAACCTAATTTATTTAAATCAAAAACTGCTTAAAAATAGAACAATAAAATATAGATAACTTATCTGTTAATATTCCCTCCCTTAACCTAGATGTCAATAGCATTTAGTTTATCTCTGACGCTTTAACCATGTCTAACATTCTTCTAAGCTTTATAAATTACTTCAATTTTAGTGGTTTGGTCATTATGTCAGTGAATTAATTTTGAGTGCTACAGTAGCTTAACTTGATGCTTTCTTTTTTTTACAAGATCTCTTAAAAAATAAATCTAACATCAATATATTTACTTCTTTCTTGAAATATTGGACTTTTAAATAACTTCATGGTTGAACCGTTGTCACATAGAACTAGAGTATTTTCTTGTTCTTTGAATCCAAGAGTCTACAATATCCAGATACATTGACATGCACATGATGCAGTAGTTATGTACTCTACTTTTGTGGTAGACATTGTTATCACTGGTTGTTTTTGGAAGACCATGAAACTGCTTTAGACCCTAAAGAAAACACAAAACTAGATGTGATCTTCCTATCATTCAAATATCTAGCAAATCACTATCTATATAAGCAACAATCTGTGTTTTCCCTTTTCTGGTAGAAAATACCAAGTTCAGTGGTGCCCCTTAAATATCTCAGTACTCTTTTGGCTACAGACCAACGAATTTCTATTGGATTGGCCATGAATTTACTGATTAAGCTAACTCCGTACATTAGATCAGGTTTGGTTTCAATCAAGTACATTCCAACTACTTGTTTGGAAAACGTAGCATTTATTTTATTCCCTACATCATTTCTACATAATTTTGTACCAGGAAAAATTAGATTCTTGACTACATTACATTCATTCATGCCAAATTGAGATAAAACGTGTTGAGCATATTTCCTTTCACACATGAGAATTGTATATGCATTTTGTAAAATTTCAATTCGAAGAAAATACCTCATTCTTTAAGTCGAACATGTCAAATTTTGACATCATAGAATTTTTAAAATTATCACACATATTTTCATCATTTGCAGTATATATTAGATCATCTACATATAAGCTCACAATTAACAATTTACCTCCTTTTGTTGATTTTGTAAACAATGTTAGTTCACAAGAGCATCTCTAAAAGCCATTTCTTAAGAAGTATGATTCTATTTTATTGTACCAACTCTTGGTGCTTGTTTGAGTCATACAAAGTTTTTCTCAACTTGTATACTTTATCTTATTTTCCCTCTTCATAAATCCAATAGGTTATTGCACATATATTTCTTCTTTGAGCTCTCCATGAAAAAAAAACATTTCACTGGAAGATAATCCAACCATGTTATTCATCCATTGAGATGATTATGCATATGGTGTCAAGTTTAGCCATTGGTGCAAAAACATTATCCACTTCATATTGTTATGCATAACCCTTTGCTATTAACCTTGCTTTGAATTTGTCAATTTCTCCATTTTCTTTAAGCTTTGTCTTGAATATCCATTTTACTCCAATTGGTTTTACCCCGTAAATCTATCAACTCCCATGTACCATTCCTTTCTATTGACTCCATCTCTTTTACCATTACATCTCTCCACTTCTTTCTCTTAATAGCTTCGTTGAAAGTTATAGGGTCATCAATAGCCACAAACATTAGATTTACTTCTTCGGTCTTTTCCTTCTTCATAAATCTGTGCCATCCGCATTGGTTCTTTCCTACACCTTTTAGGCTTCCCTTCAATTGAAATTTCAATTACTAGAGGTTGAGTAGATTTAGTTATGGAATTTATTCTAGTGCTAACAACTTTTGTTTCTTGTTGTTTCTCCTTATTTTCTACATACTCTTCAAGTTGTCCCTCACAATCTTCATTTTCACTCCATTCTGTTGGGTCTATTAAGAAGGAGGTTCACTAGGGAGACACAAATACCAATGAGATATGAGTCCAACCATATAAGGGATTGACACCACTCTCTACCCAAAACCTGAAGGCAATGGGTTAATGGGTCTTTCACCTTTATATAATGCTTCACTTTCTCATTTCTATCCAATGTGGGACTTAGATTCACACTTGGATTCCCAACACATTCTATGTTTCTTCAAGAGTTTTATCTTCTACTATTTTGTGGGACTTCTATTAAGAATGTGAATACACCAGTTTATTGCTTCTGGCTAAAAAACTTTGGGAACCTATCTTCCAACTAGCATTAATCAAACCATATTCATGATAGTTATATTCTTTCTTTCAGCAACTTCATTCTTTTGAGGAGTGTAGGCAGCTATTAATTTTCTTTGAATACCTTGGTTTCTATAAAAGTTTTCAAACTCTTTGGAAGTAAATTATCCTTCTCTATCTATGTATACATAAGTAAAGAATGATTTCTCCAACCTCCTTTTCACCCATGTTTCGAAAATTTTAAATAAAGAAAAAAATGATTTCTCACTTAAAAATGTATACCCAAGTTTTACGGGATAAACCATCAATAAAACTTAAGATATACCTCTTATTAATGCTTGAAGTTGGTTGAATAGGCCTATATATGTCTACATGAACCAATTGCAGCTTCTTTGATGCTCTTCAAAGGCTTTTCTTTGATATTATGTTTCAGTGTTGTTTCCCTGCCAAGCACCATGTACACAGATCCTTGGGAGTTGTGATAGGAGGTAGCCCTTTCGTTGTTTAGTGACCAGTGTTTTTAAGTCATCATAGCTTAAATGTCTTAACCGATTAAAGGTGTGATTTGAACTATTGAAAAAGTATGTTATTATGCTGAGAATTGTGAATGGTTGAGGATCAAGGAATAATGTGATTGTATGTTATGATGAATTGAGCTATATGAGAAATGTGATGGAAATATTGGATGATTATGTTATAGAAATTGGAAATGAAGGGAAAACTTTCGAGAAAGGATTTCAATGTGATAAATGTATAAATTGTTTGGTGTGTACAACTATGTGCTTCCTAATGAGGAAGAATATAATTTAATAAGATTAGTGTGATTCAATTGTTAGGAATGCTCTTTAAAGTTATTCTTAGACTCTTAGACTCCTATGAATGGAGTTTATATGGTGAAAAGTGCAAGAGGTTTCTATAGTTAATTTAGGAGTCATGGATTCCTTTTCAGTTAAGTTACACTGACTTAATCCCATGGAGAGTTTTGTGAATGGGTAAATTCTAGGTCAATCTTAAGTTATCATATTAGGAAATGTGAAAAATTTGATGAAATCCCATGGAGAGTTTTGTGAATTGGTAAATTCTAGGTCAATCTTAAGTTATCATATTAGGAAATGTGAAAAATTTGATGAAAAGTTATCACAGTGCTCAACTTCTAGTGTTCGAGCAATTGTATTAATATGAACATTAAGTTTAGAAATGTCTTAGTCTTGTGTTCGTGAATGTGTGACTATAAGATTATATGATGTGATGAAAATTGAATGTTTAATTTTAAAAATATAAATTTTGATATGATTGGACTTAATAGTCTTTGTGTTGTGTGTTTTTTTTTCTTTCTTCGTAACGAAAGTAGAGAATATTACAAATAAATATAAAAAGAATCTATGTAACAAAGTCTATGAGAATAAGATATATTTTTACTTGTTTTTGAAATGAGTGTAGTTAATATGAAATATTAGTTCCATATTCTCATAAATATAGCTAGATAAAAAGCTAGATAACTGTGGAATGTAAATTTTAAATATTCTACGATTAAAGACTATATCAGGTATAATATGTCTTTATCTATGTACTAGATTTGTCTCTTTATCAACTTCATAAATACTTAAAAAAGTAAATATGTCTATTTTCTCATATTATATATAACAAGCTACTGAGGTAAAAATAATTTAATATCTATAGAACTGATTATAACATGAAAAGTGAAAAGTACAGTTTGATTACAAAATACAAATAAAATAAAAATAACTATTTTGAAAACGTAAATTGTGATAAGAATATAAAATTCAAATTTAAATAAAATTAATATAAAAAAACTGTAAATCTAAATAATATATAACGTGAAACTATAAAACAATTTTATTTTTAAACTCTTTTTCAAATATCTTTTTAAATTCTTGTACTTAAAATTAAACTCGTTTTCCTTTTACGTATTGTCACGTCCCTCTATTATTGGACTCATGTCCTATTTTTAATTACATGTACATGTGACGGAGCAGTAATTCAAGACACGATTCAGAATTCCATCTTCCATCACTACCACTCCAATTATATTCTTCTTATTCCATATCCCAATCACTCAACAGAGCACACATTTTCTTTCTCCATCTCCATTCTCTATCACAAAAAATGCATTCCATCATTACAAATATTAAAACATAATTAATATATATATATATATATATATATATATATATATATATATATATATATATATATACTATTTTGTATCCATTTCGAATTACCCAACCCAAGCATAAGTGAATTATTTTTGTGATCCTAGCACTTCCTGGTGCTAGTCCGACTTCCATTAATAAGCTGGAGCGACTGGCACAAGATATTTATACAATTTTTGAAAAAGGTCACCAGATTATCATTTTGAGTTATAATTTGACGTCAAAATCTATCAGAAATTTCTATCTTGTGGGTGCAAAAACTATACTTTGTTCAACTGTATGTCAAGGGTTAAACTTTCTTCTCTTCCACGATACGCGGACGCTTTCTATGGGAGATGTTGCCTCTTTCTGCTGGGCAAACCACTATCACTGAAACTTCCTTCCACAAAAGCGTCGTGAACATCAGAAAATTCTGGTCTCCAAGAACTCAAGGGAACAAGGTAACTGTCATCCTTGACCTTTGTGCTTCTTCTCCGCTCCTCTTCATGGCGATTCACATTTTCGGATATCTGATGGAAGGCTTTGGTTAACTTTGCAATACCCCTTTCTACAGGTTCTACTACATGTGAAACTGTAAATTTCATGTCATCGACAATCTGAAATAAAACAGCGTGAGTTTGACAGAGATACATGATTGGGAAATTCAAAGGTTTGAAACGTTTTAGTGTTTCGTATCTCACAATTTCACCACTTCCGAAGACCACATCACAAACATTGTGGGTAAATTTCATACGCCTCTCTATGTCATCATGTCTACCCAGATGCATTCTAGTTGAGCGTTCAGAATCTTGAACCTCAGCAGGATCAGGAGGGGTTCCCAGTGATGCATAGTCTGCCATCACTGATACATCACGGACACACCTCTCTCCTCTTTTGTAAGGTACTGCAGGAAAGACGTAAAGGTGCACAACAGCAGCAACACCCATCTGTTAACAAATAAGATAAGGAATCAAATAAAATACAATTCCCAACCAAGAACTACAAAATTGATTGAAAACTTTTTCAGGTTGATGATACTACTGGAAAATTTAGGCTAAACAGTGGCGGAAAATGGTATATGAACACCATTTGACAAAGACGAAAACTGACTTAACTTGCTTAAGCATATAACACCTGATTCAGCTTAAAATAAAAACGAGTGTATCGCAGTTCGACAGCAGAGCAGTTATTGGTCGTTTAAAATTTCAGCACAACCTACTATTTAATAGAGAAGTTGCAACGCTACACCCTAACGTTTCCCTGATTGCACACAATAACCTTGTTTTCTATAAGGTTTAGAATAATCATCTTCATTGGAGTACACGTAATAATTTTTTTTTATACAATTTAGGGAGATTAGCGTAATACAAGGGTGTAATGTTAAAACAATAGAATGTCTGCAACTCTCTAAAAAGAAGGGGTATCGTATC
The DNA here is from genome assembly GCF_029865625.1 of Vigna umbellata. NCBI lineage: Eukaryota > Viridiplantae > Streptophyta > Magnoliopsida > Fabales > Fabaceae > Vigna > Vigna umbellata. The sequence goes on from NC_142166.1 coordinate 38,804,985, forward strand.
AGGTGAAATTAAAAAAAAATAAAAGATAGGAGGGAAAAATATAATTTCATATATAGATAACAGAGTGAGTACTCCATACTACTGAAGCCCTATTGGAATAGGTCTTCATCTATATAAGTGCCTCCACAGAGCTTACAACAGTCGAAGCCTGGTGTGTAAGGATATCAGATGAAGTGAACATAACACTATTGACAACTCAATCGTACGTAGACACAGGGACATTTATCACAGGTATCACTTTTGTACCTTTACATGCATTCATATGTGATACAGATATTCAATGGTCAACCATTTTTCCTAATTGGCAGAAAAATACCCCCAATTTGATGTATCCAAACTTGTCACAGGAACCAGTTAAAACTTTTGTTTTCATAAATAGATCTTACCGGGCGATAAAAGTTAACGTGTTCTAAAGTATATGTACGATGATTGTATATATTAGCACTCCTTAATATTCAGACGATTTTTTTGGTGGTAAAATTGAGATGAATTAGTAATGACAATCAAAATTATAAAATCCAAGAATACCATACCTCTATACAGATGATATAGTCTTGTATACGAGTTGTCAGCTCTTGAGCCAAAGACCCTTGAAATGCTCCCATGAAAAAAATAAATGCAACAGCCACACCTTGCCACCATGTCAAGAAGACGATTGACTTAAAAGTTAAAAATTTTGTCAATGGTTTTATTGGCTCCAATTTATCTTTCGTGACAGAATAGAACTGTACAAGGCAATACAAGGCCCATGTCTGACTAAAATTAAGAATGCATGCCAAATAGGGATACCTGCAAGCACATAGTAGAATTGAGCTTCAACATGCTCAAAAAATTGTGCCCCTTTACCAAAAACAAAAGGTAGGAAAAAGAAAATACAAATAATAAAAGCAAGAAATTTTATGTATGATAAAAATAAAACTTGTATTGTAGTTGAGAATTGAGATTATAGATTTTATGGTATGCATATCATAGGTACAAACAACACAAGACAATATAATCTTACCCATATTTCCATTCAAATTTTCCCTCTCCATAAACCCCAAAAGACTGCAGAATCATTGCCAGCAATGCACATATCATTTTCAGTATCATCTGGAATATAAGATTTCGTCAAGAAGAAGAAAGAAACTGATTTTTATTTCACAGAAAGAGAAGAGTGGTGGAACAAACGCACGATTTATCAAAATCTAACATACATATTGTACGATGCCAATTTTCACAGATTGATAGAAGTCAGTGCCAAGATACCAGTCTCTTAAAAAGCAATTTAAGGGAAATGGATGCTCTACAACTCCATATGCATATGATTCTTTTAGAAGAGGAGTGCTGGAGTCTGTTAGGCTCATACTTTCCATAAATTGAATTGTTTTGTCCTCACCACCTACAAGCAACCATAGACAATTTTCGTATTATTAAAGGGCATGACAAATCCAACATAATTCAGACGTTGTAAAGGCGTATGACATCTTTTAATCAATAGAGTATAATATTCCAGCGTCACAAAGATTTAATATTTTTTTATTTTTTAATTAGACTTGAGATTAAAAAAAAAGGAGGAAAATCTTGTATAATATCTCAATCCTACACTTCTGCATTTCTGGAATTTATATATATATATATATATATATATATATATATATATAGATATAGATATATATATATATAGATATAGATATAGATAGATATATATAGATATATATAGATATAGATAGATATATATATATAGATATATATAGACACACACACATAATAACAGCTACAACTAATGAAAATCATGTAGCTATACAATCTGTTCAGCATACCTAAGCAAGCTATCAAATATCTCTCAAAGCAATACAATGCAAAAGCCTCATAGCAGTCCCGAATAACTTCACAGTTAAATGCTGCACTGGAATCCAATAGTGACAAAAACTGCATCATAAAACCATCAGAACTTTCTAACTTACTATTACAACAATCATGCTAAAAGGAAACCAAAAGAAAAACTTCCATGGTTAGATAACACATAGCAGGCAGATTAATAAATTCCTGGAAAATTAAACCCAAAGCTTATCTGAAATTATATTATCACATAACACGAACAAAAATCTGAGTATTATCTACTTAAAAGAAGGAAATTCTAGCTTCAGTGTCAATTATTGAATTTAGATATCATAGAAATCACTATTAGATAATTAAAAGAAAAGGAAAAAAAATTACAAAGATGCAAATAAAATATGAGGCAGTGAAAAACATTATTTTAGTCTGACTGTTTTTGACACTCACATAAATTCTTGAATGATTGAAAAATGTACAATTAGTTATTTATGTAAACGGCAGTGAAGCAGAAAATCTAGCCAAACAACATGCACCAGTAGGTAAGTTCCAATATATCAAATGAGGTATCAACAAAAGTTTAGAAAAAATTAGAACAGTTGCAAGTGGAATAACAAAACACAACCAACAGCGGTCTTCACTTGTATGAATTAATAAACCCAAGTAAAAGATGCTATATAAACAGAACAACACACAGTATTTGGCATTAACTTAGCCTCCCTTACCGATTCTACGGCATAAACAGGAACCATTAAGATGAGACCAATCAAAAACTTCTGCTCCTGAATCAAAGAAATACATACATATATATATATATATATATATATATATATATATATATATATAGAAAATAATATTAAAGATAAGGAAATTGTAATGAAGAGGAGAAAATGGTCAAGTCAGTTGAAAGGTGCAATTATAAGCAGCAGTAAGAAAAGGGGAACTAGGCATTACATAAACACGAAGTTTATTGGTGCAGGAGGAAACATAAGATTCAAAACTAAAGGAACATACAGAAAATACCTCAGGCTGATTATAGGCAGCTAAATGCTGAAATATCAGATATGTGGAGAGAACAAGAGCTACAAACATAAATATACTTGAACTGAAGACGGTCCAGCCGATGGTAACAGTAGACTCCATTTCTAATTTTAGGGGCCACATGGCCCCTGACCTGCTAGTGGCCTCAACTAGTGTAAAAAGAAATCTGGAAGAACATAGAATATCAATCAAACCCATGAACTAACTTAGAATTCGTTGTAACAAATAGTCTTCCCTTGACTTGGTCAATTATATGTTTTACATATTCCAGCCAAGACAATGTGAAGGTTTCCGTTCCACAACCCTCCAATTTTGTATAACTTTCCCTCCTTCTGTTCTTCTGTATGGCTGGCAACCAGTACAATGTAAGATATAGTATACGCAAGTAAACCACCTTTATGGTACAAAAGCTATCCTTCAAATTCAGCATGCAACATGTAGAACTAACAAAGATTGCCAAATCGAGATAGGACAATTATCCTGCATTAGAAATCAAATCACTTACGAAATAATATTTATACACATATATTAAAAAAAGAAACTCCTAATTCTCTTTCAAAGCATGTACAGGTAATTCAACTATTAAGAAACACACCCATTCTGACTATGAAAAAAGGTTTAATAATGATAAATTTCAGAAATATAAAATATCAGAAACTCAGAGTTCTCGTAAGTGCAGAAAGCATAATCTGAAGTATCATTCAAGTTCAAGACATTAAGGTATCAATAAGCCCCAACCTCTAACTAAATGAATAACTACGGGCAGAACTCGGCTCGCATGCCATTTTTTTATGAAGTATAACAAACGCTGTAACAAAAACTTTAATGCGTATAACTATTTACTAAGTATAGTACTATCTGCTAACTTTAGCTGGCCACCATCACGTCAACTACCTTTAGCTAGACAACAACCTCGTACTAAAGGGTTTGGTTGATGAAAGGGGACCTAAATAAAAGATCGGACACATAAACATCCCGCAAGAATGTTTCAGCAAAATCTTTCCATTTAAAAAAAAAAATTGTTACAAATTCAGCCTTAATATTCTTAATTATCGCCAAAATTAATATGGTTACATCAATTATCTCGTAAGTGCAGTTTACGACCCAAGCAAGGTTAAAAAAAAATTAAAGATTAACACAAAACTGTTCTATAAGCAACCTTTCTTTTCACGTTTCATCGACAAAATGCATTTTAGCGAACAGAGGTATTCAGCAGAAAGCACCGATGCTCAATCCAAATAAAGAAATAAATAAAGGTCCATTCAGAAATTGCAAAGGTGCAAGTCGCCGATTATTTTCAATGAAACGCTATATTTTGTCGTAGCAGTTAAAGATAAGAGAACATGAGTGAAAAAAACAGGCCAAAACCCTAGACCTCGAGTGTATGCATTCGAGTAAAGAAAAGACGCAATATGCCGAAACGAAAATCACAGCAGCAACTATAACAAAAGAACCATAGCAATGAGTCGCAGAAAGTACCGTGGAAAAATTTAGGAGAGTTCAAACCTACATTCAGCGTTTCCTTCTATTTTCCGGGAAAAATGAGGTGGATATTTAGCAGGCAAATAGAACGAAAGTGAAGGAGAAGCCCATGAATATAGCAGTGACGAAGAAAAGAAAAACAACGGATTTTGCTTGCGTAGTTGGAAAACATAATTATGATGATATATTTTTTTTTTCGAAAAGAAGAAAAGGATAAAAAAAAGGAAGGAGATATGATAAATGGATAGGTACATTACTTTTGCCACAGTTATTATGTGAGTAGCTTATTGGAACATATTTCTTATTTGGCGTTTTTGTGAGGGATTTGATTCCCATGTCAGCATGAGTACGTGGCAAATGAAGAAGGGAGTAAATGTTTAAGGACTGTTGCACATCAAACCATGCATGAATATTACTTCCCTTTAAAACAGTTAAAAAAACTGAAATTAAAAAATTTTAACAAAATATTAGTTTGTATCTGTAATTTATTTTAAATTAATTATTGTCTATCTCAAAAATAATAGTTTTGTTACTAAAAAATCATATTAAAGTAATGTTTTTTCACTGAAGTGTTAATAAAATTGTTCTAATAAGTGATACATTTATTATTATTTTTAATTTAGAGAAGAAAAAAAAATCTTTATAACATAAAACTAACATTATGATCATGGCTATTTAAGATGTTGTAACATAAGTTGAATTCTTATTGATGAAAAAAGTTATAATAATTTAATTTAATTGAGATAATAAGATAACAGAAGAGCTGAGAAAAATGTTAAATATATGCACTTATTTTTTTTCTCTTTCTTTATTTTCTGTGTATCGCATTATTTTTATCTTTCATATGTCAGTTGTTATTATTTTTATATATTGAAGTATATTTTTTTTTAAATTATGAATTATAAGTATAGTCAATTGGTAACCTAAAGAAACAAATATATATATATATATATATATATATATATATATATATATATATATATATATATATATATATATATATATATATATATATATATATAGGTTTGCTAACGCGCGTACGCCTGTTTTTCAGTTGATACATTTTAGCAATGTGTATCGGAATTTAATAGACAAAAATACTCTTATATATTATGGATTCCAAGTTTTAAGGTTAAGGGTATTTTAATAATTTTTATTCTCAAAACTTAAAAAAAAAAAACAAACCCCCCAAACCCTTACTCACCTCTCTCATTGATCTCAATCATTTCTCTTTCATCTCTCTCACTCCAACATTTTCTCAATCATCCCTATTGTAGCCCCAATTGAAAAAAATCAGAAACACATGCTTTTAAAAAATTTTCCTTTGTAAAGAGTTGAGTCATTAACATATTCACCTTTAAGGCAAAGGTTCATTCAAGATCTCTTCAATTTCACCATCTTCACTAACCTCTCTAATTTCATCATCTTTAAAAAAACAAAAAACCCTGCAGGTCAATTACCAATTCTTTCGGATGTCATTATACTTGTGAAAATTAGATAAAATTATATACGAAAAAAATTATAAAATGAAAACTCATTATAAAGTCATTTTTTGTAAGAAATTGTTTAACAACTGAGTGTTTCTGGTTTTTTTTTTCCAAGCCAATTACCAATTCCTTTGATCTCATTATGCTTGTGAAAATTAGATAAGACAAAAATTATAAGATGAAAACTCATTATAAAATCATTTTTTTTGTAAGATTGTTTAACCGCAAGTGTTTATGATTTTTTCAATTTGGGCTACAGTAGGAATGACAGAGAAAAGATTGGAGTGAGAAAAGGAAAGAGAAAGGGTTGAAAGGAATGAGAGAAGTGAGTAAGGGTTTGGGGGTTTCTTTTTTTTTTTTTAGTTTTAAGAATGAAAATTATTAAAATACCCTTAACCTTAAAACTTAGAATCCATGATATATAAGGATATTTTTGTCTACTAAAACTCGGTACACATTGCTAAAATGTATCAACTGAAAAATAGGTGTACGCGTGTTAACAAACCCATATATATACACTGATTTTCGTAATGAGGAGAATAAGAGGAAATATAAAATTTTGCTGAAAATTAGCGTTAAACTCTTAAAACTTGAATTTAGTTTTTAAAATATCGATGGTTTAAGAGTTTGAAATTTGAGTTTGTTTGGCCGAGAAAATATAAACCTTGAGTTTTTCTTATTTATCTTATTTAAAGCTTAATACATTTTAATTTAAGAAAAAATATTTTAGTACTTTATGTAACATCCCAAAAATACAGTATAAAACCATATACGAGAATAATCACATGTTAATAATACTACATATCAGTTCTACACATAACGAGATACTATTATGGTCGAACGACCTTACATAATAGCAGGGAATTAAAACCGAACACTGGCTACAACTAGACCGAACGGTTTACAAAATAAACTTATACCGAACGGTCTTATAAAAGATGAAGCCAACAAATGATCGTACGTTCCTAAGGTTCGGTTCACGTCCGCCTCTTCCAATGCTTCTTCTAGCAACTCTTCTCCTTCTGCTCACATCCACACGGATGATCATTGCAACAGGACAACAACCGAACGCACAACACAGACAAAATGATAAACAGGGTAAGCTTATGTAATTTAATTAATTCAATAAAAACATACAATGTTCATGATTAAATCAACAACACCCAAATCATAATTCATGCGTAAAAGCATACAAGACTGACCACTTGACTCTGACTGTCCGGACTGTATGAATCCTATGTAGCTACAACGTTTGTGCACCCGGATGATGTAGTAACTGGGATACCCTCAACAGCTGCCACCCAGGATTAATCCGTTCCGTCCAAGTTAACCTTATGGACTAGGACCTCTTGTCATTCCCACACTTGACTTACTCCTCTCTACGTGAGAATGAGTAATCACGGAATATCAGGATAAACGCCCGCTAAGCTTTGCCCACATTCATACTTTACCAATCAATAACCACTTTCTGAGATATTCCTCCCTGGAATACTCTTTCATAACCAAACTATTTCATTCACATCACATTTTCAATTCTCTTATACTTCATCATCAATATATTCAACTGAAAATAAGATCACACTTTCTCATCATAGCACAAGTCCGAATGGAATAACACTTCTTAGAAACTAACATGACCGAGCGCTATTTACGAATTTATCCACTTCAACGAACAGACCCCTAAGAGTTCAAATCGGACGCCACGAAGCCTAGGTCGAGCATTAAGACTCTAGGCCGAACACCTTTTAAAGACCAACATTGTTTGACACCCAATACTAATAACTGATGAGAAACTATGAAGTGACAAACGCTATTGATTTTGGCTGAAGACTCTTATTCTAAAAACGGTAATAATAGATTACTGAAACGAGACCCAACGCTTGGTTTAAGACCGAGCCCTGTAGAAACCGAATACTATTGAACGAGCGCTAGTCCAAGACCAGGCACTTATCAAGAATGAGCGCTACTGAGATCGAACGCTTGGTCCAAGACCGAGCACTACTGAACTTACATAAAATGAATGAATAACGATAACATCTATGACTTTAAGTAGTATAGTATACATTAACTAAACTATTTAGGAAGCCTAAAGGAGAACTACACTTAGGCCGGACGTTCATTTACGTATATCTAATATTATAAAACGATTTTCATGAACGAAATTCTCTCCAGAAGAAGAATTTAGTATACACGGACGCTCAAAGGAAAACCGAACGACTAATACTGACTCTCGGTCACAGTTTACCTAATTCTACAGAGTATTACAGAATGACTCTTAGACAATATCCCTAAAGCATGAGAAATCAATTAAGATTATGCACTTCCATGAAGAATCGAACGATCACTAATGACGCTCGACCATACTACAGCATTTACTCAGAATACTACAGTTTGAAGATCACACCCTATTTCAACTCAATTCACCCCATTTATCAATCGTTCATTCACACATCCAAACATGCAATAACACGCATATTTCATACTCATCAAATAATCAAACAAAGTATCATACAAACATACAAACGTTCAAAACAAAATCTTAATCAAATTATGTAAGCTTCCCTTACCTCTAGACGTAACCGAACGCTTATAGATGCATAATAGAGCTCACCACTACAAAAGACTTTAACGTTCGACAGTCACGTTTTAGGAATACTGAACCAAACAGAAGACCAGAAATACTCAGAATAATACGATTCGCTCAGGCGACCAGAAATATGGGTTTGTATGCGAAAAGAACGAACGTGCTAAGGAGAAAGTAACTCACCGGCTTAGAACCACAACTCGATCGGTTTAAACGAAAGCTCTTGACGTCGGGAGAGTTCAAACGGTGTCTGAGAGGTGATCGGAAGAAGAAAGGTGGGATTTTCTTAGAGAGAAGATGAAGGAGATTTAGAGAGAAGGAAGAGGAAATGGTTTCAGCAGTTTGGAGAAGAAGAAAGCACGCGATATTTGAAATTTGACATTAAATACTGTCGTCACCCAAAACCGAACGGTCACTCTTCTACCGCCACTTGTTTTCCACTAACTGAAACTCTAACTCTCTCTCCTTAACACTTGGCTCCCACTTGGAGTTTTTAGTGGCTTTCAATGGGTCTCATACTTTATAAAAAAAATTCTACAATTTATTTTAGTTGTACTCTATTAATAAAAGTATACATAAACTTTTTTCACAAAAAAAAAAATTGTATTCATATATAAAAAAATATTATTGTTTTCAGCATATACAATTTAGTATTAACTAATGCAATTAAATTTTGAACCTAAAGTACTAACATCTTAATAAAATACTAGTGTAAACACACACACAAATACTAGTAAAAACACACATGAATGTGTATTTTGCGATAATAAAAATAATAAACTTATTATTATCATTATTATTATAAAACTAAATTAAATAATTTTTATAATTTTATTGTAAAATTTTTTATTTATTTTTGTAAATAGTTTTATACTTAAAAAAACAGTTAAACTTAAAGATACGATTATTTAAATAATAAAATTAATAAAATAAGTATTTTAATTTTAAAAAGTGTTTATTTAAAGGATAAAATTGAAAAATAAATATAAACATTATAAAGAAGAATACCACTTATATATAAGTATAAACTAGTGAAAACATGTGTTCAATAACAAAAAATAATAAAATTATTATTATTATTATATTATAAAAATAAAATATTTTTTTGTAATTTTATCGTAAATATATATTTTTATTTGGTATGTAGTTTAATAATTAAAAAATGCTTAAGTTTTAAAAACAGTCAAATTAAAAAAAAACAAAGAAAAGGCGCTTAAAAAATAATATTAAAAAAATAAATATTTTAATTAAAAAACATTTTTTTAAAGAATAAAATTAAAAACGAATGTGAAAAAAATTCCCTTAATATATATAGTATTGATAAATAATAATATTTTCAATTCTTAATTATGTATATATATATATATATATATATATATATATATATATATATATATAACTTTGAAAATTCAACTTAATGTGTTTAAATATTAGAGTCTAAATTGAAAATTTAGATTTATGTATTTAGTTTGATTAAAATTAACAAATTAAACTTGAATATGTTACAAATAATTTAACTCAAAATAAAAATTTTATCATGTTAATTTTAATTATTATTATATCATGAATACTATTATATTAATTTTTTTCCAAATATTTTAGTATCAAAAGTTTGTAACATTTAAGAAATTTTTAAAATTCTTAAGATATAAATGATGTGTCAAAGAGTTTAAAAAAAGTGATATAAACTAAAAAATAATGTTTTGGAAGAAATCAATAATAATAATAATAAATATTTTTTAATACTTAAGTAAATAAATGTCTAATTAAATTTAGTTTTCTTCTCTGTAAGTATTAAGAATAGATACACGATTATTATAGAAAAAAATATTATAAAAAAATAAAGTTGAAAAACATGATAAATGCAAAGTTAATATAGAGATTATGAATTAAAGGAACGTGAAACAAATATATAAGTAAAAAAAATATTTTTTTTTGCCAAGAATGCTTAACAATTATATTTTCAACCATTAGTAAAAAATAATATGTTAGCGATACTCAAAGTGTATTTTTAACCTTTTTACAATATAATTTGAGTATATAGTCATTTCTCATACCAATTAAGAAACACTTCAAGTGTGATACTATAGCTAATTAAGACAATACTTTGCACGTAATATTCTCTTAATAGACATAAAAAGAAGTGATAATAAATTCAGTAGATATTGCTAAACAAAAAGATAGATGATATAAAATGTCTTGTTAGTTACACTCATTAATTTTGATTTGAATTAATTAAGCTTTTTGAAGGTTAGATTATTCAAGTTATCTTCATTTGTTTGGAATCTCAACTAAAAAAACTAAAGTTCTACACCACTTGTATTTATGTCATTTTTGTCTCGATCAAATATGATATAAATAATATAATAAAATTTAATATAAATTATTTATTTTAAAAAAATATTATTTCAATTAAATTATCTAATTTTTATAATCGCTCAATTTTTTTTAGCAAAACAAATGAAAAAATATCCTCAGTCTCTAATAATTTTTTTAAGGAGAGATCATAATTAACAAAAATATAAAAAAGTAATTTTCATCAATTCATTTGTGCCAAAAATAATAAAGTAATAAAAGGAAACAATATTAAATATGTCATGAATGCAGTCAAAATAACTTATTTACTTTTAAATAATATAAAATTATTGACTCTTAAATATGAAAACAAACTTCATGTTCATGATATTAAATATGTGGTGTAAAACAAAGTAGTTTTTTTTTTCTTTAAACAGTATTTACATTATTATACCATATAGACTCAATCAAACACATTTTTAAAAGTGTTTGATCGATCAACTATAACCACTTTACTTTTTAGAAAACCTTTAGAATAATATGAATTGATTAGATGTTAATAAGACAAAACATACTTATGATGATGGATCGTAATTGGGATAGTCCTAACCAAAATCTCTATATTATATCATAAATACTATTATGTTAATTATTTTTTCCAAATATTTTAGTATCAAAAGTTTGTAACATTTAAAACATTTTAAAATTTTTTAGCTATATAAATGACGTGTCATGAAAAAGAGTTTAAAGAAAGTGATATAAAGTAAAAAAATATTGTTTTGGAAAAATCAATAATAATAATAATAATAATGGTAAATATTTTTTAATACCTAAGTAATAAATGTCTAATTAAATTTAGTGTTTTTCTCATACTGTTTTGTAAGTATTAAGAATAGAAATAAGATTATAACAGAACAAGATATTATAAAAAAATAAAGTTGAAAAACATGGAAAATGAAAAGTTAACATAGAGATTATGAATGAAAGGAATGTAAAACAAATAGGTGAAATGTTAATCGGCACTATATAAGTAAAAAAATTATCTTATTTTCCAAGAATGCTTAATGATTAATATATACTTCCACTATTTTCAATCAGTAGTGAAAAATAATATTTTATGATACTCAAAGTGTTTTTTTAACCCTTTTACAATATATGATTTGAGTATATAATCCTTTCTCAGACAAATTAAGTCATCTCTACTAAGAAACACATCAAGATACCAATAGCTGACTCAGACCATACTTTGTATGTGATGTTCTCTTAATACACATAAAAAGAAGTGATGATAAATTTAGTAGATATTGCTAAAGAAAAATATAGAAGATATAATGCATGTCTTGTTAATTAGATTCGTTAATTTTGAAGTGAAATAATTAAGGTTTAAGGGTTAGATTCTCCAAGTTATCTTCATTTGTTTGGAATCTCACAACTTAAAAACTAAAGTTCTACACCACTTATTGTATTTATGTTGTTTTTGTCTCGATCAAATATGATATAAATAATATAAGAAAATTTAATATAAATCACTTATTTAAAAAATATTATGTCTATTAAATTAGCCAACTTTTATAATTGTCCAATTTTTTTAGCAAAACAAAGGGAAAAATATTTTCGGTCTCTAATAATTTTTTAAGGAGCGATCATAATGAAGAAGTCATTTTCATCAATTCATATGTGCCAAAAATAATATAATAATAAAATAATAAAATAATAATAAAAGAAAACAATATTAAATATATTATGAATGTTGTGAGAATAACTTATTTATTTTTAAATAATATAAAATTATTGACTCATTATGAAGATATGAAAACAAGTTTCATATTCATAATATTAAATACGTAGTGTAAAACATAGTATTTTTTTTCTTTAAACATGTTTTACAATATTATTGTACCAAATAGATTGCTAAGTCAAACACATTCTTAAAAGTTTTTGATCGGTCAACTATAACCACTTTACTTTCTAGAAACCTTTAGAATAATATGGATTGATTGTTATTATTATAGGTAATCGTTCAACTTCTTGTATATTAAGGTTACAACACAAACTCAACATGATTAACAAGACAAAACATACTTATGACATTGGGTCGTAATTGGGATAATCCTAACCATAATCTCTATATTATATTATGAATACTATTATGTTAATTTTTTTTTCAAATATTTTAATATCAAAAGTTTGTAACATTTAAGACATTTTAAAATTCTTAAGATATAAATGAGATGAAAAAGAGTTTAAAGAAAGTGATATAAAGTAAAAAAATATTGTTTTGGAAAAATCAATAATAATAATAATAATACTTATAAATATTTTTTAATACCTAAGTAAATAAATGTCTAATTAAATTTAGTGTTCTTCTCCTACTGTTTTGTAAGTATTAAGAATAGAATATGATTATTACAGAAAAATATATTACAAAAAATAAAATTGAAAAACAAGAAAAATGCAAAGTTAATATAGAGATTATGAATGAAAGGAATGTAAAATAAATAGGTGAAATGTTAATTGGCACTATATAACTAAAAAAATTATCTTCTTTGTCAAGAATGCTTAATGATTAATAAATACTTCTACTATTTTCAACCTTAATGAAACATAATATTTTGTGATACTCAAAGTGTTTTTTTAACCTTTTTACAATATAATTTAAGAATATAGTCCTTTCTCAGACAAATTAAGTCCTTTCTACTAAGAAACACTTCAAGTGTGATACCTATATCTGATTCAGAGCATACTTTGTTTGTGATGTTCTCTTAATACACATAAAAAGAAGTGATGATAAATTCAGTAGATATTACTAAAGAAAAATATAGACGATATAAAATGCATGACTTGTTAATTAGATTCATTAATTTTGAAGTGAATTAATTAAGGTTTGAGGGTTAGATTCTCAAGCTATCTTCATTTGTTTGGAATCTCAACTCAAAAATTAAAGTTCTACACCACTTATTTTACTTATGTTGTTTTTGTCTTGATCAAATATGATATAAATAATATAAGAAAATTTAATATAAATCACTTATTTAAAAAATATTATGTTTATTAAATTAGCCAATTTTTATAATTGTCCAATTTTTTTTAGCAAAACAAAGGGAAAAATATTTTCAATCTCTTAATAATTTTTTTTAAGGAGAGATCATAATTAACAAAAAAAAAAGAAGTCATTTTCATCAATTCATTTGTGCCAAAAATAATAAAATGATAAAAGAAAACAATATTAAATATGTCATTAATGTTGTCAGAATAACTTATTTACTTTTAAATAATATAAAATTATTGACTCCTTATGTAAATATGAAAACAAATTTCATGTTTATAATATTAAATACGTCGTGTAAAACAAAGTAAATTTTTTTTCTTTAAACATATTTTACAATATTATTGTACCATATAGACCGCTCAATCAAACACATTCTCAAAAGTGATTGATTGATGAACTATAACCACTTTACTTTCTAGAAATCTTTAAAATAATATGAATCGATTGGTTTTTATTTCTATGGATAATCGTTTAGTTTTTTGTATATTAAGGACACCGACACAACTCAACATGACTAACAAGACAAAACATATTTATGATATAGGTTCGTGATTGAGACACTCCTAACCAAAAGCTCACTTCTAAATTTATAAATACAAAAATAATGTAAGAAAATTTATAAATACAAAGATAAGGTAAGGAGGTAGGTGATTGCATTTATTGGACATTTAAGACTTACTAATGAAAATCGATTAGTATTTTAAATTGACTTGAGCGTTGAAGTTTCTTTGACAGGAATTCTAGCTCGGTTTGAACTTAATAAACAAAGAAGAGTTAAGACATAATAAGAAGGGTCATTGAGAAGGAATAAAAAAATGTTTGACTATGTCTATATGATACATTTGTTTATTCTAGTTATGTTACTTTTCTTTTTAATAATAATGTAGGATTATTTATTTAACTGAGTTACATTAACTTAATATTTGAATTTTAATTTTGTGCTAAATTTCAGTAATAATGTATTCTTTAATTTAATTTGATTTTAATTATTTTTTATTTAAAAATTTTAAATTATTTTAATCCTATATTCTTGTGTTATTTTATTTCATTTTATATAAAATAAAATATATAAAAATATTTATGATGTACAAAATTATTATTTAATTAATGAAGATACGTATTTGACTTAAATTATTATCTCTAAAATATTTTTTTACAATAATTTTAGTTTTTTTTATAGTATAATGCATATGAATTCTCTCAACATAATATAATTAAAAATATATCTAATTTAATCCATATGTATTTTTATAAAATCTTATTATATATTTATTTTTAATTAAGATTTATAATAAAATAAGTCATGTAAATTTTATATATATATATATATATATATATAACATCAAACCCGTTAATTGCTCCACTGATTTGAAAGGTGAGTGGTAACCACTGTCTAGAGAAGGTGTGGAGATTGATCAAGCTCGTCTTTGGTTCTGATGGTACGTTTGGAATGAAATCCTATGTAAGGTGATCAGGAGGGCCATCGGCGTCAAAGGAGGAGAAATTGAGGTTTGCAAAGGTGACCACGAATATATCGTCATAGTTAAAACAAGGATTGTTGTCCCAATGAGTTTGCATTTTCGCTTTGATTAACCTTTTGATGGGAAGTCTGGTAGTGAGGGTAGGTAAAAGTGATGGAAGTGGTTTGGGAGAAGGACGAGTGGATGGTGAAAGGTGAAAGAAGCGTGAAGGAGTTGGCAGTAGGGGTCGTGATTTGTCCTCGTGGAGCTTAGCCAAGGTTATAGCTTGAGGGAGGTCAACCGGTTGGAGTGTCACGACCTCACAGTAGATGGTAGGTTTAAGGCTAGGGAGAAAACAATTGAGATAGAAATTAAGGGAAAAATTAGTGTTAAAAATTTTTTTAGGAATATTTTATTTTTAATTTTAATTGAGTCAGAGTCTATTTCTTATTTTTAGGATTTAATTAATTTTTTAATTATGGGTTGGAGGAGTGGATTAAAATGTTAGTGGGTAGTTACTTTTTTAAGTTTTAAATATTGTAACGTTATTTTACAATAAAGACAACAGAAGTATTTTAGCTTCAAGCTGCTACTGTTTTTATTCTAAAAACCAACAATTGGTATTATGAGCCTTTTTTTTTCTTGAGGGACCTGTGAGAGAAAGATCTGAAAGCACGGAAGGAGATTCAAAATTTTTCAACAATAACACCATCAGTCTTTGATGGTGAAAATTATCAAATTTGGGTGGTACGAATGGAAGCCTACCTAGAAGTTCTAGATCTATAGGAGACAATTGAAGAGGATTATGAAATTCCTATGCTATCTGGCAATCCAACGATGGCTCAAATCAAGAATCACAAGGACGAAAAAACCAAAAAAGCTAAGGCAAAGGCGTGCCTTTTTGCTGTAATTTCACCAACCATTTTTACTCAAATCATGTCTCTAAAGTCAGCCAAAGCCATATGGGATTATCTCAAAGAAGAATATGACGGAGATGATCGAATTAAAGGCATGAAGGTGTTGAATCTCATTAGAGACTTTGAATTGTAGAAGATGGAGGAATCTAAAACTATCAAGGAGTATTCTGAGAGGCTTTTGAACATAGCAAATAGAGTAAGATTGCTTGGTTTTGAATTTAAGGACTCTTGTATTGTTGAAAAAATTTTGGTTACCATACCTGAAAGATTTGAAGCTACCATAACCACCTTAGAAAACACTAAGGATTTTTCCAAGATCACCTTAGCAGAGTTGCTGAGTTTCTTGCAGGCACAAGAACAATGAAGGGCTATGAGAGAAAAAGGCTTTCTTGAGGAAGCCTTGCCTTCTAAACATGAAGACAGTTGGAAAAACAAAAAAAAGGAACCAACAACCAAATAGAGAAGGTGTTGTTAGAAATGAAAACAAAGCACGAAGCTCTAACGGAAAGTATCCTCCTTGCAAGCATTGCAACAGGATGGGTTATCCTTCATTCAAGTGTTGGAGAAGGCTTGATGCTAAATGCATCAAGTGAAATCAACTTGGGCATGAAGTAGTCATATGCAAAAACCAAAATCAGCAGCAGGAAGAAGATGCTCAAATTGCAAATGAAGAAGATGAAAATCAACTTTTTATTGCAACTTGTTTTTCAACCAATGCTTCAAGTGAATCTTGGCTAATTGATAGTGGTTGTACTAACCACATGACCTTTGACAAGGTACTCTTTAGAGATATGAGGCCAACTAAAGTCACCAAAGTCAGAATAGGCAATAGTGATTATATCTCAGTCAAAGGAAAGGGGACAATTGCAATTACAAGCTGTGCAGGCACAAAATTTATTCCAGACGTTCTTTTCATTCCAGAAATTGACCAAAATTTGTTAAGTGTTGGTCAACTGATTGAAAGAGGATTTAGAGTTATTTTTGAAGACACAAATTGCTTGATTAAAGATGCAACTGGTCAAGATATGTTCAAGGTGAAAACGATAAGGGAAAAGCTTTGATCTAAAACCATTGGAGGAGGAGCAAACTGTATTCTCACTCAAGGAAAATGTGACAAAAATCTGGCACAAGAAGCTAAGACATCCTCATCATATGTTGGGTGCAAAAAGTTTCTCTTATTTTGTAGCAATAGCTGCAACATTGGTTTTGATCCTTCTCAATATGGTTGTGGTTTGCCATGGAGCAAAACAATTTCTTTCATTAGGAAGGTCAATATGGCTAAGGACATGACCCTACAAAATGATGTATTTGCTGCCCTATCTAGCTATAATGCTCCTCAACAAGTTCATGTGGAAAGGGCCATGATCTTATTATGGATGACCATGGATGAACTAGGAAACAATTTAGTATGTTATTGGAACGAGGCGTACGAGGAAGACCTTTTTGACTATGAAGACGAAGAAGAGAAGGAGCCTGAAGGTGTTAATAAAATCAACGGTGAAGCTGTCAAGAAAGGTTATGTTAGAATTCACATTTCAAGATTCAAAATTTTTTTACTTAAGCCAGATTGACCTTTAATAAAGGTTTACCCTTCCTAAAGAGTGTTAAGAAAAGGATTTAGGAATATTTTATTTTTAATTTTAATTGAGTCTTCTTATTTTTAGGATTTAGTTAATTTTTTTAATTATGGGTTAGAACAGGGAATTAAAATTAGAATAAAAATATTAATGGATAATTACTTTTTTAAGTTGTAAATATTGTAACGTTTCTCAATATTTTAGCGAGTGTATCAAACTTAGAAAGGTAGTCATGAAGGCTCTTGGTTTGGGAGAGCTTACAGATAGAGGCAATGGGACCCTCGAACTTGGAGGGAGCAAAACAAAGCTTCAAGGCACAGAGAAATAACTCCCATGAAATAAGAAGTCCATTGTTAAACATCCATTGGAACCAGGATAATGCGAGACCTTCAAGATAAAATGAGATATCTGGATTCGTTGATCGGGTGGTGTTTAATGATACTCAAAGAATTGAGTAACCTTGAAAATCCAGCCACGAGCATCTGTCGTCGAATGTTGGAAGGTCAAACTTAAGCAGACGGGAAAAGGAGTGTTGAGAGAAAAGTGGTGGAGGTTTTGATTCGAGGAGGGAGGTGCACTCATAAATGTCGTGAAATGTGTTTGCAAAATTGGCTTGGGCTAAAATGATATGTTCTAGTTGTTTGTAGAGGCGAGCAAATTCGTTAGTGTGAGACAAAGGAGCCTCCATGGAGAGAGTTAGTACAACGAAAGCACCAAATGAAAGGTACTTGGCAGGAGAATGAAAGAAATGACATAGGTAAAAGATATAAAATATTGCAGAGAGAAGATATTCACTATATAATTCTTTTTCTACCCTCTTTTTCATTAACAACATGATATATATAATACCCTACACTAGCCAACAGCCTTACAATATGATATATATAATACCCTAATAATAAGATTCTCCTGCAATTATTTCTAAATAACTTTTCCATTCTTACGGTTACTTGGACACGTCACCACATAATCAGTTAAACATTGTGGTTGGTGTGGTATCCTTCTAGGTCTTTCCACATGTGTAGGGGTGGGGTCATTTGGGCTTTCAATTGTGTCTTAAGTCAACCCTTCAATATCCTTAGTCTCAGCAAGAGTGTGGGGAATTGATCTGATGTCCTTACAAGAATATGTTGCAAAATAAACTCTCAAGAGTTGATCATTTGATTCTAAGAAGGGTGACTGTCCAGAATAAGATGATATGTGTGATGTGTGGAACTACGGAAGAATAAGTGAATCATTTATTTTCTACATGCATGAGTACAAGTCGATATTGGGATTTATGAAATAGTTGGTTGGGTACACAACATTACACACCTAAACTTCACTTTTTTGGATTCAGTATTGTGACTCTGATTAACATGCAAAATATAGTGTGAAAGGCAATGTGGGTCACAATTGTGTGGAGTATTTGACTTCTCAAAAATAGTTATTTTTAGAAACGCCAAAATAGATGTGGAAGAGTCATAGTTGCTCAAGTTAAATCGTGGGTCATTAAGCAATTAAGGTAGATATGGGGTAAAAAGCCTTATAGAGGGTGCAACTATGGTTATATGTAACATCAGCTTGTGAGATCATGATATAAGTATTGTCACACACTTTCCTTTTTGATTGATTTCTATGACATAATGAAACCCAGTTTGTATCTTGGGCAGGAGTTGTGAACACATAACCTTGGTTTTCTAGTATGGATGCAAGATTTGTATTTGCAACCATTTTAACTGTGTCATAATCGCAAAATCTGAAAGCGTGAGTTAAGAACTACAAGAGAGGAACCCACAAAAGATACCTCAGTTTGTGGCAACCTTTTTGCTTATAATCTAAATATCCATAAGCGACTATAATGTTTTGTTTTATCTTTCTTTTTAATCTACTTATAGATATTGGATATTGTTAGATCATGATACACCTCTTAACTTATTGTTGTTTGAGAATTCAACTAGGAGTGTGTTTTTTATACTCGTATTGAGTATGAATATACATACACTTTATACACACGTTGAAGTATGGTTAGTTACTTTTTTATATTTTAATTCTTTATTAGCAATAGAAAAAAAACATTGTTTTAGAATAAGCCCTATATTTTTCTCACTAGACAACTTTTATCCATTGCATTTAAATAACAATTTTGTAAAACCTTTAATATATTTGAAAGTTTCTTTGAATTAAGAATGCAAGTCACATCTAGACTCAATAATATATATATATATATATATATATATATATATATATATATATATATATATATACTTGTAAATATTGTAGTTTGGAATATTTCAGTATATAAATAATTTGTTTGCTTCATGACCCCATTTTGAAATATCATTTAATCATTACATATTTTAATCATTAATTTGTTAAAAAAATGACTTCAAAAATAAAATCTATTTCATTAATTAAAACAAGAATAATGATAAAAATGCATTTCTATTGCAATCTAATGATAGACTCATCCTACTAATATCCATGTCCATTTGAATGAAGGATTATACTTTCTACTAAAAGTTGTTATAAGTTGGTATAAAAACGAATACTTTCTACTGCTCTTATAAGTTGGTATAAACAAGAATACTTTCTACTAAAAGAGTGATACATGTATTCTACATGTATCTTTTTACAAAATCTTTATAAAACCAAGTGTTATGCTTGAATGAAGAAAGAAAAAAAAAATTATTTCTTTTTTTTTTTATCTTTTTTTAGTTTGTTAGCATATCATTATAGTGCTTTCATTGAGTCATTGTTCCTAAACCTAGTAAAAATATTGACGAAACCTTCCAAATTATCTTAGACAAAATAACCACACTTCACACCTAGTTTCATACCACCCAAGATGTTCAAGCTACCAATGTTAAACACGATAATTTACATTGAACCCTTAGAATACTAGTAAACAATGTCACTCGCACCTCCACCAAGTATCTCGCTAAATCATTCAGTTATTAACCACATGACTACCCTCCCCCACACCCCCACATTTCCCTGAAAATTATATTTAATTGCTACACCCTGAAAACCATTAAGTAGAGTTATTTGTTTTTTTTTTTTCAGTTCAAATAAAACACAATTCATGTGCCGCACAAGAAAGATAGATTTGTACAAGATTAAGATGTCTCAATGAAACATTCGCACAATTGATTTGTCATTAAAGGTATACACGAGAATGAAAGTTTGGCACCAGACTCATGCCTCTTCGCTAAAAATTATCTTTGCAGCCTATTCAAATCAGACGTACTCTGATCGCTCTAACAGACAAAATGGCATCATTAAGTGCATGTATAATAAATGATATTAATCAAAATAGACTCACAACCTGAACTTATTATGGCTCTATAAATCTACAAATGGAAAGCATCTGTTGGTATACAAAAGAATGGGACATTCATTACACGATTATACAAAATTGTTCTTTCATTAGCGAGTGTCAATAAAACCATTAGATTTGATCAGCAAAAATGATGACCAAAAATTACACAAAAAAGGTTTCTTTCATTGTACCTATGCGTTCCGTGTCCTACTTCAACCCCACAACAAAAGAGAGGGGAGGATGGTTTGTCCTTGATCTTGTCAATACTCATCCTGAATCGCATTCATCCGCAGTAAATTGTCAGTACCTGTGAAATGATTGATGATGATCTTCTGCAGGAAAAATGATTAAGTCTGATTCCACACATCAAGCTCCGTCTGCAACACTTTCTAATACATATACATGGGTCCAAAGCAGAAATCCCCATCCTGAAGCTGTAAAAACTATATCTATCGGGCCCTCAGATGAAAAAATGTGCCACGAGAAGCTTCAAACAACAGTGGTGCTAGAGCGAGCTACCCTTTGAGCTTCTTCCAAGTCTTTTAAAAACCTGTAAATTCAAAAAGAAAAACATCTATGCTGCTAAGAAATTCAGAATTTCACATAGTGTAGAGCAAGTTGAATGTTTTTGCACTTAACTAAAGCACCCTGAACCAACCAATGAATAATCAAATATAACAAAGCATATATTTGGAAGACAAATTTAAGACCAGCGCAATAAACTTTATCACTTAAACCTAGGTCAATAACTCAATTCAAGCAATACTTCAATCGACTTATTGGCCCAAACTATGACTAAGATAACCTTGGAACTGTTATTCAACAACTAAAACCAATTCTATCATGCTAAATTGAGAGCCAAGTCAAAAGTAAACATCTGCACTAATCAAATCCAAACTATCTTTATGACTAAATCATACCTTTTAGAATTAAGAACAGAAGAGCCACCAAGTATAAACCGAATACCAGTATTGTTGGCATTTTGTAAAGCAACAGACCGAGACTCCTCATAAGTTGTCCCACCAACAATGAAGATGATTACATCCTGTGGCCTGCATTTCATATAGTCGTCAACAACACAAATTGGATTATTTATTAATTCTATGATAATAAAGGCTAATAATTAAAATTAAAAACTTATATTACAAATGCACTCTGTCTACTTGTCAGAATTTCTGAGATGACAGATGGACAAGGCTTTGTTCATCCCTGATTTTTATTGTGTTTTGAAAAAAATCAAGTACACAAGAGATTCCTCCTTTCACACTGGAATCTGTCCAGTTTTTGGCTAACAAAAAGAAAATCTCTCCTCTTCAATAACAGAGGTCCTATTTAAAGAAAGTTGGGGTACCAACTTCTGTTATAAACTAAAATCACTGTAATTCCTAAAACAAAAACTACTCATAACAGAAATCCTAACTAATAGACCAAAAGATAAAATTATTGGGAAATTTTTAGTGGGATGAACTATCTCTCAATGTTTGTGGGTCATTTTTGTTTTCTTACATGACACTTAATTTTTTTATTTTTACTCAATATGAAACTTTCAACTTATACTTGGATTCTACCACGGGTTTCTACCACCACAAAACATTCTTGTCCGCACCCATTTATCTCAATACACTTCCCTTGATCCTAACTACTAGAGTTAGGAAATTTTTAGTAGGATAGAATGGGGGATTCACCACCAAGGAGGTCTGAGTTTTCCATACAAGACTCAATATTTGTGGGTCTTTCTTTTTTCTTGTATATCACTCGACTTGCTCATTTTTACTTGTAAGACTTCCAATTCATATTTGTATTCCTAACAAAAATAGGTTTAATTCCTATCTTGACCTTTTTTCCTATAATACACTTATGAAGGTCTAATTGTATTCAATGCTTCCTGATGTCTAACATAACTGGTCAAAAAGCCTTTCCCAGATGATTCGTGAGGGACTCAGGATATTGAACAAACATTGACAGAACGTTGCAGTGAAAATTTCTGAACTACTAAATAATCTTTTTTAAAATGCAGCACATAAAATTCTGATAGACCTAAAATAGAATTATCAGATAACTAATCAGATTAATTCCAAAAATATAGTTTACTCTGGCAGCTGTTAGTTGAACGCAACACATTTAACAGAATGCATAAGTTACAGGTCTGTGAGAGGGTATTATTAAAAGAATTTAGATCATAGGCCAAAGCAGCCGATATGAAATCATGTGATGTCAATACTACCACATCACAGAACTCTTGCAAGGTAACCACACAGATTAACTCAGTTCAAACTTTTTATGAATAGGAAGAACGGGAATTAATATTTTTCTTCCCTCGGAGGTCGCATCTGTACAATGGATAAAATAAACTTCGAGTATAACGCTGAAAGAATTGCAGAATCTTGTACTCATCAAGTGTGTGGACTCACTACAAAGAAAAACTCAAGTAATAGTTTGCTCTTAAAGCTCAAGATAGCGAACCCCCAAAGCGGGGCCTGTGACACCCTGTTATTTGATAGATTTGCAATACAAGTTATCACATAAACAGTGCCACATTACATTGTAGACAATTGGAATAATATCATACATCAATTTGGTAAATAGTCAGTACTAAAAACTGAGAAGTTTGTAGAGTCGTGTCAATTAATACCACATTATTTAGAAATCAGGCAACAATGTAGTAGCATCACTTTTGGATAGACACAATTACATCTAGGAATTCACAAATAAGATATAGTGAGGAATTTATATTTAATAGCAACAAACCTTCCCTGTTGATAGTGATTTCCAACAAATGGGTAGTCCACATCTCTCAACCTCCCCTTGACAATGTTTTCCATGATTTGAAACAGAAGTGGCTGGTGCTGGGTGTAAACATTCTCAACACCCTGCTCAAAAACTCAGAATGAAAGATTTTTTTTAAGCATGAAGACATGGATTGGATTATTAAGGATATGATACAATAATCATATATTTCTATGCTTACCTTCAAACCTCGAGCCATGTTACGGGCAATATTCATTAGATCTCGATTTCCAAAAAGATCACCCATTCTCTTGTCAACACCCGCTTGCTTCAGAAGAAACTGGACAAGCTGTTGCACCATAATAAAGATATCAATATCAGTAACTTTCTTGTGTAACTATATCAGAAACAACAG
Source organism: Vigna umbellata (assembly GCF_029865625.1). Lineage (NCBI taxonomy): Eukaryota > Viridiplantae > Streptophyta > Magnoliopsida > Fabales > Fabaceae > Vigna > Vigna umbellata. Next base: position 38,829,135 of record NC_142166.1, read on the forward strand.
TGGCACCCATCTATATGCTGTTCAAAATTTAAATTTGAGTCCATTTGAATGCAAATTATACTTTCAGAATCCAAAGCCAGTGGCATGGAAAGATAGCGCAACCACAAAAATTTCATCATCACTATTCAATTATCCAAGGATTAAAAAGTTCATGTTCTGGTAAGGTTTAAGGATAAATATTCAAACATTCTTGCACGAGAATAATGGATTTAAGAAAAGGAATAGCTTAAATTAGTTTACCCCAGGTTTGTACTTGGCAGATCTGGAAGCCAGTTTATTGAAGAGCTGCATTAATTGAACAGGGCTATCTTTCTCATATCGTAAAGCATACAACATGACTAAACGTAGTCGATCCAGATCTGATACACTTTCATTGTTTAGTAGATTTGTCACTGCCTGCAGAAGATTACATAGAAACATAACTTATCGCCTCTAGTGTTTTAAAGCATTCATCAGTACACAGAATAACAATTAACTAAAAATATAGGGACACAAGGTTGACTTGGTGGTAAGCGGAAGAAGGACATGATGTCATAGGTTCGAATTCCCCACAAACAAAAACTAATGCATAGACAATTAATATTTGTTGATCCAAAAAGTAGCAAGGAAAAATAGAAAAAGAAAACATTTTATGTGGTGATCGTTAGGTTGAAATAACAAGATTGTTTCATAAACCATATGTGTTTGTTGTTACATATGAAGTATTTGGGCAAGTGAAACCAAACTAATAAAGACATATTTTTCAAGGATTTGTTTAATCTTATACTTAACTGTTGATTGTTGATACTTTTAACTTATGAGGGAAAACATATGTAGATTCTGAATCCTTAGGGTATATCATATGCAGTTAATGAAGATAGAGGCTATACTAATCACAGGGGTAACATGCACGTTCTAACAAATCTTTGAACTGAAATGAAAAACTATCATAGATTAGTTTTCTGATTTCCCAGAACTGCCGAAAGAAATACTGCACCAAGTCCCATGTGCAGAGCACAAGAAAAGCAAGTAATAATGTACATAAGAAAATTTCAGAAGGATTCTTCATTTCTTCAACTTGTTTTTGACGGGATTCTCCCAGTCCACTAGACCAAATACTAATTTTTCTCACAGTACTGATGAGTGGAGAGAGATTAACCTAGAAGGAATATAATGAATTATGTGTGTTATGTACATATGAATATTTTTATTTATAATGAAAAAGAGTTACAATAATAATAAACAAAATCAATACTTAATAATGGGAAGTATTTGGCAACATATTTCTCTATCAAATCTGCAAAATATGATGTATATTTTCTGATTTGGGAAAAGTACAAAAAAGGTATAAATACAATACCAAGGGAGTAAATCTATACACCAATCTTTCCCAGAAAATCAGGTAAATAATTCTCCCTATAAATGCTCTACCTAAATAAGGAAATAATAATTGATTTTATTTACGTTAAATCCTATTATGGGCTTTACAAATAAGAATTGAATGATTCTGATTGATATGTGCTGATCTCAAACAGATTCTGATTGATATGAGCTGATCTCCAACAAAATCTGACACTTCAATATACCTTCAATTTAATGTAATCAAAATATACCTTCAATATAATCAAATCATAATATCTCTAATACAGGGGTTCTTACTTTTCTTATTTCTTCCACTTGTGTTGTAAGGAAGAGTTTAGCTCTAATAAGGACCTTGGTATTGAGGAAACCCTCCCTTAAATGCTAACTATTAAAGAGGGTGGGAATCAAGTGACTTATGAATGTACACCTAGCATCCTATAAAAGTTTATTTGGACTTAAGCACTGCATAATGTGACACTTCACTCAACTTTTATGGCCCACTCCACAGATATTGAAAATCAGCGCTAATACAAATTGATAAGCTTCCAAGTGCTTGAGAAACCCTCCCTTAAAATCTAGCAGTTAAAGAGTTCAAGCCACTTATGTACTCAACTGAGTATATGATATTACTCAATATGAGGCTTAGGCACCCCATAATACCGTAGTCTGCATCAAACTTCTAGTCAAAATTTCAACCTTCATATAGTTTAAGTTTGTAACAGAGGATTCTTCCTCTGACTCCGTGACTACTTCATATAAATAATACTTCCAGTTCTTATTTTTCAATTTGGTTCATATGATAATCTAGCCCAACGACCCAACAAAAAACTATTTATAAGTTCAAGGACCCAAATTTAAAAGTGTAGTACAGACCTATTTAAATGTTTCCAAAGCAGTCTAGGGACTAACAAATCAATTTAAACTTTATTCCATGGCCCTACAAGAATTTCTGAAAATTGAGCAAAAGCAAAGGAGAATGTTTCAATAAATTAAGACTATATAATATATACCTCAAAAGCAGCTCCTTGTCCTCCATTGCAAGCCAACTCCTGTTCTGTTTGTGAAACTGACATAAGCTTTCGCTCACCAACTATCTTGCTCATTTCGGTTACTAAAGTCACATGCTTTGTCACCTTTCCATGCATTTTTTTGTAATCAGGATAATTATCAACAAATTTGGCCATGTCCTCTGCCAAGAGTCAAATCATAAAATCGGTGAATTTTATACAATGCCACCAAGTATAAATAAGTTTTTGTCTGTGTAATTGTTGATGAAAAGTTTACTCTGATGTGAGAGGATGAAAAAAATACAAACCTATTGTTTGGATGTTCTGGTTACTTTTTGACACTTGTTGAAATTCGTCAACCATTCGCTTGATATTCATACCTATATCTCCAAAATTCTCATACATGTTAGCCTTGAAAAAGAGATCTTGTTCCGATGACAACACAACCTCCTGGAACAAGAAATAGCAAATAACTGTTTTTTAATGAGCACAAATTCTGTACTGCAATACACTTAACACAAGTACCATGTGTAAGAAATGTATCTAACCTCCTGATCTTTTGGAAATTTACCAATGGATTTTAAGTCCACTTTATTGTCTTGGATTCCTATTAATTCATGAACCATAGCCTGTACAGTATAACACCGCAGTGAGCATTGCTTATATGAATGAACAACTTATTACATTATACGCACTAGACATTTGTTAATAACCCAGGTACCTGATAAGTCCATTGATTTAGCAATGGGGTTACAGGATCCTCCCTCCTGTCAATAACTAACAACAGAGGAGAAACTTCCATTCGCCTAAAATCAAAAAGACCACTTTCCTCTTGGTACATCAGTTTCTGTTCAAGCCCAACAATGTAAATTAGCTTTCACTAATATGCCAGCACACTCACTAATGATAAATATGGCATGTTGTGATACACGCATAGCTAGAAAGGTAGCCTAAATAACATATAGATTACTATGTGTGCACAGCAGTACATACGCACTCAGAAAAGAGCTCTATCTGATTCAGAATCATATGAATGATGAAGGTATAAAAGTTTGAATTCATTGTGGAAACTGATAACTACATTTCTCAAATACAAATATAATTATTTCACATAAAAGAAAATGCCGTGAGTTAGAAAAGGGGACTTGAACTCACAGTTGCTTCCTGTGCTATCCTTTTTGCAATATCAGACGTCCTTTGATACCTAATTACTGGTCTGCGTTTTAGTGCCAAAAAAACAGCTGCAAGCCCTTCAACAACTCGGTCACAAAAGCGCTGCACTGTTGAAGGATCTACCACAGCTGGGAGCATATATATGTAATGTGAAGGCACATGGAAAGTGAAATGATAAGGATCAATTGCAACAAAATCTGCATAGAACTCCTGGATGATCAGGACAACAGCTGTATCAGAATTAAAGTTTGCAACACAAAATGTTGGTGGGAGAAGAAGGGGGTGAAGGCTTCATAATCAACAAATGTGGAGCCATTTGTCAGATAAAGAATGTAATAGTATGCAATCATAGGATAGGAAGGACAATAAAGTGGTAGATATCATTTCATGTTCCATCTAGGATTTTGTTCATGCAAACTCGTAATACTTTTTGTGATACAATCAAATGATGTATAATTTTCTTATCTATTTTAAAATGTATTCTTGGACAAGCATGTCATAAAAAAATTACAATGAGTTTATTAAGAAGTAAACTTCAAGTCTAATTCAACTTTATAAAACCGACTTGTAAGATCAAGTCTGCACCCATTTATGTATTATGAATTAGCTTTATCTCTAGTTGATGTGGAACTTCCTACAGAGTTCAAAAACTGTAAAAGAAATAGTAAAGTTTCAAGTTCAAGTGGGGAGAAAGAAATTGCAGTACAGTGCATGCATAAACAGCTACCTGAACCTGCTGGACAACTTCCTGTTCATCAGAATCAGCAAGAATGTGAATCTGAGTGTCCTTCAATATGTTGGAGAAAACTGTAATTTCAGAATGGATTCACAAAGTGTCTTCAAATCAATGGGAAAGCATTACTAATTAACAAGGGGAAATTAAAAATTAAATTCTAAAGGATGTACTGCACCGCAGCTTATCTAACATTCAAGCATAAAATTTAAAGAACCTACATAGGTGATACTCTCCAAATCTAGGATTAGCTAGCTGGCGGCGCAAAAACTGGATATTCTCTGATGTAGGTCGAAGGAAGTAAACGGCCTTGAGATGCGACATCGATTCGCTCGACTTGGAAATAGAATCTACCAATTCAACCAAAAACACTTCTTTCTGGAGAAGCTCTGACTGCGAATACACAACACTCACAACACCAACCTGCATCAATTTGCCAAAAGAGTAGATTCAACTTCAGAACACCATTTTCCTCCTTAACAAGGACAAGCAAAATAGATTCTAGTAACCAAGTCTGCTTGGCAGGTTGACATATGATTTTGATAAAGTAAAATAAAATAGTATAAGCCAGATCATAATTCATTAGTTTCTAGGCCATAAAAACTCAGAGTGACTTTACACAACTGTATCAATGCTATAATTTAAAAACCTAATGTTAGTAGAGACCAATATCAAAAAATAAATCAATCCATTATGATTGTCAAAGGTAGGGAGCCTCATCATTATATTTGCCTTGATGAAAAATACATAGATACATAAATATATGTAAACACACAAACATTCATGTAATGCGGAGTCTCACCTCCACTGCACAATGATCCCAATACAATAAACAGATGATTCCAATTATAAGAAGTGGCAATTAATTGTCTAAAACTCAGAGCGAAAATTAAAAAAAAAAACGAAAAAACGAGCCAACTGTGTGCAACACAAGTGTTTTTTATTCCAAAAAAAAATCAATAGGTTGATATTCTGATCGGATTTCCCAACATTATGGAAGATCATTGAGGGAAGATGCAGCGTACCGTTTGAGAATCAAGGATTAGAACCTTCATGCCGGAGATGTCTTGCAAGATGCGGTTGATATAATCACGCGCGGAGGAAGTTACCACCATCTTGTGTGTACGTGTAGAACTTGAATCTCTCCGTGGAGACAAATTGATAAACCAGTTCAGCTACAGCGTGGGCGAATCAAGGAGCACGGGAGAACAGAGATTCGGAGTTCACAATTCAGAATTCAGATCCACGATGAACGAGGACAACGAACGACTTCGCTCCAACGCACCGTTTTGGAAGTAGAAGTTGGTTCTGGTCTTTATGACAATTTTTATTGCAATTCCTCTACTTAGTCAATTTTTATCTCTCTTTTTCTACTATATTTTTATATATGCATCATAATACAAGGTAGTGCTCATAAATTATTTTCAACTTCTCGCTTAAAATAATTCTTTTATTTAATATTTAATTTTTATTTAAGGACAGCACCTCTTGTATTTAGAGTATGATAAACAAGAGTGATAAATAGTAAATTTTTATGAGAGAACAAGAGGGGGAAAAGTGAAAAAAATCCCTTACATTCCATCACATTTCACTATACTTTTACATCAATGAATTTCATTATCTAACTTCTAACAACACTTAGAATCTAATTCTTTCACCATCAATTAGCCAATTTTTATAATTATGCAATTTTTTAGCAAAACAAAGGGAAAAAATAACTTCGGTCTCTTATAGTTTTTTTTAAGGAGAGATCATAATTAATTAAAAAACAAGATGTAATTTTCATCAATTCATTTGTGTAAAAAATAATAATAGAATGAGAGCGTCATTGATCAAATAATTCATATACAGGATAACTTATTTATTTTTAAATAATATAAAACTGTTGACTCCTTACCTAAATATAGAAACAAATTTCATTTTCACAATATTAAATATTTCATGTAAAACAAAAGTAATTTCTTTTTCTTTAAACATATTTTATATTATTTGTTATTTTAATTTTGTTACTTTTATTTTTAAGGTTAAGAATAAATATGTTTTTTCCTTTAATTTTTAATTAAAATTGAAATTAGTTAATTTTTAAATTTAAACCAATTTAATTTCTCATATTTAGATTTAATTATTTTAATCAAATTTAAATACTGTATATATGTAATCATTAAATTTCGTAGTTTAAAAAACTTGCATATCTACTCAACCCATTTTTATAATTAAATTTGTTTGTTTAGTGGATCAAAGCCAAATAACTAAAAATCTAAATTTGAGATCTAAATACGTATTTAACCACCTAAAATACAACAAGTATACCATTTAAAGTAACATATGATTTACAACTAAAAACAAAGTTTGTTAATATATATGTATTAATATACACTTGATATCCATTAGTGTAAATTGATTACGGGGAAGTATAACCTAGTTTATTATCACTTTTATTCACAATTATTATTCATAAAATTTTAATTGACTTCTCTCAACCCAACCTCCCCACCCAGCATCCCTATTCTGTTCCTCAACTCAAAACGAAAGGAGTGAAATCGCTTTTGTTTCAAGACGGGGTGTGTGGGCATAGGCATCTTTGCTAACGGGTTAGCGATGTGGTGATGGTCGGAGTAGTTGCGGTCTTGCACGTGCTCCATTTTCCGGAAGAAGGGGTGCTTGATGAACTTGTCAGCCTCCTCCGCCACGTGGTCAGGATCCACCACTTCGGGGAGAATCTCTCTTCATAATTGTATGTTCAGCACTTGCACAACTTTTAAGATATTATTATCCAGAATTCAGCATGCAACATGTTATCTATCTCTTTGATACTTTCTTTTCAAGGGAGAGGGTTCGAGGAGATGTCCTGGAACAGTCTTATTCAAATAAATGTAATTAACTTCAAACAATATAACACATGACATGGATATAGAAATACACCTTGCCTACAAAAGCAAATGAACCTCCAAGCCTAGTGATGCCAACAGCCACATTGGCAGGAGCACCACCAGCAGCTTTTTGGAAAGCAGGTGCTTGAGCTAGTGACACTCCACCCACTGTTGGCACAAAATCTATTAACATTTGACCAAAGCAAACAACGGGTCCACCGTTTCCCTTACAGTTATCATTATTGAGATCGTTTGATTAAAATCACAATAGAGTTGAAAGTCTATTTTATAATTATAGAAAAAAGTAAATGTCTTGGTATTGGAAATATAAGAAAAACACGTCTATTTTTTAACTAGAAAAAAGATGTGTCATAAAACAACCCATGAAAAGTAACTACAAATTCTATTAGTAGATTTAATCACACATTTTATGACTACACATTTACTTTTATATTGAAATAATGTTTTCTTAAATATAACTTATATATTATTTTTACAAGACAGTGTATAAACCCGCCACAATATATTATTTTCACCATTGTAATGAAATATTGCAGTTTTCAAAAATAAGAATAATGTTGTTTAAACTCCTTTTTATTCATACATGAAATGTGATTGGTGCTTCATATGTTAAACCAGATAAGTACCAATACAGCCACCTCCATCATCATACAAGTCTTCCCTCCTTTTGTATTTTAATAAAAGAAGCCATAATAAGTTTTTACTTCAACCAATGCATTAGCATTACCGTCCCTTTTAGCATAGTACAAAAACTGAAGTCAGCAGCAGATTTAAATAATTTGAGGGTTTAATCATATATAATATGTAGACATGTAATAAAAATCATGAAGTTATATGACCAACAGTTCCTCTGTTGTCAGACTAAATTTAACAAACCAAAATGTTAAGGATGTAGTTAACATAAGCTGCTTTAAGAAAACTTGGTATATACCAGCGACTTTAAGACGTCTCTTAGATGAGCCGAGTTAGCTTAGTACATGGTAAATTTTGTAAGAATAATAATAGTAGTGATTTGATTAAATATATATAATTACTTGAATTTACTGTTAATAGGTACCTAATATAAATATATGTAAAAGATTATTCATTGGATTATAACTTTGAAACAAACTAGTTGAGTATACAACTCTTCAAAATTTCAATGAATTATGCTTCCCAATAGGCCCGGTTTAAATCAAAGACAAATCCTAGAGACACATAGAGGCCAAAAAAATGTAAATATAAATAACCACCAAAACAATCAGATCTTCACATCAACCACCGCATAACAACTACGTAACGCCCTGATGTGTTATTATATAAGGCTTTATAATAAAGAATCCATACGCCAGACTTTATAATAGCAACTACGCAACCCCGTTAGCAAAGATGCTAATGCCTACACACCCCGTCTTGAAACAAAAGCGATTTCACTCCTTTCGTTTTGAGTTGAGAAACATAATAGGGATGCTGGATAGGGGGAGGTTGGGTTGAGAGAGATAGAGATGGTGATTGCGGTGGCGGTGATGGATTTCTTTGTTTGGAAGATTTGGAGAAGATGATGGAGGGTTTAGTGAAGATGATGGAGGGAGTGGAAGATGGAAGGAAGGAAACGAGGGAGAAAAGCTAAGAAAGACTCACTCAATGTCAGAAAAAAAATCGTACAACTCCACTGTTAGCCACCTCGACTTTTTTTAACGTGTTTGGAGACAAAAATTATGGTTTCTTTAAGGAGAAAGATCAAAATGTAGCTTAGTTTGAAAGAGAGACAAGAAACAAATTCGCTTCATAGTTTAAGGAGTAAAAACATATTTAACCCAAATAACAAATATTAAAAAGTGTTATATTCCGGTAAAATTATATTTTATGAATTTAGTAAAATACAAATTTTAACTCATTTGATTTTATTTAATATTAATATTTCAAAAGTATTATTTTTAAGTTCGAGAATGATATCCAGGAAGTAAAGTGAAAGATTTGTTAGAAAACATATTTATGGATTTTATAAAATAAAGAAAATTAAAGAAAAATAACTAGATATACAGCAGTAACCAACACTCTCTTTAAAATAAAAATAAAGACATCTATGTTTAGTTTATAAGTATTATATAATAAGTTGTAAATTTCATTTGTTCATTTAAGATAAGATGAATGTAAGTATTTTTGCTAATATATTTTTTTAATCCGAAAGCTTTCCCATGATAGATTAAGGTACCATTACTCTAAATTTTGTAATAGCAAAGAATATATAAATGGAGTGACTAAAAGAGTCACAACCTTTCTCTTTGTAATTTCATGATTTTGTTTTTTGTAAGATCGAAAGACACTTGAATACTAGTATGCGAAGGGACAACTTAGAATTGTATATTCAAAAGAAAAAGAAAAAATTACTCGCAAAATTATTCAACGTCATAAGTAATTAACTATTCTCTGAATACCAAGAGATTAATTTGAAGAAGGTTGAATTATTAGATTTGATAAAATGATTCACTTTGTAATTACCTTTTTTTAGTTACCAGTAAGAAAATTCATATCAAGATTAATTAATTACCACTTAAGTATTTATAAAAGATACATTATAAAAAGAAGTTCAAATTGAAAATAGAAAACATGACTATTCATGAAAATGGTTTATTTTTTACATGAACTTCATTACAGAATAAGACCAAACTTTGACATGATAGATGAAAGGGGATTGAACTCATGGGCTTGGGCCTGTGGATTTGATTACAAAAGCTCGGCTTTTATAATTGAGCACCACCTTTGAGTGTTATGTTGCTGTTTCCCCCTGGCACTGGATTCTTGGAACTGAATGGATTTGATAAAGGGTTTGAGGTTGAGCCCTTGCGTAGGTGCAATTCCTTCAACACCACTTATCACTCTTACTAGTGTTAGCTTCTGTGCCCCTCCTCTCCCTACAACAAAACAATGTAGTCATTTTTGCATCTATACAAGCACTCGCAGAAAGCTTTTCACTCCAATTCCACGTGGCAGAAAGAGAGACTCTGATTCAGAGCCGCTACCAGAACCCTCTGTTGTCCAAGAACTATCATTACTAGAAGAAGAAGAAGAAGAAGAAGAAGAAGAAGAATTCCTCGACGAGTATGAATACGGTAAAATTGCGCTCAGTCTCTCGAATCTAATCGCTTCTCTCTATTTCCGATTTTTTCTGAACTTTTCGTTTCATTGCACAGAGACAGAGTTGGATGATAATGATGATGAAGACGACGGTGACGATGACGAATACTTTGAGGAACAAGAGGAGGCTGGTGTGCCTTATGTAAGTTTTTTTTAGAAATTAGAATGATAAGTGTGTGTTTTGGCTGGGGGAAATGATATGATTTATTGATTTAGAATGTTTTGAAGGCAGGTGATGGCGGCGCAGGCGGTGGAATCTCCCTCGCTGGCACATGGTGGGACAAAAAAGCATTAGCCATTGCTAAAGAGGTTACTCTCTCTTTTGATGGCGAATTGCAAATTTATGCTTTTAAAACACTGCTGAACTCCACCATTCAAGTGCGCATTGAGAACCTTTCCAAAAAGTAAGACGAAAATATTCTTCTTCTTCTTCTTATCCTTATTATTCTTTTTATAATTATTATGAGGATGAAGGCAGGGGTAGAGAGAGCAAAAACGATAAGGCGAACTAGGACTCCATTCTGTTTTAACTTTTTTATGAAATATTGAAATTAGACAATTTGATAAGATTAAATAGCAAGGAAAATTTGGCCACCGTACGTGTGGTTTTATCTCACTTATTGGCCGAATAGTTCCTTCTAGATCAAGAATTAGTCGTACCTCCTTGAACAGGCAGACATTATTAGTTTGATAACTTTTATTATTGAATGGTTATTATGAACAAAGGCATATATTATTCTGAACTGTTTGTGATGAATCTTTAGTTTTTTTAACATAATTGGGGCATCGGATAACTATTTAGGATCTTTTTTGATTAATTATATAAATAGCATAATTTTTTATTTATCCAATTATTTATGAAATTATGCTTATATATAAGTAACCTTGCACCTTGAGCATATAATTTGGGGTTCAATTCTGGAAGAACCAACTCCTTAAATGTATTTCTTCTTGATTAGTCTTTGACTCTGGCGGAGGATACCTGAGGTTCACACACAAAATCTAAATATGTATGGAATTTTAGCAATACATACGTATGTGCTAGAAGTATTGTTATGTTTAGGCTTATCTTTCTTTTTGGTATACTGATATGGATTGTTGAAATTTTATGTGCTATATAGCAGTGTTTCCTTCCTAAAAGTAATGTTACATTAAGGTTTATCTTTCTTTTTTGTCATTTGCTCATGGTTTTTTTAGGTTTATTTCTGGTATACTGGAATAGGTTGTTATGCCAGATTGCAGAATGTGTAACTATCGTAAGGATGTGGGAAATTGGTGCAATTTTTATTTGTAAAGATCTACACTGCAGAAAATGGAAATGCTGAAGTTGAATGCACGTATTCAGTATTCCCTTTTCCCCTTTTACTTACATAGTTTAAGGATTGTGGAGCTTGTTGCTAATAAGCATTCATTTTACATCCTTTGTAAGCATTCATTTTACTTACAAAGGTTTGACGATTTTTTGTCCCGTGTTTCTAAGTGGATTGGACTGGTGCATTGGACTGATGCAAAGTGCCTGATTTATCACAATTTCTGAATGCAAATCCTATCTGTTAGCGAATGGATTTTTGGTTAACTATGTAAGCACTAACCAAGTACTAACCAAGTATCAATGATCTGGTGCTGTAAAAGTTGATGAAAGTACGAACAAAACTTGATTCTTGAAGTGTGTATGATCACTGCCTAGGATATTTCAAAAGGGTACCCACCACCTCAGAAATTCACTTTGCAACGGTCTGCATGTGTCCTCCTTTTTGGGATTTGGGCCTATCTCCAAGCTCTTATTCCACGCACAGGCCTCCGTTTCGGTGTGCATTTGTAGGCAATGGGCTCCTCTATTTTTTTCTTCCATGAGCCACGAGGTCTCTAACACTTTTCCCACCTATAAATACATCACTTCCCTCTCCTCCAAAATATACAACACTTTTCCTCTATTTCTTAGTTTCTGGGTTCCTTCAAAAATACAAGAAGCTATTGTATCTTAGAGAACTTGCTCAATACACCATGAATAACTTTTTCAAGGTAGTTAGAATCAAGTTTTGTTTGTGTTTTCATCAACTTTTACAATAGCCTTAAGCACTTATGACTGACAGTATGGACACCAAGAACAATTCTACATCGGAGAAGAAAAACAATATTTCTATAACTCAACCTATGTTTGCAAAACCTCTTGGACATTTGAAAATTGAAGTCTTTGTTGATGAACAAAACTTCTGACACTAGTAGAAACACATGTCTTCTCTATTAGACATGTATGGAGTTTCTTTCGCCATTACAACCATTAAACCTGACTCCAGTAGTCCTGCAAAACATATTGAAGACTAAATCCATTTGACTTGGGTATGCTGACACATTTGTGCAGTGCATTATCTAATGATTTGCTTGATGTGTATTAGTCTTATAAGGAAGCCAAGGATATTTGGGACTAGTTGATTCTCAAATACACAACTAAAGATGTTGTGAGGCAAAGGTTTGTCATTGAAAATTACTACTGTTGGGAAATGATAGGAACCCATAAATAGTTAGGCCCAAATCCAAAATATCTAAGGTGTATGTTAGACAAAGAAGGAATGGCAAAGTAGGGGATCAAAATGGTCAGAGAGAGAATGAGAAGAATCTTTCCATATAACAAACTGCTTAGCTGGCACAGTAGGAAATGAGTAATTATGTTGTTTGGGGTATAAGGGGTGGAAAGAGAGTGGGGGGAAAGGGGGCTGGATTTGGCTGGGAATTGGGAGAGACTAGACACTCTCTAACTATCTAGAAATACCTTTTTTCTTGTTTTTACAGATCTGTATTCTCTTTCTGGGATATGCACTCTGTTTTTCTTTAATAATAAAGTGACTATTCAACTATTGTGTGCTTCCTTATTTCTGGTATCTATCAATTGGTATTCAGAGCCCACGCTTCTTGGGGTCTGGATGGTTACTACAAGAACAACAATGGAGTCGAGGATTGAAAATCTAGAGAAAAGTATGCTTGAATGGAAGCATGAGAGTCAAATTCAAATGGACGAAATCAAGCAGTTGTTGAAGGAGAAGAATCGCGGGGACACAAGGGGTCGATCATGACAACGACGTTCTCCGAAACGTCGCACGAAGGGGGAGAGTCAAGGTAGTCGAGCTATTTCATCACGAGTTTTTGAACCCTGTTCTAGAACTCGGGATTCGCGGAAGGGGAGTCGACCACCGAAGGGGGATTACAAAGGGCGAAAATTGGAGGTTCCCATATTTGCTGATGATGATGCTTATGGATGGATTGCCAGAGTTGAACGCTACTTCAAGGTGAACGATATGGATGACTATGAAAAGATGAGTGTGGTGTTAGTAGCATTAGAGGACCAGACATTGAATTGGTACCATTGGTGGGAGGAACAAACACCTTCACCAAGCTGGGTCTAGTTCAAGGAGGCAGTGATTCGGAGGTTTCAACCGGACTAGGTGCAGAATCCTTTTGGGCCATTGTTGAGCATTAAGTAAGCGGGGACAATAATGGAGTTTGGGGAAAAATTTGAGATGATTTCAGCTCCATTGAAGAACGCGGACTGGGTGATGTTAAAAGGAATTTTTCTAAACGGACTCCATGACGAATTGCAAGCCAAACTGAAGCTGTACAACATAGAATCGTTATCAGAACTCATGGATCAGGCCTTATTGTTGGAAGAGAAGAATTGGGCTTTGAAGAAAAGGGTGTTAGGCTCGGGTGAGAAAGTAAGCATGGGTGAGAAGGAGATTTCTCCAATGGTGACTAAGATAGGTAGATTGTATAATGCAACAGTAGATTTTATGAAGAATAAATCGAATGCTAAAAAGCCCAATTTTGGAAGTGCAGGTCCAACGGAGCCCAAACCACAAAATGGGCCTAGTGGAGAAAAACAAATCACTATGGGCAGAAGGCTTTCGTAAGCTGAGTTGCAAGAACGGAGTAAAAAGGGGTTGTGTTTTAAATGTAGGGAGAAATGGGGACCTGAACATGAATGCAAGTTGAAGCATTATCAGTTGGTCTTGATGAAAGAATGTGGGGAGGAAGAATCAGAGGATGAGGATGAGGAAGGGGAAGAAAAAACAGAGTTGGAGCATAAGACCCTTCAATTGTCTTTGAAAAGTAAAGTGGGGCTGACCTCTCACAAATCTTTTAAGATTTGGGGAACTATTGGCCAAAGACGAGTGCTGATATTGGTGGATTGTGGAGCAACCAGCAGCTTCCTTTCTAGAAAATTAGTAGTTGAGTTGGATCTTCCAGTGGAGAATACCCCTACTTATACTGTGGAGGTGGGAACGGGTGAGAAGGTGAAGGGTAGAGGACTGTGTAGAGGAGTTGATCTTGAGGTGCAGGGAGTCAAAATTAAACAAGATTTTTTTCTGTTTAATTTGGGTGGAACTGAGGTGGTATTAAGTATGGACTGGTTGGCAGATCTTGGTGACATTGAAGCTAATTTTCGAAACATGATCATTAAATGGGGAGATGAAGGAGGCAAGAAGGTGTTAGAGGGAGACCCTTCCCTAAGCAAGGCGCAAGCATCCTGGAAGAGCATGATTAAAGCCTTACAAGATGAAGGAGTAGGCTACTATATTGCATATCAGTAGTTGGAGGATACAAAGGAAAATCAACAACTGTTATCTGATGAGATCAAGGCTGTCCTAGAGGAGTATAAGGACATTTTTCAGGACCCACAAGGGCTACCGCCAAGGAGAAAGCATGATCATGCAATCAATCTCAAAGAAGGTGCTCAAATACCAAATATCAGACCTTATAGGTACCCCTATTATTAGAAGAATGAGATTGAAAAGATAGTAGGTGAGATGATGCATGCAGGGATTATTAGGACTAGTACTAGCCCTTACTCTAGTCCTCTTATTCTTGTAAGAAAAAAAGATGGTGGTTGGAGATTCTGTGTGGATTATAGAGCACTTAATAAGTTGACAGTACCTGATAAATTTCCCATCCCTGTTATTGATGAATTATTGGATGAAGTAGGATCGGCTGTACTATTTTCCAAACTGGACTTAAAATCTGGTTACCACTAGATTCGAATGAGGGAAGAAGACATTCCTAAGACAACTTTTAGGACACATAAAGGGCACTATGAATTCTTGGTCATGCCATTTGGGTTAACCAATGCTCCTTCTACCTTTCAAGCTCTTATGAACATGGTCTTAAAACCATATCTAAGGAAGTTTGTGTTGGTATTCTTGGATGACATTCTAATCTATAGTCCGGATGAGGGAAGCCATCAAAAACACCTCAAATTGGTGCTTCAATTGTTGCGGGAAAATAATTTATTTGCAAATTCCAAGAAATGTAATTTTGGGCAGCAACAGTTGAGATATTTGGGACATTTGATTTCGGGAAAAGGAGTTTCGGCAGACCCAGACAAGGTTAATGAAATGATAAATTGGCCGGTTCAAAGGATTTAAAAGGACGAATGGTAATACCAAAGAATTCCTCTAATACTCAAGGAATTTCATGATTCAGTGTTGGGTGGGCATTCTGGATTTTTCAGAACATATAAGAGAATTTCTTGATTAATATTTTGGGAAGGGATGAAGAAAGAAATACAACAGTATGTGTTGAGTTGTGCAGTTTGCCAACAAAATAAGTATCAAGCCTTGAACCCAGGCGGGCTGTTACAACCTTTGCCAATACCTACTCACACTTGGTATGACATTTCGATGGATTTTATAGGAGGATTGCCTAAAACCCAAGGGGTTGACACCATTTTTGTGGTCTTGGACAGGTTAACAAAATATGCGCATTTTATAGCTATTGCCCATTCTTACACTGCTAAGGACATTGCTGAAATTTTCATCAAAGATATTGTCAGGTTGCACGGGTTTCCCTCCTCAATTGTGTCTGACCGAGATAGAGTTTTTATCAGTCATTTTTGGACGGAACTATTTAAAATCGCTGGCACTAAGCTGAAATTCAGTTCTGCCTATCACCCTCAAACGGACGGACAAACTGAAGTCGTGAATCGCTGTTTGGAGACTTACCTTTGGTGTCTCAGTGGGACTAAGCCTAAACAGTGGCCTAAATGGCTTAGCTGGGCAGAGTTTTGGTACAACACTAACTATAACTCATCTACCAAAATGACTCCCTTTAAGGCTTTCTATGGGAGAGAACCTCCAGTATTAATTAGAGGAGATATGACACAGTCTTCGGTGGAGGAGGTCAATAGACTGATGGCAGATAGGAATCATATGTTGGATGAGTTAAAACAGCATCTAGTCCAGGCCCAAAACAGAATGTGCAAGCAAGCCAACAAGCATAGACGGGAGGTGGAATTTGAAGTTAGAGATGTAGTGTATTTGAAGATACAGCCTTATAAATTAAAGAGCTTGGCTAAAAAGGTCAATCAAAAGTTAAGTCCGAGATATTATGGGCCTTACGAAATTGTGGAGAAGTTTAGTCCTACTGCCTATAAACTGCAACTACCTTCAGGAAGCAAAGTGCATCCAGTTTTCCATGTTTCTGCACTTAAGAAATCCATCGCTGCAACAATTACTAGCCAACCATTACCCTTACTTTTAGCAGATGATTGGGAATTGAAGGTTCAACCAGCAGAAGCACTTGCTGTTAGAAGGAATCAACAAGGGGATCTCGAAATTCTTATTAGGTGGAAAAATTTACCAGATTTTGAAAATTCGTGGGAAGCTTTATCTATAATCAAGGAGCATTTTCCTGATTTCCACCTTGAGGACAAGGTGCATCTTGTGGAGGGGAGTGTTGATAGGAACCCAGAAATAGTTAGGCCCAAACCCAAAATATCTAAGGTGTATGTTAGACAAAGAAGGAATGGCAAAGTAGGGGATCAAAATGGGCAGAGAGAGAATGAGAAGAATCTTTCCATATAACAAACTGCTGAGCTGGCACAGTAGGAAATTAGTAATTATGTTGTTTGGGGTATAAGGGGTGGAAAGAGAGTGGGGGGAAAGGGGGCTGGAATTGGCTGGGAATTGGGAGAGACTAGACACTCTCTAACTGTCTAGAAATACCTTTTTTCTTTTTTTTACATATCTGTATTCTCTTTCTGGGATATGCACTCTGTTTTTCTTTAATAATAAAGTGACTATTTAGCTATTGTGTGCTTCCTTATTTCTGGTATCTATCAGGAAATGATAGAAGACAAAGACATCAAGATCTAGATCAACAAGTTTCACAAGTTGCTCGAAGATATTAAAGAAGAAAACATAGTCCTTCCTGAATAGTTCGTTTCAAAACTTCTAACTGAAAAGCTTTCGGAATCCTAGTCAGACTACAAACAACAGCTGAAGCACATACAACAGATGTCACCCTTAGACCTTATCACATATCATCATTGAAGATACCAACTTAAAGGAATGTGCTGCTACAAGGGCTAAGACATTACAAGAAAAGTCTACCAACCATAACAATTAGATTTTCTCCTTTGGCTATATTTGCCTTAGGAGTATTTTAGTTTCTAACTCTGTGTCTGCATTGAGGTGCATGATGGCTTGGTTTTTCACATACAAAGCAATTTCCTCTTTTTCTTGAAAGTGAAGTTAAATCCACTAGGATGAGAATTTTTAAAACTTTTCTTCTTGTGATCGGGTTTTTTGTCGTAGATTTTTGGAAATGGTTTCTACCATATTTGCTTTGGCCATAATGCCTTATCCCTTTTAGCAGCACACTCCTTTTGGTTGGTTTCTTTAATAGTGATGTGTGTGATAAGGTTTGGGAGTGACATTTGTATGTGCTTGTGTTTCAGCTGATGTTTGTAGTCTGTCTAGAATTTCGGAAGCTTTTTGATTAAAAGTTTTGAAACGAATTCATTAAGCAGGACTATGTTTTTTACTTTAATAACTTTGAACAACTTGTGGTACTCACTGATCTGGATCTTGATGTCCTTGTCTTCTATCATCTCCCTACAGTAGTAATTTCCAATGACGAATCTTTGCCTCATAACATCTTCGACTTTGTATTTGAGAATCAACAAGTCCCAATTATCCTTGGCTTCTTTATAAGAGCAGTACACGAGTCGAATGGATCTAGTCTTCAATCTGTTTTGCAGGTCTAATGGAGTTAGGTTTGATGGTTGTAAAAGTGAAATTCACTCCATCATGTCTTGGAAGTTTTGTCCAGCAAAGACTTTGATTTTGGAAATGTTTGAGAAAGGTTAAGTACTGGAAATACTGTTTTGCTTCTTCGGGTCTAGAGTTGTTGTCGGTGTCCTTACTGTCAACCATAAGTCTAAGATAGTGGCTACCCTTTTGAAATACCCCGATTTCACTATATCTGCATTTTCACATAATGCCATTTGTGGCTTAAGTCATCGTTTTTATTTTTCTAAAGTTGCTGGCTATTATCATCATGAATGTCTGGCTTAGTTGTTGTGTTCTGTCTGTAGGTCTGGCTCGCCCAGCATGGAAAATATTGAAGCGTTCTCTGCAACGTATAGAGAAAAATTGGATGAAGCTGAACTTGCTAAATCAGTTCCTGACAATTTATGTTTGGAGGTACCATCTCATGTCAAGTGTCTTGTTGACATGTTCTGTTATCTTGGGGGGTGGATACAATTCAACGTTATCACATGATCAGTATTTGTAAGCACAAACTATGAATCACTATTATGTCCTAATCAAATCCACAGACAGGTCTGGATAATGTTTTTTAAACATTGTATCTTCTTATGGGTCATGCTTTTCCCTCTTGATTTTGAAGGATGATCCCAAGGGATTGACATTTTGATCATTAATGTTTCATATTATTAGCGTTTGACATGTTTGCTTTTTCAGGTGTCTTCTCCTGGTGTTGAAAGAATAGTTCGGATTCCAGATGACCTAGATCGCTTCAAGGAGCGACCTATGTATGTGAAATATGTCATTATTAATGATCCAAATAACCCAGCTGCAGAGAGTGAGGGTGTCTTCATGCTTGAATCCTTTGACCTGGAAACGAAATGTTGCACCTGGGGTTTAGCCGATGTGAAAGTCAACAGACAGAAATCAGGTAAAAGAAGACCCCTGAATAAAAAACAAAGAGAATGGCGTTTAAGCATTCCCTTTGATTCCTTACGTTTTGTACGGTTGCACTCTGATATTTAAATAATTCATTTTCCCCGGAAGTTGTTGATTAATTATTAGATTTTTCCATCTTTCCTATGCATATAGTATACGTGTCTCAACCTGTATGTACACCATAAGCAACTGCATTTGTAGATAATTGGAACAATTAACTTTTAAATGTACTCCTGTACTGCTTTCAAACTATTTATTGAATTTAATTCGATGACTGTAAAAACTTATATTATTGACATTGTTTAACACCGTTATTTTTCTTATATTTATTTCATGGTATGCCAACAATATGGCATGACAATGCCACGTCTCTGAGGAATGTATTTGTGACTGACATACATTGCAGTTTTTCCGTTGTGCAATTTTGGAGAAGAAGAAAAAACATTTTTCTCTCTCTTTGTATCTCTATGTGCATATACATAGTTACTCATTTCCGATTCACTATTTCATAAAAAGTTTCGTTTTACATTTTTTTTCTTTTCACTCATTTAATATTTACAATTAGCCAAATATATTTGCTGATCATTAGAAGTTTATTTGTCTCATTACATTCTTTTGAATTTTAAATTTAAATCTCTTTAAAATTTTATAATTTTGACTCTTTTTGCATCCTTGTGTTTTATATATAATAACTTTTTTTCATTAGTTCTGCCAAAAAACGTTAATAACGAACAATTTTTTTAACCTTTTCATTGATATAAATTTTTTAAAAATTATTTTTTTCATCATAAAGTAATGATTCTAAACAGCAACTCTATCCATTGCAAGAGTTGAATTTGGGTTAACTCATTGTTTAAAGTTTAAAATTAGTATATAATATGAAACAACTCTAAAAGTAGAGTTTTATAGGATTCTTGTGGGTGTCTCGTCTTGTTCAAAGCTCGTGTGATTTTGTAGGAAAGACATAATTGCTAATTTGAGAAAAAACAAGTAATTTTTCTAAAGCTTTGAATGTTCTTTTTGACTTTTGGTACATACAGGAACCAGACAACAACACGATTAGTTTGAGGTCTGTTGATCCAATTTTATGACGGGGTTTGGTCACCCTTGCAACATCTAGCATTCTGAATATGTTTCAAAATCTAATATACTCTTAATATGTTGAGGAAAGTGGAAACCTATTACATCTCAGAAACGTACTTTTCCTTAGCTCTAATTTGGGTATGCAAACCCTGTTTCATTAGTAGACAACTAGAATGCCCACTCTTTCATTTTTTGTAGATTTTTTTTCTTTTCCATGTGCATTAGAAATATACTTTAGTTTGTATAAAAAAATGACATGAAAAAAAGTGTCTCGCACACACGCGTGAGTATATTTGTCTCTTCAAAAGTAAGTGTATTTCAAAGCATAAAGTATTTCACTTTTTCTTCGCAAATGCATCGGATTCCTATATGTAGTTCGTATTCAATAAAAAAAAGTTTATAATTTACGTAAAAAAGTTCAAGATATACTTTGTTACAAAGTATTAATGTGGTTCACACATTCCTAATTTTGCTTTTGCATCTATGCATTTTTAACTCGTTTGCCACACCTAAGACACCAAATTAAAAATGCTATAAGAATCTAAATAAGAATGCATAAACTAAATTAAAATTAAATTATTGAAAGTCTCACAACGATACTTTGACGAGAACTTCGTACAAAAAAACAAAGAATTATAAGAAGGCTTAATAAGTAAAGTTAACATAAAAAAACTTAATAATTTACTTAGTAAATTTTGATGTAGAGGAGTAGAATTAGGAATACGTTGGATGGTGAAGGAATAATTTAGATTCTTAAAAAAAGTAACAGTGTATGAGTAGTATTGTATATGAGCAGTTGCTTTTTGAGAATTTGAGCCCCGCGCATGTTTGAAAAGTTGTAAAGTGTTTTGCGTCGACCTTTTTCCCTTATCGTTTGGCCAACAAAGCAGAAACCTTAAACAAAACTATGGCACAGTTAGTGATGAGATTGAGACGCAGAAAGTGAGTGAAACAAGTGCGGCGAAATTGCAGCTAAATAAGGTTACCAGTTATTAGTAGTTGCGCCTTCCCAAACAAAGTAGAAACGCATAATTAACAAATGAAAATTAATACACAAAGTTAACAAATTATTTTTATTTATTATTATTATTATTATTATTATTATTTTGCTTTGTTTGATAATCGATTGTTATCTCATCAACTTTGTAGCATTTTTTTTTTCTTTATGAAATTTCCTAGTGTTTATCGATAATCCTTGGAGGTAACCTCCCCCAGTACTATGCTACTTTCTTGGCCGTGTCTCTCGGTTTTTGGTAGAATAATATGCATAATGATGTGTCGCAATGTGGCTCTAACCTTAAACGGATTAGGTGTATTTATCTAATAATTTAATGTTTCACATGTTGATGGAAAATTGTCACCTCTATTATTAAAATTTGTCTTGTCACAGTCAACCAGAGAAAATTGAAGTCTGCATACCATTTATCCATGCATTTGATTTGAGGGCATATAACATATTCTCTATGCAATTCAGATCTTTAAGTGGAAATTCACCTTTTTGTTAAAGGAAATCCGGGATTCACGTGCATGCTTCCATAACAGATCCGTAATCAATTTCTATTCATTCTGTTCTATTAAAGAAACCAATTGCCTATTTTAGAGGGAAGAAAGTATCTTGTTTAAAAAATATATATTCCTGGTAATTCTTTAACTTTCATCTTTACTTAAATATATCTGATGTTTTCAAATTTGTTCTCGTTATATATATTCCAACATAAACCCTGCAAATGTAAAATTATAATAATAAAAAAATACAAAACACCAAACCAAACATATTCCTATTCATTTTTTATTCAAACATACATGCGAACTAGAGAAACAACACTTTTAGTCTCTTTATATGACTTTTCATTTTTGTTTTTATTTATTTGTAGTTTGATTCCAAATTTTGACTGTATATGATAGGATGGGACCAAGTTGAAAACAATGTTTGTTATATAGGGCAAATAGTAATTTAAAACAAATTTAAGTGCTATATAAGAGTGAAGGGTTACTGAGGAAATGGATAGGAGTTTTGAGGGGATTGAAGTTGTTACAATGAAAGGGAGTTGGTTAGTTGGGGTGTTGATTGTGTTGTTGGGCAGTGTTGGGGTAGAAGGGTACCCTTCTGAGGATCTGATAGAGAAGTTGCCTGGGCAACCTAATGTTGGATTCAAGCAATATGCAGGATATGTGGATGTAGACGTCAAACATGGAAGAAGCCTCTTCTACTATTTTGTGGAGGCTGAGAAAGACCATGAAAAGAAACCCCTCACTCTTTGGCTCAATGGAGGTTGGTACTTCCTATCCTTCCTCTCATTGCTCCATCACATCACCCCTTTCCTACTTTTGGATGCTTTAAGGAATTAACTCATTCTTTACTTTCTTCTACAATTTCCTTCCTTCATACTCTTCGATTTCATCTTTTTCCACACTTTTACATTATCATCTCTAGTTTGTTTCTGTCTAGGTTTTTCCATGTTCCTGTTTGTAAACCATAGGTGGTTGCCATTTATCTTTCTTTGTCCCTACCAGTTTAGGTTCTTTGTCTCACTCAATGAAAATCCTGTTTGCTAGGACCCCATAGCCAGATCCTCTGGATCAAAATTTTGAATTATTTATTGAAAAGATACAACAGTTTTGTTTTTCTTATTTTGAGAGAAAAAACTACAACAGATAAATCAAATATACCCTGGCTATTAAGGTTAACATATTTTACAAAACACTATAAAACTGTCAAACTGCTTTAACTCAGAGCAAGTACTATTTTTTTTTCAGGCCCAGGATGTTCCTCCATTGGAGGAGGTGCCTTTACTGAATTGGGTCCCTTTTATCCCAGAGGTGATGGACGTGGTCTTCGAAGAAATTCAATGTCTTGGAATAGAGGTATACATATTATATATGTCACAAATTTTTACATGAAGTTTTCTTGCGATATTGGAGAATAATTGGGGTTTACATTGATTCCTGATTCTGACATTATGTCTTTTTCATAGCATCCAACCTCCTTTTCTTGGAGTCTCCAGCTGGAGTTGGTTGGTCATACTCAAACACAACTTCAGATTACAACGCTGGCGATGCATCCACAGGTAAATAGAATCACCAATTAATATATTTTTTAATCTTCGTTTAAGCTCTTTTTAAGGCTGAGAATGAATCTATGTGATTATGTATGCATAATTTCAAACTCGTTTTACTAGAGTTGAGCTTTAACATTTTTTCTATTTTGGCAGCCAATGATACGCTTCTCTTCCTGCTGAAATGGTACGAGAAGTTTCCTTCTTACAGATCAAGGGAGCTGTTTCTTACCGGAGAAAGCTATGCAGGTCCAACCAATAATAATCTCATCCCATTTAATAATTATTTTATTGAATTGAAACTCCCAAAGTTGGTCTCGAGTTCCAAAATATTCTATATAATAGTACATCAGATGACGTGATTTTCTTAAGATTAAACTTTTTATTCTAATATTTATGCACATGCAGATAACGTAATGTCATCATTCCTAACAGGGTTAACGATATAAAATTATTGCACCAGATTACCTTTTTAGTTTCCTTTTGGAAAAAGTTCTTTTGCCCTCCTGCAAAAAAAAAGTATATAGTTTTGTTTGTTACTGACATTTAAATGTTATGCAGGACATTATATACCACAGTTAGCCAATGTTCTTTTGGACCACAATACTCATTCAAATGGTTTCAAATTCAATATTAAAGGAGTAGCTGTAAGACCCCTTTGATGCAAAATCTTTTGGCATTAGTTTACTCATTTATTTTTCTGCTACCGATGTTCTAATTTGAAAGCTATTTCACTCCTTCCTCGTTTCTTAGATTGGAAACCCACTTCTGAAACTTGATCGTGATGCACGAGCAACATACGAATACTACTGGTCGCATGGACTGATCTCCGATGAAGTTGGCCTTGCCATTGCGAATGATTGCGATTTCGATGACTATGTCTTCGCTGATACACACAACGTGTCCAAATCATGCAACAATGCAATAAATGAGGCAAACGAGATTGTTAGCGATTACATAAACTACTATGATGTGATTCTGGATGTTTGTTATCCATCCATAGTTGAACAAGAACTGAAATTGAAAAAGATGGTACAACGCGTCTTTCATTACTATATGCTTTAAGATGATTAGTTAGTTAAGATTATCGACTAAACATTTTGATTACTGTAATGCAGGCTACTAAAATAAGCATAGGTGTAGATGTATGCATGACTTACGAAAGAGCATTTTATTTCAATCTCCCAGAGGTTCAGAAGGCTCTCCATGCAAACCGTACTAATCTTCCCTACCGCTGGTCCATGTGCAGTGGGTAAGTCATTCATATCATGCTGTTAATTACTGCAGGAAAAATTATTACGGTCTTTCTGTGTATGTATATCTTTTTTTTAAATTTTAATCCAATGATCTGTCAGTAACATTCTCCAAACAGACTTAACCATGATAAACACATTGCTTTCTACTTTCGTTACTGATGTATAATCCTGCATTTTCTTCATTGCAGTGTCTTGAATTATAGCGAGACTGATCCTAATATAGACATCCTCCCTGTTCTCAAAAGGATAGTTCAAAACCATATTCCAGTATGGGTTTTCAGGTAAATTAATTTCCTTTAATTAAGGAGCATTAATTATGAATGCTAGTAAAGCGCGTGGTACACTAATTATTAACGTTAAAATATGACAGTGGAGACCAAGATTCTGTGGTGCCGTTACTAGGTTCTCGAACACTCATTCGTGAACTAGCTCACGAGCTAAAGTTCAAGATTACAGTCCCATATGGAGCATGGTTCCACCGAGGGCAGGTACATGGAAAAAAAATGATGTAATTTTTGTATGTTATAGTTCCCTATGCTAATTGATGTTTACTTGGTGGGATTTGTTAAATAAATATAGGTTGGAGGTTGGGTAACAGAGTATGGAAATTTGTTGACTTTTGCAACTGTAAGAGGAGCTGCTCACATGGTACCATTTGCACAGCCTTCAAGAGCACTCCATCTCTTTAGTTCTTTTGTGCATGGAAGGAGATTGCCAAACACTACAAGCCCTTCAATTTACGATTAATTATGAACATTCAATGGATCTGGTGTCGAGTTAATTCTTAGATTTTAAGACTTTTAGCCTACAAGAGTAAGTAGTGAATGTCTTTTAGGCCATTATTTATCAATTGTATGGAAAAAAAGAGGGAAGAAAACCAAAGTAATAAAGATTCCATTCTTCTGGTCTATTCATTCCCTTGCTAGCTACCATTGCCTCTTCTTCATTCCTTACTTCCAACCTCATACGCCCTTTATTCCTAAATCAGAACTTGGTTCCTGGTAGGCTAATTTATAATGGTTATTATCTGTGTTCCACCATGTGATGCAGTGATTCTAAGTTGTAATTGATGAAGAGCACAAAAGCCGTTGTTACATTGAAACCATATACTACGATTGCTTTCTTTCCACACAAACTTTTCCAGTTCATGTCCAGTTTGGCTGATTTTATTTCTGAAATATTTAAATTGTCACAGTAGAACTGGCAATGCTAAAATATGTATATGTTACCAGAAAGTATCACTTAATCGGATTTAAAACTTGGACCTCTTGATTAAATGAAAAATTATATTCTAATAAACGTCAATAATGTATTAATTTCAATGTTATATATAATTAAATCTACAATAAAAGGAATAGTAAACATTTTCATCACTGTAATATTGTCTTTTTTTGTTCTAATACAATAAGAAAAGAAATGTATATCTTATCATAACAATTTTTGTTTAAGGTTGGTTAATGATTGTTTGATCTTATTTGTATCACATGTTTATTAAAGAAAAAAAGTATCATTAATATATAATTAATGTTGAAGAATTCATATATTAAAATTTATGTAGTAAATTGTAAAGGAGGTTAATTAAACATTAAGGGAGTTAAAAAAAATTAACTAAATTTATGTTTGTATACTAAGAATATATATATAATATTTTACTTTTTTATTTTATTATAAATTGAATATATCTATATTTATTATACTGATTATTCTTCTTAATGAAAAATATATTAAAGTATATTAAAGTTAAGTTAGGATATATTTATAATATATATTTTGAAATAAGTAAAAGATATATTAAAAGAATTGTTGGAAGCAGATCAATTTAAAGTATATAAATAGATGCAAACCTCATATTACAAATCGATTTTGTAGAGTTTACTTCACTTCTTAACATATATCGAAGAGGTGGATTAGAAAATGACTAAGCCCAATTAAATTATAATTTAAAACTTATAGTAATACTCACACACACACACATATATATATATATATATATAGTTTTATTATGGATTAAATATATTTTTTTAAATTGTTATAAAAAATTCTCTAAACTAAATTATAAAATATATTGTTTTTTACGTCATTTAATAAAATATTTATAAAAATATTTTACATGAATTAACTATTTTATAATTTAGTTTAGAGATGAAATATAATTTTTTATAATAGTTTAAAAATAAAAAACATATTTAAATTATTAAGTATCATATTTTTCTATTGAATCATTATTAAAAAATTGTTTTATTGAGTGATTAAAATATATTTTTCCATGTTTACCTAAGTATTTATTATTAGATTTTATTTAATGGTTAATGTTATTATCATTTTTTTATCTACATTTCGTTGATTAATTATTCTTTATCTTTTCAATCTTCTCTAACTTACTGGTCAACTTATTTTTAAAAAGTAAAAGAACGAGTTGACTACCAAATTAAAAAAAAATGGATTTACTAATGAATTAAAGACTAGAAAACAGAAATAATCCACTAACAAATGAAAAGATACTTGAATAAAAGTTAACACATAAATATTTAATAAAACAAATATTTTGATAAAAACTGAATTAAAAATATTTAAATTTATAAATTACTTTAAGATCTGGCCCTAAATTTATTTAAGCTTGTTTAAATTAAACATATTTAGACTTATCTGACCCTAAATTTATTCATTAAAAATTGGTTGTACTATAAGATCTGACTTAGAAGCTATGTTTGTGTTATGGCGCACCAACCTGGTGCGACGTAGCTTTCTCATTAACCCTTCCTGCCCACTTCTGTTGGCCGAAACGTTGGAAGATGTCTTCTGAGGTTGTGCTCGTCCATCTCATTATTGGTTGACACATCACGTGGAAGCTATTACACTTGGACAACACATTGTTTGCTTTGGGTGTTCAAACATAACATCGTATAGTTGCAACTACTGCTTTCAAACCTAATATTACTTTCACTTAATTATTCTATTTACCAAAACAAAAGAATACAACCATTTCAATAACCCATTTATGGTACGAAATAATTAGTTTATAAGAGACTTCCTTACGTTAAGATTTCCATATAAATTAAGAATTGTCGTAACGAGATCAAACAACACGCGACCAAACCTATTTTGTTAATTAGCTGTTTTCACTTCTTGCGTCTGTATTTGCCATCTCAGTCAAACCGAATCATCTCACTAAAGACGCGAAATTTGTCAACAAGGTCCCAATGTTCACACAAAGGAATTGAGTTTGTCACAAGCCAGCTTATTATTGTTGTTCAAACTTACTTATCATGATCCAAGGGAAATTATTCAACAAAGGGATATAAAAGTAAAATAAGACGATAAAATTCCTCAAAGAGTTTTCGTTAGTTAACTTTATTATTTATTTCCAGAATTGGGCCAAGCTTTCTCATCCACTAAACTGCTACCATAAATATTTATTTATTTATTTACCTCAATAAGTTAGTGGACGAAAAATAACACAAAAGGGTAAGAGGTTGTTTCAGTAAATTGGTTCGTTTCCTGATATGCACCGACAGATTTTATTATGTTAATTCTATGTTTATTTCAAGTTCTTCTTTTTACAGTAGCCAAACCAACCAAGCTATTCCATTCAGAATATGTTCCCAATGACCAAACTGCCCCTAACTCCACCAACTATATTTCTACCTTTATTTTCCATGCTGCAAATATAACCTCCACCAACTTCTTCAACCACAACCTCTACCTTGTGCATTAAAACCCCCACCCCTCACTTCCACAGACTCTATCTTACATTTCTGTTTTCTCTCTCGTTACTCTGCAATGTCTCCAAACTTGTTATTTTCTCGTCTTGGATTTGGGTTATAATAATTATGAGTGTTCTGTTTGTGTTAAGTAAAATGGTTCCCTAAATTTAGACATTGAAAGTAGCGTCCTTTTTTTCACGTTTCTTTCTTAGAGCACTACCTATAAGTTGGAACGTGAGTGGTGATTAACTGTACAGCCTGATTGCGTTTTTTTTTTCTTTTTTTTCTGAGTACTTTTACAATGGATATATGGAATAGTTGGTGGGTTATGCAAATTATGCAGTTGCTAGGCTTTGTTAGTTTTTGGGTTTCATTTGCAAAGTTTAGGACTTTACTCTCAAGAGCTTTTGGTTATGGTCACAAAGTTGTGAAAGGTGATTGCAGTGCCTGGATCTTTGTTTCGTCCAATGGGTTGGTCACAGTTGGTTCTTTCTTATTCTTCCTCTTGGTCATTTCCTGGGTTTATTTATTTGCATTTCCCACTCCTCCCACAGTGATTAAGAGTTATGAGACTTCCAACGGTTCTGTCTCCCCTGTTCAGAGTCATGATATTCCCAACAGTTCTCACTCATCTTTCCAGAGTCATGATATTCCCAACAGTTCTCACTCATCTTTCCAGAGTCATTATATTCCCAACAGCTCCCACCCTTTTGCTCAGAGTTATGATGAGATTTTAAAATCCAATGTTTCAATGGACACATGCAATGTGTTTGAAGGAAGTTGGGTAAGGGATGATAGCTACCCTTTGTATGATGCTTCTCAATGCCCCTTTGCAGAAAGGGGTTTTAATTGCCTTGCCAATGGGAGAAAAGATAGAGGTTACACAAAATGGAGGTGGAAGCCTAAGAACTGTGAGATTTCAAAGTTTGATGCCCGTCGAATACTAGAACAACTTCGTGGGAAAAGGGTGGTTTTTGTTGGTGATTCGTTGAGTAGGACGCAATGGGAGTCCATGATATGTTTGCTAATGACAGGAGTTGAGAATAAGAAGAGCGTATACGAAATCAAAGGCAACAAGATCACAAAACAGATAAGGTTTTTAGGTGTAAGGTTTAGTACTTTTGATGTTAGAGTTGATTTTTATCGATCGGTATTCCTGGTGAAGCCTGGTTCTGTGCCTAGACATGCTCCTCAGAGGGTGAAGACTACGCTCAGATTGGATAAGATTGATGATATTAGCAACGAGTGGATTGATTCTGACTTTCTTATATTCAATTCAGGTCACTGGTGGACGCGGACTAAACTTTTTGACATGTGAGTGACTTCATTCTCCAAAGAGTTATATGATTTGCATTTTTGTTTAGATAGTAGAAATACATTTTTGTTTAGACAGTAGAAATACATTTTAAATCCTCAGAATTCTTTATGATGACACTTTTTTGACTTTGTTTTGTTCTTTGTTTCCATAGAATGCATGTTTTACTGGAAGTTTAGAAATCATACCTTCACCATAGATAAGAATTACAAACGATAGAGAAATGGATCAGCTGCCGCTGTATTTTTTACTGCACCTACTGGTGTCATAATCTAAGGCTGAAAATCTGTCAAAATATTTATTTTAATATCTTAACATAAAACCAATAAATAAATAAATAAAGATAATAAATAAATAAAGATTGATGATTCACACACTCCATTTTCTACTATACAGCTATCTAACACCAATAAAATAGCATTTTTTGTTTTAAAATATGAAATAATTTAGGATGAATGAATTAAAAATGTAGAAATATTAATTTTTTATTTTTAGGTGTTAGAAAGGTATAGAACAACTGACAGATGTAAAATTTTCCATAAAGAAATAAGGGTGGGGATCCTCTGCAGTTTTTAGTCCAGAACATAGATGTGCCGGAATTTCACTGTTGGGTGTTCAAAAGATATTCAACGCGCAAGAGCTTTTCTTTAAATGGTAACCTCATCCATATGGTAATTTTGGACACTTGCTGCCGTGAATTTTACCTTTCTGAATGTTTGTCATGACTCGTGAGTATTACTAGAAAGATCTTCAAGTTAATCACATTTTGTCTGTTTCTAGAATACTTCTGGTCATGTTTGGAAAATTTTAATTAATGGTATTACTTGTATAAGCCAGTTTCTCTAAAGAAAAGTAAAAAGTCAGGTTTTGTAAGATACCAAATAATGATTTTGGCAAGGTTGCGGTGATTTTGGTGTTCATAATTCTTCTGATGAGATGCATCTATACCATCAAAGCTGACAATGAAATCATGTCTGATCACCAACTCTCTTATGAGGCTTCAAAACTATAATTAGGCTAATCTGTATTGGTATGATGATCTCTGACGAACAAATTGGTCATTGATCAGCTGTATCTGTAAAACTGGTTTTGACTTAAACTATAGAACTTGTTGCCAATCAGAATATGCATAGAAATCAAACCCATCCTTTGATTATGCGGTTCTACAGTCTATCTGTTCATACATGACTGGGACTAATTTTTTTTATGAAGACCTTCTGTTATCAACCATTTGGTGCTAACATGATCTTCAGACAGGGGGTGGTATTTTCAGGTTGATAACTCGCTGAAGCTTGGAATGTCAATTAATTCTGCTTTCAAAACAGCTTTGCTCTCCTGGGCATCTTGGGTGGAGAATGCAATTAATACAAACAGGACAAGGGTTTTCTTCCGCACCTTTGAATCATCTCATTGGAGGTGGGTTGAAGATATCTGCTGTTTGTTCGTCAGTGCTGCAATATACCAATTCCAGTTTTCCTTTACTGACTTGATCTCTGAGATAATGAAACTTGGTCTCTATGTGCTTGCTTCTACCGTGTGAGATTGGATTCTTAGATAAGTTGATAGCAGATTTGTTGTCTATCATTAAGCGTGTTGGTTTGCGGTGCTCAATTCTTAACTCTTGTAGAATGGCTTCCAACCATGCACACTGGTAAGCAGTTTCAGCCGCAGATATGTATTCTGCTTCACAGGATGATAGCGCTACAACGTTCTGTTTCTTTGAACACCATGATATGGAAGCTCCCATTAGTTTAAACACATACCCAAAAGTGCTCTTTCTATCCACTTGATCGCCACTCCAGTCTGCATCACACCATGCTTCTAAAATATCATTCGTGCAGTCAACTTTCCTGGAAAAATAGAGACCATAATCTGTTGTTCCTTTCAAATAACGTAGAATGTGCTTGGCAGCCGTGAGATGAGAGTGTCTAGGATCGTGCATGTATCTGCTGAGGAGTCCGACTCCGAAACTGATATCTGGTCTGCTGTTGCATATGTACCGGAGGGTTCCTACTATTTGCTTGAACAATGTTGCATCAACTTTGGCTTCTTCTTGTTGACCAGAGAGTTTCAAATTTACCATGACAGGGATGGATGTGCAGTTACAGTTCTTCAAGTTAAATCTTTCCAGGGTCTCTAAAATGTACTTCTGTTGATGCATGAACATTCCATCTCTTGTTTGCATGAATTCCAGTCCGAGGAAGTAGCCTAAGGTGCCAAGATCTGTCATTTCGAATTCAGTCTTCATTTTTGCTTTGAATTCTTCAATCTCCTGTGTGGAGTTTCCTGTAACCAACAAGTCGTCCACGTACAAGCACACTACGAGGGTACCTAGCTGCTCAACAAATTTTATGTAAATTCCATATTCAACAGTACATTTTTTAAAGCCATACCTGATAAGCAGCGCATCAATGTGTTTGTTCCAAGCTCGTGGTGCTTGGCGAAGACCATATAGTGCTTTGTTCAGTCTGTACACTTTCAGCTCTTGTTCCCTTTTGACAAAGCCAGGTGGTTGATTTACGTACACTTCTTCTTCGAGAGGGCCATTCAGGAAAGCAGATTTGACATCCATTTGGTGAATGGTCCAACCATTGAAGTTGGCTATTGCAACAATGAGCCTCACAGTTTCTAATCTTGCAACAGGGGCATAGACATCAGTGAAATCTATCCCAGGTTTCTGCAGGAAACCTTTTGCAACCAACCTAGCTTTTAACTTTGCAATACTTCCATCCGGTTTGTATTTAGTTTTAAACACCCATTTTACCTCTATGGCTCTCTTGTGTTCAGGCAATTCAACCAACTCCCACGTTCTGTTTTTCTCAATAGCTGATAATTCTTCCAACATAGCTTCCCTCCATTGTTTAATCTCAATGGCTTGTTCCCATGTGAGTGTTTCTGCACCTGCCAATAAAGAACAATGGACTAAATCACCTGTATCTGTAACATCACTGTCATTAAACAGTTCATGATCTGCGAGTCTTGTGGAGGGGAATCGCGTTCTCTGTGATCTTCTGATCTCAGCAGTTTCATTAGTATCTGGCTGTTTGATCTCCTTGGTTCTATCTTCCTCGAGCCAGGTAGTCATCTCAGCACTAGATTGTTCCATATGATTATTCCTTGCATCATACCATCTTGGCACAGCTAACTCATCTACTATCACATCCCTGCTAATTGCGATTTGTTTCTTTACTGGATCATATAACCTGTATGCTCCAGTTGGATGATATCCAACGAGGATAAAGGCTTCACTTCTGTCGTCCAGCTTCTTTCTTTCTCTTCTGGGATGTGTTTATAGCAAACTGAACCAAAAATTTTCAGGTGTTTCACATCAGGTTTCCTCCCTGACCAGGCCTCTTCTGGTGTGCATGTTGGTAGTGCCTTGGTGGGACTCCTATTCAGCAGGTAGGTAGCAGTCGAGACAGCTTCTCCCCATAGGTAGTTTGGTAGATTTTTCCCTTTGATCATACATCTGGTCATGTCCAAGAGCATGCGGTTTCTTCTTTCTGCTAATCCGTTGTGCTGAGGTGTGTAAGGTGCTGTAACCTCATGTACAATTCCTTTGTCATTGCAAAACTTGTTCATTTCTCCAGAGTTGAACTCGCCTCCACCATCAGTTCTGAGGATTCTAACTTGCTGACCCGATTGTCTCTCAGCCATGGAACAAAATTTAACAAAGTGTGTGTAAGTTTCTTTCTTTTCTCTTAGCAAGTATATCCAAATTTTTCTGGAAAATTCGTCTACAAAGAGTAAGAAATACTTGTTACCTCCTAGAGATGGTACGTCAAAAGGGCCACATACATCTGCATGTACCACACTCAACAGCTGTTTTGCTCTCTTGGGTGCGTAACTCTTGAACGATTTTCTTATTTGTTTTCCAGTAACACAACCTTCACATACTTTGTTTGGTATACCAAATGTAGGGATGCCTCTCACAAGATCTTTATCTCTCAGTTGACATAGACTTCTAAAATTGAGATGCCCATATCGAAAGTGCCACAACCATTCATTTTCTTTCTTGTCACTTGTTGCAGTCAAACATTGTATCTCTGTTGCATTCAGATTTACTCTGAATGTTCGATTTCGCGCAAGGGGAGCCTTGAGAACCATCCTCTGTCTTTCATCGAATACCTCAATGTGTTTCTGTTGCATTTTCATGGTATAACCCTTTTCAAGAAGTTGGCCGAGACTGAGGAGATTGCTCTTCATCGCTGGTACATATAGAACGTTGTGCATGAATACAGATCTTCCATCTTTGCGAGTGATTAACACTTTACCTGTGCCTTCAGCTTTAATTGTGCTATTATCTGCAAATCTTACTGTGCTCTTGACACTTGTGTCCAGATCAAGTAACCATTTTCTATTACCTGTCATGTGATTGGAGCAGCCCGTATCCAAATACCACAAGGTTTCTTCCTCTGCATGGTTTGTTTTCCCAGTGAGTGACACGTACTCTGTTTGGTCGGTCTCCTTTGCACTTTTGTCTGTTTTCCACATCTCATATTTTCTATCATGTGCACCAATACTCATCAACAAAACGTGATCTGAGTCTGTTTCCAGTTCTTCTTCTTTTACAAGATTTGCTTCATTGCTCTTTTCTTTCTTGTTGTTTTCATTGTGCCAACACTCAGATGAGTAATGACCATATTTACTGCACGTAAAGCATTGCACATTTCGTTTGTCAACACCTTTTCTGCCTCCTCTTCCTCTGAACCTTCCTCTAGCTTTATTTCCATCTCTGTATTCATTGCTGTTATCATCTTTGGATTGCTCAAAGGTATTCATGAATCTTCCTCCATTTCGGCCTCCACGTCCACCACGTGATCTTCCTCTTCCTCTGCCAGTTCCACGGTTCTTGTAATTTTGATTACTTCTAGCTTGAAGCGCTTGATTTGTGTTTTGCGTTGCATTCTGTTCTGATGTTCTTCTTTCTATCAATCGTTGTTCGTGTGCTTCAAGAGAGTTTTGGAGCTCTTCTACTTTCATTTGCTCCAGATCTTTGCTTTCTTCGATGGCTACGACAATATGATCGTACTGAGGCGTTAACGTTCTCAATATCTTTTCAACTATCTTCTTATCTTTTACTACTTTATCACACGCTCTCATTGCATTAACTACTACCTGTATTCTGCTGATATAATCTTCGATGGTTTCTTGTTCTCCCATACTCAAGAGTTCATATTGTCTCTGCAGTGATTGAAGTTTTACCTTCTTTACTCTCCCTGAGTTTCCATATCCATCTTGTAATATGTCCCAGGTTTCTTTGGCTGTTACTGCTTTAGACACCTTTTGAAATATCGTTGCAGAAATACACTGGTGTAGAAGCATCCGTGCCTTACAATCCAGTCTCTTGTTTTCTTTGTAAGCCTTCTTGACTTCTTCCGTGTCACCTTTTGTAGTTTCTTTAAACCCTTTCTTGACAATTTCTGTACCATATAACTTCATTTCTTCAGCAACCTCAGACAATGAAGAGCTATCTATGAACCAAAAATAACATTTACCATTCTTTAAAGCTTTTGGCAACACAGGTTTTCAAGTATTAATCATTAAGATGCTTTTTGGTTTTTGTGGCAGTGGACAGAACCATAATTCTTGCAAAGTGACTCAAAAGCCTTGGAAGAGAACTAATGGCAAGGAGAGAAGTCCAATTTCAGATATGATCAGCGAAGTTGTGAAAAATATGAGTACTCCCGTGACAGTTTTGCATGTTACACCAATGACTGCATATAGAAGTGATGGACACGTGGGGACTTGGAGTGACAAGCCAGCTGTGCCCGATTGTAGCCATTGGTGCTTACCTGGTGTTCCTGATATGTGGAACGAAATTCTCCTCTCATATTTGCTACCAAAAGAAGAAGCAAATTAACATGAGAGAGACCTTACATGGTAGGCTTTTTATCATCTAAAGCCATATATAGCTTAGTACGTAATTCAACTCAACACCAACCTTTTTTCGGGGACTAAACTTGTAAGTAAATGAATACCATTTCACTATTAAAAGTATTGATATTACTGTTATTAGTGGAATAATAACATCTGTCTTTTCTATAACAACATCTATGTGTTTGACATTTATGTAAGTCAATAAATAAAAACTTTTCATAATAAAATAACGGTTATAATAAGTTATTAAATAAAAGTGTAAAAGAAATTGTGAACATCAAAACGGTTGTAATTATAATTTTGATTAGATTTGTTTTACATAGTCATTAATTTGTCACATATTATTAGATGACTATTAACTTTTTACTAATTATTTTTAAAATCACATTTAAAACTATTTTAATTATTTGACAATGTAAAGCTCGCTGAGAAAACTCAATGCAAAACTATGTTGAGAACATGTCAAAATTAAACACAGTGCACGAAAAATAAAATTTTACAAATATAAATGACGCTAGTTTTTTTTTTATGAAAATAATACTTTTATTTAATTATTTTTCTCTAATAATGATTATAAATTAATGTAAGGTTTATCCAAATTGAAATGGAAAACTTAATATTGTTATTGGATTAATTTTATATAATTATTAATTAATATCATGAAAATAAAATAAGCGTGTAGTTCCTTGGTATATCAATTATTCTACATCGTAAAGAAATAAATAATAATATTATAAAAGACTTTTACTTATTTTATCTTTTTATTTCCGAAGGATGTATTCTTATTTTTAAATCAAAATTTGTTCAATATTTTTTGTTTATTAAGACAATTGTCGAAGAATACAATTACACCTGACATACAATTAAAACATCTGGATTCACATTTTAGAAGGCAGAAACAAAATGCAGTGCAATACTCTCCATAGAACTCAATCAAGCTCCAGAAGATACAAAGTAATCAAAATGCACAGCTCGAAGTAATTTATTTTTGAAATATATCATAGTTGAAAGTTATTTCTAAGAACAACTCATCCACAAAACGGCATTTTATTTATCATAAAATAGACAATAACAGCATCAAAGCCTCCTATCGTTCTTATACAATCAAACATATACAAATTCTCACAGATTCAATAATCCAAAAAGGGATTAATTATACATAATCTTTATTTTCTTCTTTTGATAACCAGAAAGAGAACAAAGTCCCTCCACAGGAACTATGTCATCCTTTATTTTACAGTAGGCATCTGATGGACTCTCCTTTCAGCATGTAATCAAAAGCTTTGTTAATTTCTGAGAATGGAACGGTGTGAGTGATGAATTTCTCCAGTTCCAATTCCTGGAGATAAAGACCATATTATCAGATAAGACATCAATTTGAATGATCCTTATATACCTCAGAAATCAATATATATACACGCGTGTGTGTATATGTAAACTTACCCCATTCATGTATTTCTCCACAACTGAAGGAAGATCAGTGCGAGGTTTGTAGTTACCATAAAAGGTAACCTTAAGAGTCCTCTCGTTCAAAAAATTCACTGGATGAGTTTTGAATGCATCATCTTTGTTTTGCACTCCAACAAGTACAGCAACACCCCAACCCTGAAGAAATAATTAAGGATCAGCCTTAGAAGCTTCACATAAATTTCTTAGCACTAAATAGAGCATGCAAGGCATGATTTATGTACATCGTGAACACATTCGAATGCTCTCACCATGGCCTGGATGCTGCCAGTACATTCAACAGCACGATCCACTCCCCCATTTGTCATTTCAGCAATTACCTGGAAGCCAACATTCACATCTCAATCAACATCAAAAAAATAAAAAACAATTTTGAAAAAGAAAAAAAAAAAACATCTTTAAGAGACAAGAATGCACATACTATTTTTTGAAAGGACAGGAAGTAGTGCTACCGTAGGCTGAACTTTTCAGCTTCACTATAATTTCCACCGGGTGTGCTAGCCCAACAAGCACCAGGAGTCGGGGCTTCATATGGTCGTGATGGAGGGCTTCTAGGTTGAAAAGATCAAAAAGGGAAAAGAAAATAAACACAGTTCCTAATATGAAGTTGCGTATAGTATCTGAAGTTTGCTAAATCTCCTAACCTGATACTGTGGACTTCCCCAAGAGCCTGGATTTCCATCTTCCCAGTTGTACCTAATTTTATATTTCACCATCAGAATTCATACATCATATATATACTAACTAAATAGTGCCGGAGACTCTATGGAGACAACAATGTTTCTAACTAACAAATTCCTTATAACCCTCTAGTTCTAGTTGTTTCTATTTGGAACATTAATGTCCACGTGGAAATTCATTAACTAAGACATCGTTTTTACGGTATACAAATTGGAAGAAAGAAATCTTTTTAATAAAGCAAAAATTATGTGAAACAAAAATCAGAAAACAGTATATAAAACTCAACAAGGAACCATGTTAATTGGACAAACCTTGGAGGACTCATTGGAGTATATGGATTCCATGCTCGGTCACCCATAGGTGTCCTCATTCCATCATGAATAGGTGTTGCTATAAATAGCAGTACATTTATCAATAACCGAACATAACCATCGGTCAAAAAAGAAGTTAGAGTGTTAATCCTACCAGATGATTAAATGAAAACTTATTACAATAAAATCAAACAAACCTCCAGGATCTCTCATTGGAGTCATATATGGATGTAGGGGAGTCCGACAAGGATGCATTGGGGTTTCACTTCCCATTCCATAGAGAGATGTATCACTGGAAGAACACAAAAGAGTTAGAGGATTGAACATCTTCCATTGCATACTTGGAATCTTAAATTACATTTACATAAAACTCACCGATATGGAGTTATAGCCACATGGTCAGATATATGGTTGCGGTCAACTGCAAATCACCAAGTAAGCAACCATGAAAATACCAAAATACATACACTACAGGTTTTTCTTCACAAAGACGTACCTGTTGCAACCTTCATTTGAGATTCAAGCTCAACACGAACTGAAGTGCCTTTATCATCTATAACACGACCACGATAACCTTTATATGGACCCTGACGCACTTTAACAGTTGTACCTACCAAACCGTCATGCCCCCTCCCACCCCTATGTCTCCCTCCAGCTATATCACATCCAAATAAATTAACATCAATCAAGTTACTTAAGGAGATGTACAACAAATTCATAGACTGGTTCCACATAAAACATGAAGAATAAAAAGAGACATACAATCCATTGGCCCTCCACGAGGAAACCTCCTTGGGGATGGTGGAATACGACTTGGGCTTCTAAGAGTGGGAAATCTTGAGTAGGCATCACCCTAGTGGAAGGAATGAAATTTTATGCAAAATATTATCACAGTGCTAAAACCAATAGCAAAACATTCACAAAAAATAAAATAGGAAAATTGGTTACATTTCTGTCACCACTGGAGCGTGAACCCCCCACTACCACACATGATTGGGCCTTAGTACATATAAAGCCTGCTTGTTCAAGATGATGGCGATCAAAGATGAACAATATTCCCCTATATATGTGTTCCACAGGACCTTGTTTCCCCTAGCCAGAAAAAACAAACAAATAAATAAATATAAAAATATTATCTTTCAAAGGTAAATCTAGCCAAAAGAC
Organism: Vigna umbellata; assembly: GCF_029865625.1. Taxonomy (NCBI): domain Eukaryota; kingdom Viridiplantae; phylum Streptophyta; class Magnoliopsida; order Fabales; family Fabaceae; genus Vigna; species Vigna umbellata. The sequence continues at coordinate 38,868,292 of NC_142166.1, forward strand.
AGAATCTCACTTTACTGGAACCATCAACAATCCGGACAACATCCTTTGATGAAACTGTATTCTTATACCTATCTTGCCCACTTATTTTCTTATCTATCTTACATTTGATCTCTCTTAATTTAACCAGCACAACTTCGTGTCTGTCAGGAATCCCCTTTAGAACCTAAAATAGCAATAGACATTAATATAATAACAAACTCAAAATTTTAATAAAAAAAATTTTAAATCCTTGAGTCCCTCACCTGAAATGCTTCACTTTCTACACGTATTATTACACCAAAGCTCATATTACTGCACATATTAAATAGAAAATAGAAATGAGAAAACATTGAACTATATCTCAAGGGTTAAGTGAATATGCAATAATCTCAAGCAAAGCTTACTCAAGCAATACAAGATCACCGAGTTCATAGTCTCCAATTCTAGTAACTCCAGTAGTTACTTCTGAACTTACTACAACATCATCTGCAAATACGCGAATCTAAAGAGAGGATATTTTAATATCATTTATGCAGTAAATATGATTAGAAAATAGAAATTAACAAATCTTTAAACCACAAAACTCACATGCTCTTTTGTGGTATCAGATATTAAAATCAAGACATGCTGCTCGACCTTCACAACCATGCCAGTAGCCCCTTCTTGAGCACCAGAAACAACCTTAACGTGGTTTCCAGGCTCAAAATATTTACGAAGTTCCTTTTCATTTATAGCAATAGTTTTCTGAAAAATGACGATGACCATTTAATCATTAATCATTAAAATGCAAAAATGGCACCATACAAGGATATTCATACTTACGGGAAGTTCCTTTATTTCTGGTCTTATATGGACGTTATCTTCATCCACCTTCTCCACCTTTCCCTTAAGGTTCTTTAAATCACCCTTTACAACAATGATGGCGTCACCTTTCATAAAGTGTCCTTTCTTCCGGTTCGCAAACAAAGTTGAAAGACTAGACACATCACCATCTCCACTCTCTTTACGAAATTTGTCCAACTCATCAAGAATAGGTTTGATGTTCTGAGTACGGATGGATTTTATTGAGACAGCTTTGTATAAGAAACCATCTTTGAACATCATGCCCCCAATTGCATCAAAACTTTCACCATATGGGTCACGTCTATGCTCCACACGGATATGCAGTTCCCTAAATAAAAAGAACAAATTTAATCAGATCAAAAACAAATTTCCAATCCACAGAAGACTTTCAGCCACAGAATAGAGAGAACCAGTAATACCTTGCTTCATCAACATTCATAAATCGAGGAGGAGGAACAAAAGCCTTCTTTTTCACAACCTCCCTACCTTCCTGCATGACACGAGTTATATGTATAAAAAAAATAGACGCAGGCTATTCCTTCCAAAGAATTTAAACACTGGACAAATAGAATACATTAATTTAACAAAAAACTACGACATCGCTTACCAATTTATTTGCAAGAGCCTGTAGGTCTATCCTTGGAATTAATTTGACAGTAACCCTCTGCCTCACATTATCAACATCCACTACCTACAGAAGACATTTGATGTTAATACAGAAAACAAAATGAAGGGTATCATGAATTTTCTAAAATGTGATACATACTTTGGCAAGGTCCCCTTTATATGTCCCGATCTTCATTCTAACCCAAGTATCTCTAGCAAGATCAATTGCTTTGCTTTCAACTGACAGAACATCAGTCATTTCTCTGATTGGGACAAGAGTTATTTTTTGGCCAAATATATTGAGTAGACCTTTGCAAGCCTGGAAGCATATACATAATAATTACAAAACACAATTTAATCTATACAGACATGGCTATTTATGAACCAGACGTTTTGCATGACATTACCTCTCTGACATGGGCTTCTTTATCTGCTTCCACGTATATAAAGTTTTTGAGATGATCAAGAGCAAAAGCTGATCTTATTTGCAATTCAGATCCTCTATCTATGTACTTTTGCATGAGGCAAACGGCTGTTTCCCTTTCGCGTCCAATCTAATGCGAAAACAAAGAATACATGACATGCTCCAATAATGTTGCAAGAGAAAGGGACATTTGCACAAAAAAAAGTTATGGACATACTGCACATTTCACCATCCAAAGCTTCGGATCTCTCACAGACGGCAAAAGAGCTTGTTGTTCTACATCTGTTGTTTCTTCATCATAATCCTTTAGGCGCCTTCCATAACGTTCCTGGATGCTTCTGGCCACAGCTTCAAGATCTTCATGATCTTCTTGGTGATGTGGCAGCATTCGCCTATTCCGCATCCTTCTCCCATCATCTTCTTCTGGTAGATCGGCTCCACCATCAACAATGAAGTCTGAATATTTCAACAGCTGTTAACTTGTCTACATAACTAATAGATATATTTTACACAAAGATAGAATATAAAGTGCAAATTTACTGTTCTGTTATGTTTAGGATATAAAATACTACATGCACACAGAAAACCATCACTGCAGTACATAATTTCATCTTCTTTCAGTAAATGTTTTCAGTTCAAATTTGATGTTCTATCACAAGGAAAACCATGAATAACAAAATTGATTCTCAGTTTCTTCAAGTGAAAAAATAGTCTTAATCTTCTAATTCCTCCGGGGAAAAACCCACTACAAGAATACATTATTTCATACTCATAACAATTAAAAAATCACCTCAACAAAAGTAACCTTCCATTCACCGTACATTCAATTAAACACAATTTATTGTAATAGCTCCTTCCATATCCAGTTTTCCCTGGTCCTCAGTCAAATATGATTTAAAACATTGTTTTGAATAGCAGACAATCCATACTATCCATCGAAGGGATTGAATAACATATGCCTAATCAAGTTTAAAATCAACAAACAATCATATAAAGAAACCATAAATCCAAAGTTCCAACCCTAATTTTGTACATCCCGAGTTCATATCCAATCATCCAAATTACAAACAAAAGTTTGCAGGGGAAAAAGAAAAAAAACACACACCGTCTTCGCCCTCTTCCTCATCGCTATCCACCACGGCCTCCTCGTCAAAAAATTTAGAAGCGGAAACCTTCTTGTACTGCCGCCTGTGACCGCCTCGGGCATCAAAATCCTCGTCATCCTCCTCCTCATCATCCACCTCCTCATCATCCTCGTCTACCTCCTCATCAATGAAACCAGATCTTCTGCGCTTCCTGCTGCCTCCACCGCTTCCCCGGCCGTCATCCTCCTCGTCGAAGTCCGCGACCTGCTCGTCTTCCATGTAATAGTCATCCTCGTCGTCGCGGTCCATTTGTCGGTGACTCAGGTCCATTTGCCCGTGACTCATTTTTGAGTGTGAATTAATTTTTTTGGTACTGAATTTTGAGGTAAGATTCACAAGCAAAATTTGTGTAAAATAGTGTACGGACAACTATATTTAAAAGTAAAATTTGTATAAATTAGTTAGGATTTATTATCAAATCTATATAACAGATAAAAAGTTCTTTAACTAACATATAAATTAAAGATTATCAAATTCCATAATATAAAATAATTATTATTAATGTTATATTAAATATAAAAATATTTATAAAAAGAAAAAAAATAAAAATAATTATTAAAATTATATTTTAAAATATAAAATTATTAAAATTATATTTTAGAAAGCAATGTCTCAGATATTAATGTTATAATTTAAAAAATGTAAAAGAATTGTAATTTAATAAAATAAAATAATTTTTTTAAAATATAATTTTATTTATGACTTAATTTTAAAAAATATATTTTATTCTTTATTTATTACTATTAATATTATTATTATTTTATTAAACAAAGAAAAAAAATTGTCAATAAATTATTTAAAAAGTGCATGATAATATATGATAATATAGTAAAAAGGTTTAAATTCTTTCAAATCTTTTTTAATATATAGATATAAAAGTAGATAATAATCTTGCAAATCTTTCCGTGCTTTTCACTTCATACAAACATAAAATCACTCTTAAATTCCTTTTCCTCAATCAACATGCATAGTGTAATAAGCTCAAACAAACATAGCCTAAATTTTGCACTCTTATTTTCTCAGCCCTCTGTTCTTCTAGACTTCCTATATTATCTGCTTTTCTGCATATTTGTCTTCATATATTTTGGGACAAAAACATTGTAATTAAAAGAAAGGACAAGAAATAATAATTAATTTTCATTTTTTTCAGGTGTCATATAATTTTTTTAATATATTAGTATATTAAAATATCTAATGTGTTAATATTACTATATATTTTTATTATCTAAAGTCATATACAAAGAAAGAATTCTTCGTAACATATACAGTATCTCAAATGCTAAATATACAGTTAATAACATGTACACATTTTATTATGAATTTATTGATATAAACTACTTTATTAATTATTTAATCTTTCAAACTCTACAACTAGTTTTTGAATTTAATACAATCTCTAATAAAAAAACTTATCTATGATATCATTCTTAAAGATATTTAATTTATAATTACTTTTTAATTCAATTAATTATCCCTAATATTTTTTGAAATAAAATTTTTAAAATGTTTATTTTATATTTTTTTAATATATATAAATTTTATAATATGTTTTTTAATAATTACTAAAATTTTATTTTTTTTACTTTTTATTATTTTAAGAGAAATATCTTTTCACTAATTAATATATATATATAACCGTTGAGAAATTGACAAAGATAAAAAATTTATTTATCCTATTTGTTAATTACAAATGAAATAATAGAATAGAAATGAAATAATAGAAAAGGGAATATCAATAACTCATTTTTAATATTTCATTTTGTTAGGAAAGAAGAATCGTGAAAAAAAAAGTTAAAAAATCATGGATTTTATTATATTCTTTTTCTTTCTAACTTTTTCCATGATTTTGGATACAAAGTGTTGCTTAAAAAAATAAATGTTAATCTAAAAGATTATATAATAATAATTGTATATATTTTCTTAAAATATATAATTATGGTTAGGTTTAAAATAGTACAATGAAAATAAAATTAAGTGTGAAATCCTTAATATTAGGAAAAGATAATCTTTATGATAATATAATAAGGATATAGGTTATAATAAATCAAATTCAGTTATTATATATTAAATTTATTTTATTTCATGTTATACCAGTGAATTTACTAAAATTTATAAATGCCCTATTAATTTAACTTAATATTTATTTTTATTCTTATACTTACAAAATATTTTTTACTATTTTAAGCCTTAGAGTCCTTATAAGTAAACTTTTTTCGATTTCTATAAGAATATTTGACATCTACAGTGAAACCTAGGTGAGAATTTATCTTATATTCACATTTTATATTATAAAGATAGTTCATACTTTTAATAATCATCTCACTCGTGTTATCATGAATATTTGTAATCAAAATTTTAATATTCTATTGAATATTTGTAAACAATCATTTTAAATTATTTTTTCTTTTTTTGCTTTTACATCACTGATCTTAATAAGGGTTGCAAGTTCAATTTCTGATCCTAAGAAAAATAGATTTGTATTTGCATTCATTATTGGAGCTTTAGGATAAAAGGTTATCATACCAATATGCCAAACTTTTATTCATGTGAAAAGTCAAAGGATGCCACATGTGTCCAAAAATTTTGCTATTGGTGCAATATAATAAACTATTATTTATGAAAATCCTTCACACTACAATTCAACACTTTATTAAACTATGTTGACTTACACACAATCTAAAGATGCTCTCTCAATAAGACATGCGTATTTGTCACTATCAATGGATTCTGTGCTAATGCCTAAGTACATGACACCAACTATATGTAGGAAGGCCACAACAAAGCCTTCGACCTCCTCCTTAATGTCGAGAGTTATGCCAAGAACAATTACGAGGAATGAACTCTGAAAATAAGAGCGATTGTTGTGATGTCAATTATTTGAGGATAGGGCAAGTTTTAATGAAGAAAAACTCATGGACTCTTAAAGCAAAGTTGTGATGATGATGTGAGAGAAGTTGTTTGTAAAGGTTCGTGTCAAAACTATTTGTTTGAGAGAGTGCTTAATATTAGGTTAGGAATACGGCTCGTGTTTAACACCTCAAATATTTTTAGGATATTACAAGTAGTAAAACAAAATTTGAATGATATCTGATATCAATAATCAAAACTTTATTTTGATTCAAGAAAAGTACGGTTCAAATTTACAAATCTTAAACAACATAGTCTTCACAACTTAGCATAAAATTCAGATTTAAACTTACAGTCTTAAACAAAATAGTTTTTCGATATAAATTTATTTTTAGCAAAAAGCCCCTAAAAGTTTTCTGAGCATACCTCTCATCTTTATTGATTTCCAATTGCATTTATAACATCATTTGCTCACGTACAACAAAGTTATACGATCATAACACAAACAAATAAGAGTAAGTTAATCATAACATACAATCATTGAACACACTCATCATATATAATTCAATCATATATCATTACAATTTATACACACATTTATCTTGATACCACTAATTCACTTTATTATATCTTTTATTTTCCGTAATATACCACCCTCTGACTTCTCTCAAAGTCATTCTTCTTATTTTCATAAACCTTACGAATATATTATGCTTACCGAGATATTAAAATCAAGACATGCTTCTCGACCTTCCCAAGACTCAAAATATTTACAAAGCTCTTTTTTATTTATAGGAATAGTTTTCTGACAAAATAATAATGACCAATTAATCATTAATTATCACATGAAAAAAATGTTAATTATCATTCTACTTTTTTTGAAGTCCCTCTATTTCTAGCTTATATGAACATTATCTCCATCCACCTTTTCCACATTTCCTTAAGCTTCTTCAAATAATCCTTAACATCAATTATGGCGACACCTTTCATAAAGTGTCCTTTCTTCCTATTCGCAAACAAAGTGGAGAGACTAACAGATTACCATCTCCACTCTCACCCGGTTTATGAAATTTTTTCAACTCATCAAAGGTAGGTTTGATGTTCTGAGCACTGATGGATTTTATTGAAACAGTTTTCCTATCGTTGTTAACTAAAAAGTATAAAATTTTGCTGTCACTAGAAATTAGGCACTAGCCAGATTAAACTCTTGAAACTTGAATTGAGTGTGTAAAATATTGATGGTTTAAGAGTAATTCATTTATTTTATTAATTGAAATTTGAGTTGTTTGACACAAAAATATAAAACTTAAGTTTTATTTATTTATCTTATTTAAAGATTAATTTATTTTAATTAAAGAAAAAATATTTTAGTACTTTATAAAAAAAATTCTACAATTTATTTTAATAGTACTCTATAAATAAAAATATAAATAAATTTTTTTCCCAAAAAAAAATGTATTCACATATAAAAAATATTATTGTTTTCGGCATATAAAATTTATGGAATTAAATTTTGAAGTTAAAATTCTAACATCTTAATAAAATACTAGTGAAATATATTGAAAATCGTAATTATAAGAAGACTCCAATAATTTTAACCAATTAAAAATGTTAGTCAAAGTGTATTTTTAAATTTGTTGGGATTTGAGTATATAATTCTTTTTCACACCAATTAAGTGTTTTACTAAAAAAACACTTCAAGTGTGATTCCTATTCAGACCATATTTCATATGGAATGTTCTCTTAATACAATAAAAAGAAGTGATGATAAAATCACTGTATATTGTTAAAGAAAAAGATAGATATTATAATATGCATGTCTTGTTAGTTAGATGATATAAAATGCATGTCTTACTAGTTATATTTGAATTAGTTAAGATTGAGGGATAGATTGTACAAGTTACCTTCATTTGTTTGAAATCTCACCACTAAAATTCTACACCACTTATTGTACTTATAGTGCTTTGGTTTCTATCAAATATGATATAAATAATTTAAAAGAATTTAATATAAATCACTTATTTAAAAAATCTAATGTCTATTAAATTAGCCAATTTATATGATTGTTACATTTTTTTTACCAAAACAAAGATAAAAGTATCTTAAGTCTCTTATAATTTTTTTAAGGAGAGATCATAATTAGAAAACAAAAAATAATTTTTATCATGCTAAAAATAATAAAGTAATAGAACGAGACAATATTAAATATGTCATATATAAATAATTCACATATAATATTGTCAGAATAACTTATTTATTGTTAAATAATATAAAATTGTTGACTCTTTATATAAACATGAAAACAAATTTCATGTTCACAATATTAAATAAATATGTCATGTAAAACAATGTAATTTTTTTTCTTCAAAACATATTTTACAATATTGTTTATTCTAATTTTGTTATTTTTCTTTTTAATAATAATGTATGATTATTTATTTAACTCAATTACATTACCTTAATATTTCGATTTTAATTCTGTGCTAAATTTCAGTAATTATGTATTATCTAATTTTGATTTAATTTTAACTATTTTTTATTTAAAAATTTTAAATTATTTTAATCCTATAGTCTTGTGTTATTTTATTTCACTTTATATAAAATAAAATAAATAAAAATATTTATGATGTTCAAATTTGTTGTTTAATTTATAATTTATGAAGATGTACATTTGACTTAATATATTATATCTAAAATATTATTTTATAATAATTTTAGCTTTTTTACAATATGATGCAACTATGAATTCCCTCGACATAATATAATTAAAAACATATCCAATTTAATCCATATATATCTTTATAACATCTTATTATATATTTATTTTTAATTAAGGTGTATATAAAATATATCTTGTAAATTATATATATATATATATATATATATATATATATATATATATAAATAAATGTGTTAATTGTTCCAATGATTCAAAAGTGGTAGCCACTGCTTAGAGAAAGTGTGGAGACTACTCAAGCTCGCCTTTGCTTTTGTGATGTATTTATAATGAAATCCTATGTAAGTTCATTAGAAGGGTGTCGATGCTAAAGGAGGAGAGATGAGAAATAGAGGTTTGCAACATTGACTGCAAGTATAATGTTTGTCATAGTTAAAACAAAGATTCTTGTCTCGACTAGCTTGCATTTCCGCTTCAGTTAACCTCTTGATGGAAATTCTGATAGTGAGGGTAGATAAAAGTGGTGGAAGTGATTTGGGAGGAGGAAGGATGATGACGAAGAATGTTAAGACAGTGGAGGGTGAAAGAAGTGTGAAGAAGTTAGCAGTGGGGGTCGTGATTTGCCCTTATGAAGCTTAGCCAAGACTATTATATCATGAGGGAGGTCGATGAGTTGAAGTGCCACGACCTCACAATAGAGGGTAGACTTAAGGCCAGAGAGGAAACAATTGAGATAAAAATTAGGGGGGAAATTATAAATGAGGTTAGTGAATGTCTCAAACTCAGAAAAGTAGGCATTAAGGCTCTAGGTTCGGGAGAGCTTGAATTAAAACCCTTACCCCTCTCAAGTCTATAGACTCTATCTTACATTTGTTATAATATATTAATATTATATTATTGCAAAAGTTAATGTTTGAAGGTTTCGTTTAAAAACATTAATTTTGAACTTGAATTTTGGAACGTTGGGTGGCAACGTTCATTTTCTTTCAACGTTCAATTTCTTCTATTAATAACTACAACGTTCATTTTCCTTTATTACTTGGTGTCTTACATGTTTTATAAATAGAACACCTTTTTCCTTTCCAAAACACATCAAAACCATTTTCTCTCATTTTCTCATTCTCTCTTTTTTCTTTCTAAAAATATTATGGGTTATTTTATACTCTTTCTAGAGATCCTTGCTAGTTCTTAAATCCTCAGAAATTATGAGAAGTTCCTGTTGTATCCTGGGAGGCTTGCGCAAAACACTACAAATAAGTACTTAAGGACAATTAATCTACACCTCTCAGGAAATACTGTTTTGTTAGTTTTTCTGCAATAATCTTGAGGACTTATGGCTAACATCAACAACGTGCCTTCGGAAAGCCAAACCATTGTTTCCGGAACCCAGACAGACTTCGCAAAATCACTTTCAGGCGTGTAAAAAATATAGGTTTTCTCTAGACAGAACTTCTAGCGCTGGCAAGAACGCGTGTCCACCCTTTTAGACATGTATGGAGTTGTTTCTCCTCTTTCATCTCTGAAGCCTGACCCCAATGTTCCCTCAAACTCAAAACTAGTTAAAGGGTGAACTTATGCGAACAAGGTATACCGACACACTCTACTTAGTGCTTTCTAATGATTTGTTTGATGTGTATTGTTCCTACAAGGAAGCAAAAGACATTTGGGACTTGTTGATTCTCAAATATACTATTGAAGATGTCGTTAGACAAAGATTCGTCATAGAAAACTACTACCGTTGGAAGATGATTGAAGACAAGGACATAAAAACTCAAATCAATGAGTACTACAAGCTGCTCAAAGATATCAAAGCAGTTTATATTGTTGTACTGGATTTCAAAACTTCTGTTTGAGAAATTGTTTTCATCCTGGACAGATTACAAACAACAGTTGAAACACAGACACAAACATATGTCTCTACCAGAACTCATTACACACATAATAATCGAAGATACCAAAAGGAAGGAGTCTATTACTACAAGGGCCGAAGCTTTATCTGCAAAAGTAAATATGGTAGAAGTAAGACCTTCTCCCGAAAGGTACGAACACAATCCTTATCACAAAAGGAAAAATAATTTTCTTAAATTTCCTCCCAATGAATCTAAACCCACCTTTAAGAAGAAAGGAAATTGTTTCGTATGTAGAAAGCTAGGTCGTCACGCACCATAGTGCAGGCGTAGAGTAAGAAACGACAATCCTCCTAGGGCAAATATAGTCGAAGGAGATGACATTATTGTTGCGATCGTTTCTCAAGAAAATCTGATGACCAATGTGAGCAAATGAGTGGTAGACTCTAATGTTGCCAGACATATTTGTGCAAATAAAAGTGTCTTTACCTCTTACACTAGTGTAGGGGATGGGAAAGAACACGTCTACCTTGGAGATTCCAGGACCACTCCTGTTTTTGAAAAAGGAAAAGTTATTCTTAAGCTCACATCTAGAAAGACTTTGGCCTTGGGTGATATGCTATATGTGCCATCAATCAGAGTTCATTTAATCTTTGTAGCACTATTAGGAAAGGTGGGGTTAAAGTGTCATTTGAGTCTGACAAGATCATTATGACAAAAAAATAATGTTTTCATGGGGAAGGGATATTGTGATCAAGGACTCTTCATTCTAAATGTTTCTGGAAATATTAATGAATCAAGTACTTCTACTTATATTTTTGACTCGTATGATATATGGCATGCTAGATTAGGACATGTAAATTCCTCCTATGTTTTGAAATTACAATGACTATGATTGATTAATATGCATGATAAACAAAGTAGTAAGTGTGATACATGTGTAGAATATAACAAAGAAAACATGTTTTTTCTATAGTGCCAAACTAAACCGATAGGGTTAATTCATACTGATCTCGCTGATTTAAAAACAAATCATGTCTAGAGGAGGTAAAAATTATTTTGTGACCTTTATAGATGATTTTTCTAGATACACCAAAGTTTACTTAACCAAACATAAAGATGAAACCTTGGATGTGTTTTTAACCTATAAAGCAGAAGTAGAAAACCAATTGAATAAGAAGATTAAGAGGATTAGATCACATAGAGATGGTGTGTACTGTTTAATGAATTTTGTGTTAAAGAAGGTATTATTCATGAAGTGACCCCACCATATTCACCTGAGTCTAATGGACTAGTTGAGAGAAAAAATAGAACCCTTAAGAAAATGATGAATGTGAGGCTTGTTAGTTCTGGTGTACCTGATAACCTTTGGGAGAAGTCTTGCTTAGTGCATGTTTTTTACAAAATAGAATACCCTATAAGACACCTGGAAAAACTCCTTATGAACTTTGAAAATGTTAACAACCTACCTTAAATATCTAAGAGTGTGGGGGTGTCTAGCTAAGGTATTGCTACCTGATCGTAAGAAAAGGGAAATAGGCTCCAAAATCTCTGATTGAATGTTCTAAAGCTATGTTGAACATAGTGTTGCCTATAGGTATCTAGGTTTTAAAAGTAACATACTTGAGAAAAATTCTATAATGGAGACGAAAAATGTTGGGTTTTTTGAACATGTGTTTCCCTTAAGAGTTAATGAGATGTCTCAACCTGATGATGATAATAATAATGGTAATACCATGAATGAGGATTTGAGAAGAAGTAAAAGACAGATAAAGGAAACTTCCTTTAAAGATGACATTTATACTTATCTTGTTGATAATGATCCAATAAGCTTTGTAGAATCTATCAATGCTCCTAATGCGAAAAAGTGGGATAAGGCCATTAGAACTAAAATTGAATCAATTCAGAAAAACAATACTTGGACTTTAGTAGATTTGCCTAAAGGAACAAAACTCATTGGTTGTAAGTGGATCTTTAATAGAAAGTGTCATCTTGATGGATCCATAGAGAAGTATAATGCAAGATTAGTAGCAAAAGGTTTTACTCAAAAACCCAACATAGATTACTTTGATACTTTTTCTCTTGTGACTAAGATTTCCTCTATTCAAGTGTTGTTAGCTCCAGCAGCTATCCATATACTAGTGATACATCATATAGATGTTAAAACAACCTTTTTGAATGGTGATTTAGAGGAGGAAGTTTATATGACTCAACTTGAAGGGTGTGTTGTACCTGGTCAAGAGAATAAAGTATGCAAACTCTTAAAATCCGTGTATGGGTTGAAACAAACATCAAAACAATGGCATGAAAAACTTGATAATGCATTGTCTTGTGATGGTTTTTCACCTAATGATGATGATAAATGTGTATACTCTAAATCTGAAAATGATGATTGTGTCACTATATGCTTATATGTGGATGACATGTTAATCTTTGGTACATGCAATGAGATTGTCGCTAGAACTAAATTGTTTCTAGGATCAAATTTTGAAATGAAATACATGGGTGAAGCCAATGTGATTTTAGGTATTAGAGTCAAAAGGAAGGGAGATAGAATATTACTACCCTAAGAACAATACATTGAGAAACTTCTTAAGAAGTTTGGGTTTTATGCTGTGAGTACCCCTTATGATGCTAATTATAAATTAATGAAAAATAAAGGAGAATCTATATCTTAGCCTTAGTATGTGTAGATAATTGGGAGTTTACTACACTTGATGAGCTTTTTTAGACCAGATATTGCTTATGCAATAGGTAGATTGAATATGTACACTCAATGTCCAAATTAGGAACATGAGGATACACTTGCTAGGCTTATGAGATACTTAAGAGGTTCAATGCTATTGAATATAGTGGATTTCTTGCTATACTAGAAGGGTACAATGATGCTAACTAGATCTCTGATTTAGATGAGATAAAATCCATTAGAGGTTATGTATTCACACTTGGGGGTGGTGCGATTACATGGAGATCAGTCATGCAAACAATTATTGCAAGATCAAAAATGAAATTTGAATTTGTTGTTCTTGAGATGACTGGTAATGAGGCTGAGTGGTTGAAAAACTTCTTAGCGAAAATTCCACTAGGAATGAAACCAACCTCATCGGTATCAATACACTATGATTGCCAATCGACAATAGCTATAGCTAAAAATAATAATTACAATGGAAAGAATAGACAAATACAATTGACACACAATTTGGTGAAGCAGCTGCTAAAGAGTGAAACTTTTTCCATTGATTATGTGAAGTTAAAACATAATCTAGCAGATCCTCTAACAAAACCCCTTGGAAGACAAATGATATTAGAAACATCGAGGGGAATGAGACTTAAGCCGCTTGCAAACAAACAAGTGATGGTAACCCAACCTTTGTGATTGGAGATCCCATGAATAAGATTCATATGGGTAAAAACATGTCATTTGTTAGTTCTAATAGCACTAAATTGATTTTAATCAATTATGTCCCTTCGTATGGTGTGTGTGAAAGTGCTAGAGATTGCATTATTGAGAGGTTAAACTTTGTCAATAAAATTCTATGGTGAAAGAATTTTAGCTTAAACAAATATTTTAATTATTTTCATATCCCCTATAGGTGGTGTATGATTTGCAGCATACACTTGATGAAATCACCTATATGAGTGTCGAGTGGGACTGCTCGCATGAGATCTTGGCATGATCTTTAGAGCACTCATGAATACCAGGCACGCGCATGGCCTAGTAAGCTCAACACAATGATAACAACAAGGAGTAAGGGTGTATAGTTTTTGGTTCATACAACTTTTATACCAACTACACTGTATGTTACGTTTCTCAATCTAAGACTGGTTCATATAGTTTGCTATACCACATCCTATGAGACCCAAGATAAAAGTTTCTTATCATTCTTTTAATGTTTGAACTATTTGGGTCAAAAACTTTTTCATTCAACTTTCTTTTGCAATAAGTGGGGAATTGTTGTAAAACATCGATTGCAAAAAAAAAATCGTTGGATTGCAATGTTGATATTTATTAATTGGCAACAAGAAAAAAGTTTATTTGTGCAACGTTCAATTCCAGTGTTAAAATTTTTTATTGTTTTTATTTTATTTTATTGATTTTATTCTCTAGTTCTATAAACAGAGAATTCTTCTTTCATTCCAAGACACACCAAAATCAATTTTATCTTATTCTTCTTTCTTCTTAGTTTCATCCTCTTTTCCTCTTCTAAAAATATTTTATATTATTTTATACTTTCTTAAAAGATTCTTGTTAGTTTTGAGATTCCTAGAAATTCTAAAAAAATTTTGATAGACTTACACTTACGAATAAGTTCTTAACAAGAGTGAAACTACACGCCTCACCTTTTCTACAACAATTCTCCTCTCATATTTGCGGCCAACAAATTAACATGAGAGCGACCTAACATGATAGGCCTTTTATTATCCAAAGCCATATATACGTAATTAAACTCAACACCAACCTTCTTTCGGGGACCAAACTTGTAGGTAAATAAATGTCATTTCACTGTTAAAAGTACTGATATTAGTGTCATTAGTGGAATGATAGCATCTGTCTTTTCTATAACAACATCTATGTGTTTGACATTTATGTAAGTAAATAAATAAAAACTTTTCATAATAACGGTTATAATAAGTTATTAAATAAAAGTGTAAAAGAAATTGTGAACATCAAAACGGTTGTAATTATAATTTTGATTAGGATGTATTTGTCCTGTAAATACTTTTACATAGCCGTCACATATTATTAGATGACTATGAACTCTTTACTAATTATTTTTAAAATCACATTTAAAACTATTTTAATTATTTGACAATGTAAAGCTCGCTGAGAAAACTCAATGCAAAAAACTATGATGAGAACATATCAAAATTAAACAGTGCACGAAAAATAAAATTTTACAAATATAAATGACGCTAGTTTTTTTTTTAAATAATACTTTTATTTAATTATTTTTCTCTAATAATGATTATAAATTAATGTGGATAACTCATTATAAATTAAAATAAGGTTTATCCAAATTGAAATGGAAAACTTAATATTGTTATTGGATTAATTTTATATAATTATTAATTAATATCATGAAAATAAAATAAGCGTGTAGTTCCTTGGTATATCAATTATTCTACATCGTAAAGAAATAAATAATAATATTATAAAAGACTTTTACTTATTTTATCTTTTTATTTCCGAAGGATGTATTCTTATTTTTAAATCAAAATTTGTTCAATATTTTTTGTTTATTAAGACAATTGTCGAAGAATACAATTACACCTGACATACAATTAAAACATCTGGATTCACATTTTAGAAGGCAGAAACAAAATGCAGTGCAATACTCTCCATAGAACTCAATCAAGCTCCAGAAGATACAAAGTAATCAAAATGCACAGCTCGAAGTAATTTATTTTTGAAATATATCATAGTTGAAAGTTATTTCTAAGAACAACTCATCCACAAAACGGCATTTTATTTATCATAAAATAGACAATAACAGCATCAAAGCCTCCTATCGTTCTTATACAATCAAACATATACAAATTCTCACAGATTCAATAATCCAAAAAGGGATTAATTATACATAATCTTTATT
The DNA here is from genome assembly GCF_029865625.1 of Vigna umbellata. Classification (NCBI taxonomy): domain Eukaryota; kingdom Viridiplantae; phylum Streptophyta; class Magnoliopsida; order Fabales; family Fabaceae; genus Vigna; species Vigna umbellata. Next base: position 38,884,251 of record NC_142166.1, read on the forward strand.
TTCTTCTTTTGATAACCAGAAAGAGAACAAAGTCCCTCCACAGGAACTATGTCATCCTTTATTTTACAGTAGGCATCTGATGGACTCTCCTTTCAGCATGTAATCAAAAGCTTTGTTAATTTCTGAGAATGGAACGGTGTGAGTGATGAATTTCTCCAGTTCCAATTCCTGGAGATAAAGACCATATTATCAGATAAGACATCAATTTGAATGATCCTTATATACCTCAGAAATCAATATATATACACGCGTGTGTGTATATGTAAACTTACCCCATTCATGTATTTCTCCACAACTGAAGGAAGATCAGTGCGAGGTTTGTAGTTACCATAAAAGGTAACCTTAAGAGTCCTCTCGTTCAAAAAATTCACTGGATGAGTTTTGAATGCATCATCTTTGTTTTGCACTCCAACAAGTACAGCAACACCCCAACCCTGAAGAAATAATTAAGGATCAGCCTTAGAAGCTTCACATAAATTTCTTAGCACTAAATAGAGCATGCAAGGCATGATTTATGTACATCGTGAACACATTCGAATGCTCTCACCATGGCCTGGATGCTGCCAGTACATTCAACAGCACGATCCACTCCCCCATTTGTCATTTCAGCAATTACCTGGAAGCCAACATTCACATCTCAATCAACATCAAAAAAATAAAAAACAATTTTGAAAAAGAAAAAAAAAAAACATCTTTAAGAGACAAGAATGCACATACTATTTTTTGAAAGGACAGGAAGTAGTGCTACCGTAGGCTGAACTTTTCAGCTTCACTATAATTTCCACCGGGTGTGCTAGCCCAACAAGCACCAGGAGTCGGGGCTTCATATGGTCGTGATGGAGGGCTTCTAGGTTGAAAAGATCAAAAAGGGAAAAGAAAATAAACACAGTTCCTAATATGAAGTTGCGTATAGTATCTGAAGTTTGCTAAATCTCCTAACCTGATACTGTGGACTTCCCCAAGAGCCTGGATTTCCATCTTCCCAGTTGTACCTAATTTTATATTTCACCATCAGAATTCATACATCATATATATACTAACTAAATAGTGCCGGAGACTCTATGGAGACAACAATGTTTCTAACTAACAAATTCCTTATAACCCTCTAGTTCTAGTTGTTTCTATTTGGAACATTAATGTCCACGTGGAAATTCATTAACTAAGACATCGTTTTTACGGTATACAAATTGGAAGAAAGAAATCTTTTTAATAAAGCAAAAATTATGTGAAACAAAAATCAGAAAACAGTATATAAAACTCAACAAGGAACCATGTTAATTGGACAAACCTTGGAGGACTCATTGGAGTATATGGATTCCATGCTCGGTCACCCATAGGTGTCCTCATTCCATCATGAATAGGTGTTGCTATAAATAGCAGTACATTTATCAATAACCGAACATAACCATCGGTCAAAAAAGAAGTTAGAGTGTTAATCCTACCAGATGATTAAATGAAAACTTATTACAATAAAATCAAACAAACCTCCAGGATCTCTCATTGGAGTCATATATGGATGTAGGGGAGTCCGACAAGGATGCATTGGGGTTTCACTTCCCATTCCATAGAGAGATGTATCACTGGAAGAACACAAAAGAGTTAGAGGATTGAACATCTTCCATTGCATACTTGGAATCTTAAATTACATTTACATAAAACTCACCGATATGGAGTTATAGCCACATGGTCAGATATATGGTTGCGGTCAACTGCAAATCACCAAGTAAGCAACCATGAAAATACCAAAATACATACACTACAGGTTTTTCTTCACAAAGACGTACCTGTTGCAACCTTCATTTGAGATTCAAGCTCAACACGAACTGAAGTGCCTTTATCATCTATAACACGACCACGATAACCTTTATATGGACCCTGACGCACTTTAACAGTTGTACCTACCAAACCGTCATGCCCCCTCCCACCCCTATGTCTCCCTCCAGCTATATCACATCCAAATAAATTAACATCAATCAAGTTACTTAAGGAGATGTACAACAAATTCATAGACTGGTTCCACATAAAACATGAAGAATAAAAAGAGACATACAATCCATTGGCCCTCCACGAGGAAACCTCCTTGGGGATGGTGGAATACGACTTGGGCTTCTAAGAGTGGGAAATCTTGAGTAGGCATCACCCTAGTGGAAGGAATGAAATTTTATGCAAAATATTATCACAGTGCTAAAACCAATAGCAAAACATTCACAAAAAATAAAATAGGAAAATTGGTTACATTTCTGTCACCACTGGAGCGTGAACCCCCCACTACCACACATGATTGGGCCTTAGTACATATAAAGCCTGCTTGTTCAAGATGATGGCGATCAAAGATGAACAATATTCCCCTATATATGTGTTCCACAGGACCTTGTTTCCCCTAGCCAGAAAAAACAAACAAATAAATAAATATAAAAATATTATCTTTCAAAGGTAAATCTAGCCAAAAGACAGAATCTCACTTTACTGGAACCATCAACAATCCGGACAACATCCTTTGATGAAACTGTATTCTTATACCTATCTTGCCCACTTATTTTCTTATCTATCTTACATTTGATCTCTCTTAATTTAACCAGCACAACTTCGTGTCTGTCAGGAATCCCCTTTAGAACCTAAAATAGCAATAGACATTAATATAATAACAAACTCAAAATTTTAATAAAAAAAATTTTAAATCCTTGAGTCCCTCACCTGAAATGCTTCACTTTCTACACGTATTATTACACCAAAGCTCATATTACTGCACATATTAAATAGAAAATAGAAATGAGAAAACATTGAACTATATCTCAAGGGTTAAGTGAATATGCAATAATCTCAAGCAAAGCTTACTCAAGCAATACAAGATCACCGAGTTCATAGTCTCCAATTCTAGTAACTCCAGTAGTTACTTCTGAACTTACTACAACATCATCTGCAAATACGCGAATCTAAAGAGAGGATATTTTAATATCATTTATGCAGTAAATATGATTAGAAAATAGAAATTAACAAATCTTTAAACCACAAAACTCACATGCTCTTTTGTGGTATCAGATATTAAAATCAAGACATGCTGCTCGACCTTCACAACCATGCCAGTAGCCCCTTCTTGAGCACCAGAAACAACCTTAACGTGGTTTCCAGGCTCAAAATATTTACGAAGTTCCTTTTCATTTATAGCAATAGTTTTCTGAAAAATGACGATGACCATTTAATCATTAATCATTAAAATGCAAAAATGGCACCATACAAGGATATTCATACTTACGGGAAGTTCCTTTATTTCTGGTCTTATATGGACGTTATCTTCATCCACCTTCTCCACCTTTCCCTTAAGGTTCTTTAAATCACCCTTTACAACAATGATGGCGTCACCTTTCATAAAGTGTCCTTTCTTCCGGTTCGCAAACAAAGTTGAAAGACTAGACACATCACCATCTCCACTCTCTTTACGAAATTTGTCCAACTCATCAAGAATAGGTTTGATGTTCTGAGTACGGATGGATTTTATTGAGACAGCTTTGTATAAGAAACCATCTTTGAACATCATGCCCCCAATTGCATCAAAACTTTCACCATATGGGTCACGTCTATGCTCCACACGGATATGCAGTTCCCTAAATAAAAAGAACAAATTTAATCAGATCAAAAACAAATTTCCAATCCACAGAAGACTTTCAGCCACAGAATAGAGAGAACCAGTAATACCTTGCTTCATCAACATTCATAAATCGAGGAGGAGGAACAAAAGCCTTCTTTTTCACAACCTCCCTACCTTCCTGCATGACACGAGTTATATGTATAAAAAAAATAGACGCAGGCTATTCCTTCCAAAGAATTTAAACACTGGACAAATAGAATACATTAATTTAACAAAAAACTACGACATCGCTTACCAATTTATTTGCAAGAGCCTGTAGGTCTATCCTTGGAATTAATTTGACAGTAACCCTCTGCCTCACATTATCAACATCCACTACCTACAGAAGACATTTGATGTTAATACAGAAAACAAAATGAAGGGTATCATGAATTTTCTAAAATGTGATACATACTTTGGCAAGGTCCCCTTTATATGTCCCGATCTTCATTCTAACCCAAGTATCTCTAGCAAGATCAATTGCTTTGCTTTCAACTGACAGAACATCAGTCATTTCTCTGATTGGGACAAGAGTTATTTTTTGGCCAAATATATTGAGTAGACCTTTGCAAGCCTGGAAGCATATACATAATAATTACAAAACACAATTTAATCTATACAGACATGGCTATTTATGAACCAGACGTTTTGCATGACATTACCTCTCTGACATGGGCTTCTTTATCTGCTTCCACGTATATAAAGTTTTTGAGATGATCAAGAGCAAAAGCTGATCTTATTTGCAATTCAGATCCTCTATCTATGTACTTTTGCATGAGGCAAACGGCTGTTTCCCTTTCGCGTCCAATCTAATGCGAAAACAAAGAATACATGACATGCTCCAATAATGTTGCAAGAGAAAGGGACATTTGCACAAAAAAAAGTTATGGACATACTGCACATTTCACCATCCAAAGCTTCGGATCTCTCACAGACGGCAAAAGAGCTTGTTGTTCTACATCTGTTGTTTCTTCATCATAATCCTTTAGGCGCCTTCCATAACGTTCCTGGATGCTTCTGGCCACAGCTTCAAGATCTTCATGATCTTCTTGGTGATGTGGCAGCATTCGCCTATTCCGCATCCTTCTCCCATCATCTTCTTCTGGTAGATCGGCTCCACCATCAACAATGAAGTCTGAATATTTCAACAGCTGTTAACTTGTCTACATAACTAATAGATATATTTTACACAAAGATAGAATATAAAGTGCAAATTTACTGTTCTGTTATGTTTAGGATATAAAATACTACATGCACACAGAAAACCATCACTGCAGTACATAATTTCATCTTCTTTCAGTAAATGTTTTCAGTTCAAATTTGATGTTCTATCACAAGGAAAACCATGAATAACAAAATTGATTCTCAGTTTCTTCAAGTGAAAAAATAGTCTTAATCTTCTAATTCCTCCGGGGAAAAACCCACTACAAGAATACATTATTTCATACTCATAACAATTAAAAAATCACCTCAACAAAAGTAACCTTCCATTCACCGTACATTCAATTAAACACAATTTATTGTAATAGCTCCTTCCATATCCAGTTTTCCCTGGTCCTCAGTCAAATATGATTTAAAACATTGTTTTGAATAGCAGACAATCCATACTATCCATCGAAGGGATTGAATAACATATGCCTAATCAAGTTTAAAATCAACAAACAATCATATAAAGAAACCATAAATCCAAAGTTCCAACCCTAATTTTGTACATCCCGAGTTCATATCCAATCATCCAAATTACAAACAAAAGTTTGCAGGGGAAAAAGAAAAAAAACACACACCGTCTTCGCCCTCTTCCTCATCGCTATCCACCACGGCCTCCTCGTCAAAAAATTTAGAAGCGGAAACCTTCTTGTACTGCCGCCTGTGACCGCCTCGGGCATCAAAATCCTCGTCATCCTCCTCCTCATCATCCACCTCCTCATCATCCTCGTCTACCTCCTCATCAATGAAACCAGATCTTCTGCGCTTCCTGCTGCCTCCACCGCTTCCCCGGCCGTCATCCTCCTCGTCGAAGTCCGCGACCTGTCTTCCATGTAATAGTCATCCTCGTCGTCGCGGTCCATTTGTCGGTGACTCAGGTCCATTTGCCCGTGACTCATTTTTGAGTGTGAATTAATTTTTTTGGTACTGAATTTTGAGGTAAGATTCACAAGCAAAATTTGTGTAAAATAGTGTACGGACAACTATATTTAAAAGTAAAATTTGTATAAATTAGTTAGGATTTATTATCAAATCTATATAACAGATAAAAAGTTCTTTAACTAACATATAAATTAAAGATTATCAAATTCCATAATATAAAATAATTATTATTAATGTTATATTAAATATAAAAATATTTATAAAAAGAAAAAAAATAAAAATAATTATTAAAATTATATTTTAAAATATAAAATTATTAAAATTATATTTTAGAAAGCAATGTCTCAGATATTAATGTTATAATTTAAAAAATGTAAAAGAATTGTAATTTAATAAAATAAAATAATTTTTTTAAAATATAATTTTATTTATGACTTAATTTTAAAAAATATATTTTATTCTTTATTTATTACTATTAATATTATTATTATTTTATTAAACAAAGAAAAAAAATTGTCAATAAATTATTTAAAAAGTGCATGATAATATATGATAATATAGTAAAAAGGTTTAAATTCTTTCAAATCTTTTTTAATATATAGATATAAAAGTAGATAATAATCTTGCAAATCTTTCCGTGCTTTTCACTTCATACAAACATAAAATCACTCTTAAATTCCTTTTCCTCAATCAACATGCATAGTGTAATAAGCTCAAACAAACATAGCCTAAATTTTGCACTCTTATTTTCTCAGCCCTCTGTTCTTCTAGACTTCCTATATTATCTGCTTTTCTGCATATTTGTCTTCATATATTTTGGGACAAAAACATTGTAATTAAAAGAAAGGACAAGAAATAATAATTAATTTTCATTTTTTTCAGGTGTCATATAATTTTTTTAATATATTAGTATATTAAAATATCTAATGTGTTAATATTACTATATATTTTTATTATCTAAAGTCATATACAAAGAAAGAATTCTTCGTAACATATACAGTATCTCAAATGCTAAATATACAGTTAATAACATGTACACATTTTATTATGAATTTATTGATATAAACTACTTTATTAATTATTTAATCTTTCAAACTCTACAACTAGTTTTTGAATTTAATACAATCTCTAATAAAAAAACTTATCTATGATATCATTCTTAAAGATATTTAATTTATAATTACTTTTTAATTCAATTAATTATCCCTAATATTTTTTGAAATAAAATTTTTAAAATGTTTATTTTATATTTTTTTAATATATATAAATTTTATAATATGTTTTTTAATAATTACTAAAATTTTATTTTTTTTACTTTTTATTATTTTAAGAGAAATATCTTTTCACTAATTAATATATATATATAACCGTTGAGAAATTGACAAAGATAAAAAATTTATTTATCCTATTTGTTAATTACAAATGAAATAATAGAATAGAAATGAAATAATAGAAAAGGGAATATCAATAACTCATTTTTAATATTTCATTTTGTTAGGAAAGAAGAATCGTGAAAAAAAAAGTTAAAAAATCATGGATTTTATTATATTCTTTTTCTTTCTAACTTTTTCCATGATTTTGGATACAAAGTGTTGCTTAAAAAAATAAATGTTAATCTAAAAGATTATATAATAATAATTGTATATATTTTCTTAAAATATATAATTATGGTTAGGTTTAAAATAGTACAATGAAAATAAAATTAAGTGTGAAATCCTTAATATTAGGAAAAGATAATCTTTATGATAATATAATAAGGATATAGGTTATAATAAATCAAATTCAGTTATTATATATTAAATTTATTTTATTTCATGTTATACCAGTGAATTTACTAAAATTTATAAATGCCCTATTAATTTAACTTAATATTTATTTTTATTCTTATACTTACAAAATATTTTTTACTATTTTAAGCCTTAGAGTCCTTATAAGTAAACTTTTTTCGATTTCTATAAGAATATTTGACATCTACAGTGAAACCTAGGTGAGAATTTATCTTATATTCACATTTTATATTATAAAGATAGTTCATACTTTTAATAATCATCTCACTCGTGTTATCATGAATATTTGTAATCAAAATTTTAATATTCTATTGAATATTTGTAAACAATCATTTTAAATTATTTTTTCTTTTTTTGCTTTTACATCACTGATCTTAATAAGGGTTGCAAGTTCAATTTCTGATCCTAAGAAAAATAGATTTGTATTTGCATTCATTATTGGAGCTTTAGGATAAAAGGTTATCATACCAATATGCCAAACTTTTATTCATGTGAAAAGTCAAAGGATGCCACATGTGTCCAAAAATTTTGCTATTGGTGCAATATAATAAACTATTATTTATGAAAATCCTTCACACTACAATTCAACACTTTATTAAACTATGTTGACTTACACACAATCTAAAGATGCTCTCTCAATAAGACATGCGTATTTGTCACTATCAATGGATTCTGTGCTAATGCCTAAGTACATGACACCAACTATATGTAGGAAGGCCACAACAAAGCCTTCGACCTCCTCCTTAATGTCGAGAGTTATGCCAAGAACAATTACGAGGAATGAACTCTGAAAATAAGAGCGATTGTTGTGATGTCAATTATTTGAGGATAGGGCAAGTTTTAATGAAGAAAAACTCATGGACTCTTAAAGCAAAGTTGTGATGATGATGTGAGAGAAGTTGTTTGTAAAGGTTCGTGTCAAAACTATTTGTTTGAGAGAGTGCTTAATATTAGGTTAGGAATACGGCTCGTGTTTAACACCTCAAATATTTTTAGGATATTACAAGTAGTAAAACAAAATTTGAATGATATCTGATATCAATAATCAAAACTTTATTTTGATTCAAGAAAAGTACGGTTCAAATTTACAAATCTTAAACAACATAGTCTTCACAACTTAGCATAAAATTCAGATTTAAACTTACAGTCTTAAACAAAATAGTTTTTCGATATAAATTTATTTTTAGCAAAAAGCCCCTAAAAGTTTTCTGAGCATACCTCTCATCTTTATTGATTTCCAATTGCATTTATAACATCATTTGCTCACGTACAACAAAGTTATACGATCATAACACAAACAAATAAGAGTAAGTTAATCATAACATACAATCATTGAACACACTCATCATATATAATTCAATCATATATCATTACAATTTATACACACATTTATCTTGATACCACTAATTCACTTTATTATATCTTTTATTTTCCGTAATATACCACCCTCTGACTTCTCTCAAAGTCATTCTTCTTATTTTCATAAACCTTACGAATATATTATGCTTACCGAGATATTAAAATCAAGACATGCTTCTCGACCTTCCCAAGACTCAAAATATTTACAAAGCTCTTTTTTATTTATAGGAATAGTTTTCTGACAAAATAATAATGACCAATTAATCATTAATTATCACATGAAAAAAATGTTAATTATCATTCTACTTTTTTTGAAGTCCCTCTATTTCTAGCTTATATGAACATTATCTCCATCCACCTTTTCCACATTTCCTTAAGCTTCTTCAAATAATCCTTAACATCAATTATGGCGACACCTTTCATAAAGTGTCCTTTCTTCCTATTCGCAAACAAAGTGGAGAGACTAACAGATTACCATCTCCACTCTCACCCGGTTTATGAAATTTTTTCAACTCATCAAAGGTAGGTTTGATGTTCTGAGCACTGATGGATTTTATTGAAACAGTTTTCCTATCGTTGTTAACTAAAAAGTATAAAATTTTGCTGTCACTAGAAATTAGGCACTAGCCAGATTAAACTCTTGAAACTTGAATTGAGTGTGTAAAATATTGATGGTTTAAGAGTAATTCATTTATTTTATTAATTGAAATTTGAGTTGTTTGACACAAAAATATAAAACTTAAGTTTTATTTATTTATCTTATTTAAAGATTAATTTATTTTAATTAAAGAAAAAATATTTTAGTACTTTATAAAAAAAATTCTACAATTTATTTTAATAGTACTCTATAAATAAAAATATAAATAAATTTTTTTCCCAAAAAAAAATGTATTCACATATAAAAAATATTATTGTTTTCGGCATATAAAATTTATGGAATTAAATTTTGAAGTTAAAATTCTAACATCTTAATAAAATACTAGTGAAATATATTGAAAATCGTAATTATAAGAAGACTCCAATAATTTTAACCAATTAAAAATGTTAGTCAAAGTGTATTTTTAAATTTGTTGGGATTTGAGTATATAATTCTTTTTCACACCAATTAAGTGTTTTACTAAAAAAACACTTCAAGTGTGATTCCTATTCAGACCATATTTCATATGGAATGTTCTCTTAATACAATAAAAAGAAGTGATGATAAAATCACTGTATATTGTTAAAGAAAAAGATAGATATTATAATATGCATGTCTTGTTAGTTAGATGATATAAAATGCATGTCTTACTAGTTATATTTGAATTAGTTAAGATTGAGGGATAGATTGTACAAGTTACCTTCATTTGTTTGAAATCTCACCACTAAAATTCTACACCACTTATTGTACTTATAGTGCTTTGGTTTCTATCAAATATGATATAAATAATTTAAAAGAATTTAATATAAATCACTTATTTAAAAAATCTAATGTCTATTAAATTAGCCAATTTATATGATTGTTACATTTTTTTTACCAAAACAAAGATAAAAGTATCTTAAGTCTCTTATAATTTTTTTAAGGAGAGATCATAATTAGAAAACAAAAAATAATTTTTATCATGCTAAAAATAATAAAGTAATAGAACGAGACAATATTAAATATGTCATATATAAATAATTCACATATAATATTGTCAGAATAACTTATTTATTGTTAAATAATATAAAATTGTTGACTCTTTATATAAACATGAAAACAAATTTCATGTTCACAATATTAAATAAATATGTCATGTAAAACAATGTAATTTTTTTTCTTCAAAACATATTTTACAATATTGTTTATTCTAATTTTGTTATTTTTCTTTTTAATAATAATGTATGATTATTTATTTAACTCAATTACATTACCTTAATATTTCGATTTTAATTCTGTGCTAAATTTCAGTAATTATGTATTATCTAATTTTGATTTAATTTTAACTATTTTTTATTTAAAAATTTTAAATTATTTTAATCCTATAGTCTTGTGTTATTTTATTTCACTTTATATAAAATAAAATAAATAAAAATATTTATGATGTTCAAATTTGTTGTTTAATTTATAATTTATGAAGATGTACATTTGACTTAATATATTATATCTAAAATATTATTTTATAATAATTTTAGCTTTTTTACAATATGATGCAACTATGAATTCCCTCGACATAATATAATTAAAAACATATCCAATTTAATCCATATATATCTTTATAACATCTTATTATATATTTATTTTTAATTAAGGTGTATATAAAATATATCTTGTAAATTATATATATATATATATATTATATATATATATATATATAAATAAATGTGTTAATTGTTCCAATGATTCAAAAGTGGTAGCCACTGCTTAGAGAAAGTGTGGAGACTACTCAAGCTCGCCTTTGCTTTTGTGATGTATTTATAATGAAATCCTATGTAAGTTCATTAGAAGGGTGTCGATGCTAAAGGAGGAGAGATGAGAAATAGAGGTTTGCAACATTGACTGCAAGTATAATGTTTGTCATAGTTAAAACAAAGATTCTTGTCTCGACTAGCTTGCATTTCCGCTTCAGTTAACCTCTTGATGGAAATTCTGATAGTGAGGGTAGATAAAAGTGGTGGAAGTGATTTGGGAGGAGGAAGGATGATGACGAAGAATGTTAAGACAGTGGAGGGTGAAAGAAGTGTGAAGAAGTTAGCAGTGGGGGTCGTGATTTGCCCTTATGAAGCTTAGCCAAGACTATTATATCATGAGGGAGGTCGATGAGTTGAAGTGCCACGACCTCACAATAGAGGGTAGACTTAAGGCCAGAGAGGAAACAATTGAGATAAAAATTAGGGGGGAAATTATAAATGAGGTTAGTGAATGTCTCAAACTCAGAAAAGTAGGCATTAAGGCTCTAGGTTCGGGAGAGCTTGAATTAAAACCCTTACCCCTCTCAAGTCTATAGACTCTATCTTACATTTGTTATAATATATTAATATTATATTATTGCAAAAGTTAATGTTTGAAGGTTTCGTTTAAAAACATTAATTTTGAACTTGAATTTTGGAACGTTGGGTGGCAACGTTCATTTTCTTTCAACGTTCAATTTCTTCTATTAATAACTACAACGTTCATTTTCCTTTATTACTTGGTGTCTTACATGTTTTATAAATAGAACACCTTTTTCCTTTCCAAAACACATCAAAACCATTTTCTCTCATTTTCTCATTCTCTCTTTTTTCTTTCTAAAAATATTATGGGTTATTTTATACTCTTTCTAGAGATCCTTGCTAGTTCTTAAATCCTCAGAAATTATGAGAAGTTCCTGTTGTATCCTGGGAGGCTTGCGCAAAACACTACAAATAAGTACTTAAGGACAATTAATCTACACCTCTCAGGAAATACTGTTTTGTTAGTTTTTCTGCAATAATCTTGAGGACTTATGGCTAACATCAACAACGTGCCTTCGGAAAGCCAAACCATTGTTTCCGGAACCCAGACAGACTTCGCAAAATCACTTTCAGGCGTGTAAAAAATATAGGTTTTCTCTAGACAGAACTTCTAGCGCTGGCAAGAACGCGTGTCCACCCTTTTAGACATGTATGGAGTTGTTTCTCCTCTTTCATCTCTGAAGCCTGACCCCAATGTTCCCTCAAACTCAAAACTAGTTAAAGGGTGAACTTATGCGAACAAGGTATACCGACACACTCTACTTAGTGCTTTCTAATGATTTGTTTGATGTGTATTGTTCCTACAAGGAAGCAAAAGACATTTGGGACTTGTTGATTCTCAAATATACTATTGAAGATGTCGTTAGACAAAGATTCGTCATAGAAAACTACTACCGTTGGAAGATGATTGAAGACAAGGACATAAAAACTCAAATCAATGAGTACTACAAGCTGCTCAAAGATATCAAAGCAGTTTATATTGTTGTACTGGATTTCAAAACTTCTGTTTGAGAAATTGTTTTCATCCTGGACAGATTACAAACAACAGTTGAAACACAGACACAAACATATGTCTCTACCAGAACTCATTACACACATAATAATCGAAGATACCAAAAGGAAGGAGTCTATTACTACAAGGGCCGAAGCTTTATCTGCAAAAGTAAATATGGTAGAAGTAAGACCTTCTCCCGAAAGGTACGAACACAATCCTTATCACAAAAGGAAAAATAATTTTCTTAAATTTCCTCCCAATGAATCTAAACCCACCTTTAAGAAGAAAGGAAATTGTTTCGTATGTAGAAAGCTAGGTCGTCACGCACCATAGTGCAGGCGTAGAGTAAGAAACGACAATCCTCCTAGGGCAAATATAGTCGAAGGAGATGACATTATTGTTGCGATCGTTTCTCAAGAAAATCTGATGACCAATGTGAGCAAATGAGTGGTAGACTCTAATGTTGCCAGACATATTTGTGCAAATAAAAGTGTCTTTACCTCTTACACTAGTGTAGGGGATGGGAAAGAACACGTCTACCTTGGAGATTCCAGGACCACTCCTGTTTTTGAAAAAGGAAAAGTTATTCTTAAGCTCACATCTAGAAAGACTTTGGCCTTGGGTGATATGCTATATGTGCCATCAATCAGAGTTCATTTAATCTTTGTAGCACTATTAGGAAAGGTGGGGTTAAAGTGTCATTTGAGTCTGACAAGATCATTATGACAAAAAAATAATGTTTTCATGGGGAAGGGATATTGTGATCAAGGACTCTTCATTCTAAATGTTTCTGGAAATATTAATGAATCAAGTACTTCTACTTATATTTTTGACTCGTATGATATATGGCATGCTAGATTAGGACATGTAAATTCCTCCTATGTTTTGAAATTACAATGACTATGATTGATTAATATGCATGATAAACAAAGTAGTAAGTGTGATACATGTGTAGAATATAACAAAGAAAACATGTTTTTTCTATAGTGCCAAACTAAACCGATAGGGTTAATTCATACTGATCTCGCTGATTTAAAAACAAATCATGTCTAGAGGAGGTAAAAATTATTTTGTGACCTTTATAGATGATTTTTCTAGATACACCAAAGTTTACTTAACCAAACATAAAGATGAAACCTTGGATGTGTTTTTAACCTATAAAGCAGAAGTAGAAAACCAATTGAATAAGAAGATTAAGAGGATTAGATCACATAGAGATGGTGTGTACTGTTTAATGAATTTTGTGTTAAAGAAGGTATTATTCATGAAGTGACCCCACCATATTCACCTGAGTCTAATGGACTAGTTGAGAGAAAAAATAGAACCCTTAAGAAAATGATGAATGTGAGGCTTGTTAGTTCTGGTGTACCTGATAACCTTTGGGAGAAGTCTTGCTTAGTGCATGTTTTTTACAAAATAGAATACCCTATAAGACACCTGGAAAAACTCCTTATGAACTTTGAAAATGTTAACAACCTACCTTAAATATCTAAGAGTGTGGGGGTGTCTAGCTAAGGTATTGCTACCTGATCGTAAGAAAAGGGAAATAGGCTCCAAAATCTCTGATTGAATGTTCTAAAGCTATGTTGAACATAGTGTTGCCTATAGGTATCTAGGTTTTAAAAGTAACATACTTGAGAAAAATTCTATAATGGAGACGAAAAATGTTGGGTTTTTTGAACATGTGTTTCCCTTAAGAGTTAATGAGATGTCTCAACCTGATGATGATAATAATAATGGTAATACCATGAATGAGGATTTGAGAAGAAGTAAAAGACAGATAAAGGAAACTTCCTTTAAAGATGACATTTATACTTATCTTGTTGATAATGATCCAATAAGCTTTGTAGAATCTATCAATGCTCCTAATGCGAAAAAGTGGGATAAGGCCATTAGAACTAAAATTGAATCAATTCAGAAAAACAATACTTGGACTTTAGTAGATTTGCCTAAAGGAACAAAACTCATGTTGTAAGTGGATCTTTAATAGAAAGTGTCATCTTGATGGATCCATAGAGAAGTATAATGCAAGATTAGTAGCAAAAGGTTTTACTCAAAAACCCAACATAGATTACTTTGATACTTTTTCTCTTGTGACTAAGATTTCCTCTATTCAAGTGTTGTTAGCTCCAGCAGCTATCCATATACTAGTGATACATCATATAGATGTTAAAACAACCTTTTTGAATGGTGATTTAGAGGAGGAAGTTTATATGACTCAACTTGAAGGGTGTGTTGTACCTGGTCAAGAGAATAAAGTATGCAAACTCTTAAAATCCGTGTATGGGTTGAAACAAACATCAAAACAATGGCATGAAAAACTTGATAATGCATTGTCTTGTGATGGTTTTTCACCTAATGATGATGATAAATGTGTATACTCTAAATCTGAAAATGATGATTGTGTCACTATATGCTTATATGTGGATGACATGTTAATCTTTGGTACATGCAATGAGATTGTCGCTAGAACTAAATTGTTTCTAGGATCAAATTTTGAAATGAAATACATGGGTGAAGCCAATGTGATTTTAGGTATTAGAGTCAAAAGGAAGGGAGATAGAATATTACTACCCTAAGAACAATACATTGAGAAACTTCTTAAGAAGTTTGGGTTTTATGCTGTGAGTACCCCTTATGATGCTAATTATAAATTAATGAAAAATAAAGGAGAATCTATATCTTAGCCTTAGTATGTGTAGATAATTGGGAGTTTACTACACTTGATGAGCTTTTTTAGACCAGATATTGCTTATGCAATAGGTAGATTGAATATGTACACTCAATGTCCAAATTAGGAACATGAGGATACACTTGCTAGGCTTATGAGATACTTAAGAGGTTCAATGCTATTGAATATAGTGGATTTCTTGCTATACTAGAAGGGTACAATGATGCTAACTAGATCTCTGATTTAGATGAGATAAAATCCATTAGAGGTTATGTATTCACACTTGGGGGTGGTGCGATTACATGGAGATCAGTCATGCAAACAATTATTGCAAGATCAAAAATGAAATTTGAATTTGTTGTTCTTGAGATGACTGGTAATGAGGCTGAGTGGTTGAAAAACTTCTTAGCGAAAATTCCACTAGGAATGAAACCAACCTCATCGGTATCAATACACTATGATTGCCAATCGACAATAGCTATAGCTAAAAATAATAATTACAATGGAAAGAATAGACAAATACAATTGACACACAATTTGGTGAAGCAGCTGCTAAAGAGTGAAACTTTTTCCATTGATTATGTGAAGTTAAAACATAATCTAGCAGATCCTCTAACAAAACCCCTTGGAAGACAAATGATATTAGAAACATCGAGGGGAATGAGACTTAAGCCGCTTGCAAACAAACAAGTGATGGTAACCCAACCTTTGTGATTGGAGATCCCATGAATAAGATTCATATGGGTAAAAACATGTCATTTGTTAGTTCTAATAGCACTAAATTGATTTTAATCAATTATGTCCCTTCGTATGGTGTGTGTGAAAGTGCTAGAGATTGCATTATTGAGAGGTTAAACTTTGTCAATAAAATTCTATGGTGAAAGAATTTTAGCTTAAACAAATATTTTAATTATTTTCATATCCCCTATAGGTGGTGTATGATTTGCAGCATACACTTGATGAAATCACCTATATGAGTGTCGAGTGGGACTGCTCGCATGAGATCTTGGCATGATCTTTAGAGCACTCATGAATACCAGGCACGCGCATGGCCTAGTAAGCTCAACACAATGATAACAACAAGGAGTAAGGGTGTATAGTTTTTGGTTCATACAACTTTTATACCAACTACACTGTATGTTACGTTTCTCAATCTAAGACTGGTTCATATAGTTTGCTATACCACATCCTATGAGACCCAAGATAAAAGTTTCTTATCATTCTTTTAATGTTTGAACTATTTGGGTCAAAAACTTTTTCATTCAACTTTCTTTTGCAATAAGTGGGGAATTGTTGTAAAACATCGATTGCAAAAAAAAATCGTTGGATTGCAATGTTGATATTTATTAATTGGCAACAAGAAAAAAGTTTATTTGTGCAACGTTCAATTCCAGTGTTAAAATTTTTTATTGTTTTTATTTTATTTTATTGATTTTATTCTCTAGTTCTATAAACAGAGAATTCTTCTTTCATTCCAAGACACACCAAAATCAATTTTATCTTATTCTTCTTTCTTCTTAGTTTCATCCTCTTTTCCTCTTCTAAAAATATTTTATATTATTTTATACTTTCTTAAAAGATTCTTGTTAGTTTTGAGATTCCTAGAAATTCTAAAAAAATTTTGATAGACTTACACTTACGAATAAGTTCTTAACAAGAGTGAAACTACACGCCTCACCTTTTCTACAACAATTCTCCTCTCATATTTGCGGCCAACAAATTAACATGAGAGCGACCTAACATGATAGGCCTTTTATTATCCAAAGCCATATATACGTAATTAAACTCAACACCAACCTTCTTTCGGGGACCAAACTTGTAGGTAAATAAATGTCATTTCACTGTTAAAAGTACTGATATTAGTGTCATTAGTGGAATGATAGCATCTGTCTTTTCTATAACAACATCTATGTGTTTGACATTTATGTAAGTAAATAAATAAAAACTTTTCATAATAACGGTTATAATAAGTTATTAAATAAAAGTGTAAAAGAAATTGTGAACATCAAAACGGTTGTAATTATAATTTTGATTAGGATGTATTTGTCCTGTAAATACTTTTACATAGCCGTCACATATTATTAGATGACTATGAACTCTTTACTAATTATTTTTAAAATCACATTTAAAACTATTTTAATTATTTGACAATGTAAAGCTCGCTGAGAAAACTCAATGCAAAAAACTATGATGAGAACATATCAAAATTAAACAGTGCACGAAAAATAAAATTTTACAAATATAAATGACGCTAGTTTTTTTTTTAAATAATACTTTTATTTAATTATTTTTCTCTAATAATGATTATAAATTAATGTGGATAACTCATTATAAATTAAAATAAGGTTTATCCAAATTGAAATGGAAAACTTAATATTGTTATTGGATTAATTTTATATAATTATTAATTAATATCATGAAAATAAAATAAGCGTGTAGTTCCTTGGTATATCAATTATTCTACATCGTAAAGAAATAAATAATAATATTATAAAAGACTTTTACTTATTTTATCTTTTTATTTCCGAAGGATGTATTCTTATTTTTAAATCAAAATTTGTTCAATATTTTTTGTTTATTAAGACAATTGTCGAAGAATACAATTACACCTGACATACAATTAAAACATCTGGATTCACATTTTAGAAGGCAGAAACAAAATGCAGTGCAATACTCTCCATAGAACTCAATCAAGCTCCAGAAGATACAAAGTAATCAAAATGCACAGCTCGAAGTAATTTATTTTTGAAATATATCATAGTTGAAAGTTATTTCTAAGAACAACTCATCCACAAAACGGCATTTTATTTATCATAAAATAGACAATAACAGCATCAAAGCCTCCTATCGTTCTTATACAATCAAACATATACAAATTCTCACAGATTCAATAATCCAAAAAGGGATTAATTATACATAATCTTTATTTTCTTCTTTTGATAACCAGAAAGAGAACAAAGTCCCTCCACAGGAACTATGTCATCCTTTATTTTACAGTAGGCATCTGATGGACTCTCCTTTCAGCATGTAATCAAAAGCTTTGTTAATTTCTGAGAATGGAACGGTGTGAGTGATGAATTTCTCCAGTTCCAATTCCTGGAGATAAAGACCATATTATCAGATAAGACATCAATTTGAATGATCCTTATATACCTCAGAAATCAATATATATACACGCGTGTGTGTATATGTAAACTTACCCCATTCATGTATTTCTCCACAACTGAAGGAAGATCAGTGCGAGGTTTGTAGTTACCATAAAAGGTAACCTTAAGAGTCCTCTCGTTCAAAAAATTCACTGGATGAGTTTTGAATGCATCATCTTTGTTTTGCACTCCAACAAGTACAGCAACACCCCAACCCTGAAGAAATAATTAAGGATCAGCCTTAGAAGCTTCACATAAATTTCTTAGCACTAAATAGAGCATGCAAGGCATGATTTATGTACATCGTGAACACATTCGAATGCTCTCACCATGGCCTGGATGCTGCCAGTACATTCAACAGCACGATCCACTCCCCCATTTGTCATTTCAGCAATTACCTGGAAGCCAACATTCACATCTCAATCAACATCAAAAAAATAAAAAACAATTTTGAAAAAGAAAAAAAAAAACATCTTTAAGAGACAAGAATGCACATACTATTTTTTGAAAGGACAGGAAGTAGTGCTACCGTAGGCTGAACTTTTCAGCTTCACTATAATTTCCACCGGGTGTGCTAGCCCAACAAGCACCAGGAGTCGGGGCTTCATATGGTCGTGATGGAGGGCTTCTAGGTTGAAAAGATCAAAAAGGGAAAAGAAAATAAACACAGTTCCTAATATGAAGTTGCGTATAGTATCTGAAGTTTGCTAAATCTCCTAACCTGATACTGTGGACTTCCCCAAGAGCCTGGATTTCCATCTTCCCAGTTGTACCTAATTTTATATTTCACCATCAGAATTCATACATCATATATATACTAACTAAATAGTGCCGGAGACTCTATGGAGACAACAATGTTTCTAACTAACAAATTCCTTATAACCCTCTAGTTCTAGTTGTTTCTATTTGGAACATTAATGTCCACGTGGAAATTCATTAACTAAGACATCGTTTTTACGGTATACAAATTGGAAGAAAGAAATCTTTTTAATAAAGCAAAAATTATGTGAAACAAAAATCAGAAAACAGTATATAAAACTCAACAAGGAACCATGTTAATTGACAAACCTTGGAGGACTCATTGGAGTATATGGATTCCATGCTCGGTCACCCATAGGTGTCCTCATTCCATCATGAATAGGTGTTGCTATAAATAGCAGTACATTTATCAATAACCGAACATAACCATCGGTCAAAAAAGAAGTTAGAGTGTTAATCCTACCAGATGATTAAATGAAAACTTATTACAATAAAATCAAACAAACCTCCAGGATCTCTCATTGGAGTCATATATGGATGTAGGGGAGTCCGACAAGGATGCATTGGGGTTTCACTTCCCATTCCATAGAGAGATGTATCACTGGAAGAACACAAAAGAGTTAGAGGATTGAACATCTTCCATTGCATACTTGGAATCTTAAATTACATTTACATAAAACTCACCGATATGGAGTTATAGCCACATGGTCAGATATATGGTTGCGGTCAACTGCAAATCACCAAGTAAGCAACCATGAAAATACCAAAATACATACACTACAGGTTTTTCTTCACAAAGACGTACCTGTTGCAACCTTCATTTGAGATTCAAGCTCAACACGAACTGAAGTGCCTTTATCATCTATAACACGACCACGATAACCTTTATATGGACCCTGACGCACTTTAACAGTTGTACCTACCAAACCGTCATGCCCCCTCCCACCCCTATGTCTCCCTCCAGCTATATCACATCCAAATAAATTAACATCAATCAAGTTACTTAAGGAGATGTACAACAAATTCATAGACTGGTTCCACATAAAACATGAAGAATAAAAAGAGACATACAATCCATTGGCCCTCCACGAGGAAACCTCCTTGGGGATGGTGGAATACGACTTGGGCTTCTAAGAGTGGGAAATCTTGAGTAGGCATCACCCTAGTGGAAGGAATGAAATTTTATGCAAAATATTATCACAGTGCTAAAACCAATAGCAAAACATTCACAAAAAATAAAATAGGAAAATTGGTTACATTTCTGTCACCACTGGAGCGTGAACCCCCCACTACCACACATGATTGGGCCTTAGTACATATAAAGCCTGCTTGTTCAAGATGATGGCGATCAAAGATGAACAATATTCCCCTATATATGTGTTCCACAGGACCTTGTTTCCCCTAGCCAGAAAAAACAAACAAATAAATAAATATAAAAATATTATCTTTCAAAGGTAAATCTAGCCAAAAGACAGAATCTCACTTTACTGGAACCATCAACAATCCGGACAACATCCTTTGATGAAACTGTATTCTTATACCTATCTTGCCCACTTATTTTCTTATCTATCTTACATTTGATCTCTCTTAATTTAACCAGCACAACTTCGTGTCTGTCAGGAATCCCCTTTAGAACCTAAAATAGCAATAGACATTAATATAATAACAAACTCAAAATTTTAATAAAAAAAATTTTAAATCCTTGAGTCCCTCACCTGAAATGCTTCACTTTCTACACGTATTATTACACCAAAGCTCATATTACTGCACATATTAAATAGAAAATAGAAATGAGAAAACATTGAACTATATCTCAAGGGTTAAGTGAATATGCAATAATCTCAAGCAAAGCTTACTCAAGCAATACAAGATCACCGAGTTCATAGTCTCCAATTCTAGTAACTCCAGTAGTTACTTCTGAACTTACTACAACATCATCTGCAAATACGCGAATCTAAAGAGAGGATATTTTAATATCATTTATGCAGTAAATATGATTAGAAAATAGAAATTAACAAATCTTTAAACCACAAAACTCACATGCTCTTTTGTGGTATCAGATATTAAAATCAAGACATGCTGCTCGACCTTCACAACCATGCCAGTAGCCCCTTCTTGAGCACCAGAAACAACCTTAACGTGGTTTCCAGGCTCAAAATATTTACGAAGTTCCTTTTCATTTATAGCAATAGTTTTCTGAAAAATGACGATGACCATTTAATCATTAATCATTAAAATGCAAAAATGGCACCATACAAGGATATTCATACTTACGGGAAGTTCCTTTATTTCTGGTCTTATATGGACGTTATCTTCATCCACCTTCTCCACCTTTCCCTTAAGGTTCTTTAAATCACCCTTTACAACAATGATGGCGTCACCTTTCATAAAGTGTCCTTTCTTCCGGTTCGCAAACAAAGTTGAAAGACTAGACACATCACCATCTCCACTCTCTTTACGAAATTTGTCCAACTCATCAAGAATAGGTTTGATGTTCTGAGTACGGATGGATTTTATTGAGACAGCTTTGTATAAGAAACCATCTTTGAACATCATGCCCCCAATTGCATCAAAACTTTCACCATATGGGTCACGTCTATGCTCCACACGGATATGCAGTTCCCTAAATAAAAAGAACAAATTTAATCAGATCAAAAACAAATTTCCAATCCACAGAAGACTTTCAGCCACAGAATAGAGAGAACCAGTAATACCTTGCTTCATCAACATTCATAAATCGAGGAGGAGGAACAAAAGCCTTCTTTTTCACAACCTCCCTACCTTCCTGCATGACACGAGTTATATGTATAAAAAAAATAGACGCAGGCTATTCCTTCCAAAGAATTTAAACACTGGACAAATAGAATACATTAATTTAACAAAAAACTACGACATCGCTTACCAATTTATTTGCAAGAGCCTGTAGGTCTATCCTTGGAATTAATTTGACAGTAACCCTCTGCCTCACATTATCAACATCCACTACCTACAGAAGACATTTGATGTTAATACAGAAAACAAAATGAAGGGTATCATGAATTTTCTAAAATGTGATACATACTTTGGCAAGGTCCCCTTTATATGTCCCGATCTTCATTCTAACCCAAGTATCTCTAGCAAGATCAATTGCTTTGCTTTCAACTGACAGAACATCAGTCATTTCTCTGATTGGGACAAGAGTTATTTTTTGGCCAAATATATTGAGTAGACCTTTGCAAGCCTGGAAGCATATACATAATAATTACAAAACACAATTTAATCTATACAGACATGGCTATTTATGAACCAGACGTTTTGCATGACATTACCTCTCTGACATGGGCTTCTTTATCTGCTTCCACGTATATAAAGTTTTTGAGATGATCAAGAGCAAAAGCTGATCTTATTTGCAATTCAGATCCTCTATCTATGTACTTTTGCATGAGGCAAACGGCTGTTTCCCTTTCGCGTCCAATCTAATGCGAAAACAAAGAATACATGACATGCTCCAATAATGTTGCAAGAGAAAGGGACATTTGCACAAAAAAAAGTTATGGACATACTGCACATTTCACCATCCAAAGCTTCGGATCTCTCACAGACGGCAAAAGAGCTTGTTGTTCTACATCTGTTGTTTCTTCATCATAATCCTTTAGGCGCCTTCCATAACGTTCCTGGATGCTTCTGGCCACAGCTTCAAGATCTTCATGATCTTCTTGGTGATGTGGCAGCATTCGCCTATTCCGCATCCTTCTCCCATCATCTTCTTCTGGTAGATCGGCTCCACCATCAACAATGAAGTCTGAATATTTCAACAGCTGTTAACTTGTCTACATAACTAATAGATATATTTTACACAAAGATAGAATATAAAGTGCAAATTTACTGTTCTGTTATGTTTAGGATATAAAATACTACATGCACACAGAAAACCATCACTGCAGTACATAATTTCATCTTCTTTCAGTAAATGTTTTCAGTTCAAATTTGATGTTCTATCACAAGGAAAACCATGAATAACAAAATTGATTCTCAGTTTCTTCAAGTGAAAAAATAGTCTTAATCTTCTAATTCCTCCGGGGAAAAACCCACTACAAGAATACATTATTTCATACTCATAACAATTAAAAAATCACCTCAACAAAAGTAACCTTCCATTCACCGTACATTCAATTAAACACAATTTATTGTAATAGCTCCTTCCATATCCAGTTTTCCCTGGTCCTCAGTCAAATATGATTTAAAACATTGTTTTGAATAGCAGACAATCCATACTATCCATCGAAGGGATTGAATAACATATGCCTAATCAAGTTTAAAATCAACAAACAATCATATAAAGAAACCATAAATCCAAAGTTCCAACCCTAATTTTGTACATCCCGAGTTCATATCCAATCATCCAAATTACAAACAAAAGTTTGCAGGGGAAAAAGAAAAAAAACACACACCGTCTTCGCCCTCTTCCTCATCGCTATCCACCACGGCCTCCTCGTCAAAAAATTTAGAAGCGGAAACCTTCTTGTACTGCCGCCTGTGACCGCCTCGGGCATCAAAATCCTCGTCATCCTCCTCCTCATCATCCACCTCCTCATCATCCTCGTCTACCTCCTCATCAATGAAACCAGATCTTCTGCGCTTCCTGCTGCCTCCACCGCTTCCCCGGCCGTCATCCTCCTCGTCGAAGTCCGCGACCTGCTCGTCTTCCATGTAATAGTCATCCTCGTCGTCGCGGTCCATTTGTCGGTGACTCAGGTCCATTTGCCCGTGACTCATTTTTGAGTGTGAATTAATTTTTTTGGTACTGAATTTTGAGGTAAGATTCACAAGCAAAATTTGTGTAAAATAGTGTACGGACAACTATATTTAAAAGTAAAATTTGTATAAATTAGTTAGGATTTATTATCAAATCTATATAACAGATAAAAAGTTCTTTAACTAACATATAAATTAAAGATTATCAAATTCCATAATATAAAATAATTATTATTAATGTTATATTAAATATAAAAATATTTATAAAAAGAAAAAAAATAAAAATAATTATTAAAATTATATTTTAAAATATAAAATTATTAAAATTATATTTTAGAAAGCAATGTCTCAGATATTAATGTTATAATTTAAAAAATGTAAAAGAATTGTAATTTAATAAAATAAAATAATTTTTTTAAAATATAATTTTATTTATGACTTAATTTTAAAAAATATATTTTATTCTTTATTTATTACTATTAATATTATTATTATTTTATTAAACAAAGAAAAAAAATTGTCAATAAATTATTTAAAAAGTGCATGATAATATATGATAATATAGTAAAAAGGTTTAAATTCTTTCAAATCTTTTTTAATATATAGATATAAAAGTAGATAATAATCTTGCAAATCTTTCCGTGCTTTTCACTTCATACAAACATAAAATCACTCTTAAATTCCTTTTCCTCAATCAACATGCATAGTGTAATAAGCTCAAACAAACATAGCCTAAATTTTGCACTCTTATTTTCTCAGCCCTCTGTTCTTCTAGACTTCCTATATTATCTGCTTTTCTGCATATTTGTCTTCATATATTTTGGGACAAAAACATTGTAATTAAAAGAAAGGACAAGAAATAATAATTAATTTTCATTTTTTTCAGGTGTCATATAATTTTTTTAATATATTAGTATATTAAAATATCTAATGTGTTAATATTACTATATATTTTTATTATCTAAAGTCATATACAAAGAAAGAATTCTTCGTAACATATACAGTATCTCAAATGCTAAATATACAGTTAATAACATGTACACATTTTATTATGAATTTATTGATATAAACTACTTTATTAATTATTTAATCTTTCAAACTCTACAACTAGTTTTTGAATTTAATACAATCTCTAATAAAAAAACTTATCTATGATATCATTCTTAAAGATATTTAATTTATAATTACTTTTTAATTCAATTAATTATCCCTAATATTTTTTGAAATAAAATTTTTAAAATGTTTATTTTATATTTTTTTAATATATATAAATTTTATAATATGTTTTTTAATAATTACTAAAATTTTATTTTTTTTACTTTTTATTATTTTAAGAGAAATATCTTTTCACTAATTAATATATATATAACCGTTGAGAAATTGACAAAGATAAAAAATTTATTTATCCTATTTGTTAATTACAAATGAAATAATAGAATAGAAATGAAATAATAGAAAAGGGAATATCAATAACTCATTTTTAATATTTCATTTTGTTAGGAAAGAAGAATCGTGAAAAAAAAAGTTAAAAAATCATGGATTTTATTATATTCTTTTTCTTTCTAACTTTTTCCATGATTTTGGATACAAAGTGTTGCTTAAAAAAATAAATGTTAATCTAAAAGATTATATAATAATAATTGTATATATTTTCTTAAAATATATAATTATGGTTAGGTTTAAAATAGTACAATGAAAATAAAATTAAGTGTGAAATCCTTAATATTAGGAAAAGATAATCTTTATGATAATATAATAAGGATATAGGTTATAATAAATCAAATTCAGTTATTATATATTAAATTTATTTTATTTCATGTTATACCAGTGAATTTACTAAAATTTATAAATGCCCTATTAATTTAACTTAATATTTATTTTTATTCTTATACTTACAAAATATTTTTTACTATTTTAAGCCTTAGAGTCCTTATAAGTAAACTTTTTTCGATTTCTATAAGAATATTTGACATCTACAGTGAAACCTAGGTGAGAATTTATCTTATATTCACATTTTATATTATAAAGATAGTTCATACTTTTAATAATCATCTCACTCGTGTTATCATGAATATTTGTAATCAAAATTTTAATATTCTATTGAATATTTGTAAACAATCATTTTAAATTATTTTTTCTTTTTTTGCTTTTACATCACTGATCTTAATAAGGGTTGCAAGTTCAATTTCTGATCCTAAGAAAAATAGATTTGTATTTGCATTCATTATTGGAGCTTTAGGATAAAAGGTTATCATACCAATATGCCAAACTTTTATTCATGTGAAAAGTCAAAGGATGCCACATGTGTCCAAAAATTTTGCTATTGGTGCAATATAATAAACTATTATTTATGAAAATCCTTCACACTACAATTCAACACTTTATTAAACTATGTTGACTTACACACAATCTAAAGATGCTCTCTCAATAAGACATGCGTATTTGTCACTATCAATGGATTCTGTGCTAATGCCTAAGTACATGACACCAACTATATGTAGGAAGGCCACAACAAAGCCTTCGACCTCCTCCTTAATGTCGAGAGTTATGCCAAGAACAATTACGAGGAATGAACTCTGAAAATAAGAGCGATTGTTGTGATGTCAATTATTTGAGGATAGGGCAAGTTTTAATGAAGAAAAACTCATGGACTCTTAAAGCAAAGTTGTGATGATGATGTGAGAGAAGTTGTTTGTAAAGGTTCGTGTCAAAACTATTTGTTTGAGAGAGTGCTTAATATTAGGTTAGGAATACGGCTCGTGTTTAACACCTCAAATATTTTTAGGATATTACAAGTAGTAAAACAAAATTTGAATGATATCTGATATCAATAATCAAAACTTTATTTTGATTCAAGAAAAGTACGGTTCAAATTTACAAATCTTAAACAACATAGTCTTCACAACTTAGCATAAAATTCAGATTTAAACTTACAGTCTTAAACAAAATAGTTTTTCGATATAAATTTATTTTTAGCAAAAAGCCCCTAAAAGTTTTCTGAGCATACCTCTCATCTTTATTGATTTCCAATTGCATTTATAACATCATTTGCTCACGTACAACAAAGTTATACGATCATAACACAAACAAATAAGAGTAAGTTAATCATAACATACAATCATTGAACACACTCATCATATATAATTCAATCATATATCATTACAATTTATACACACATTTATCTTGATACCACTAATTCACTTTATTATATCTTTTATTTTCCGTAATATACCACCCTCTGACTTCTCTCAAAGTCATTCTTCTTATTTTCATAAACCTTACGAATATATTATGCTTACCGAGATATTAAAATCAAGACATGCTTCTCGACCTTCCCAAGACTCAAAATATTTACAAAGCTCTTTTTTATTTATAGGAATAGTTTTCTGACAAAATAATAATGACCAATTAATCATTAATTATCACATGAAAAAAATGTTAATTATCATTCTACTTTTTTGAAGTCCCTCTATTTCTAGCTTATATGAACATTATCTCCATCCACCTTTTCCACATTTCCTTAAGCTTCTTCAAATAATCCTTAACATCAATTATGGCGACACCTTTCATAAAGTGTCCTTTCTTCCTATTCGCAAACAAGTGGAGAGACTAACAGATTACCATCTCCACTCTCACCCGGTTTATGAAATTTTTTCAACTCATCAAAGGTAGGTTTGATGTTCTGAGCACTGATGGATTTTATTGAAACAGTTTTCCTATCGTTGTTAACTAAAAAGTATAAAATTTTGCTGTCACTAGAAATTAGGCACTAGCCAGATTAAACTCTTGAAACTTGAATTGAGTGTGTAAAATATTGATGGTTTAAGAGTAATTCATTTATTTTATTAATTGAAATTTGAGTTGTTTGACACAAAAATATAAAACTTAAGTTTTATTTATTTATCTTATTTAAAGATTAATTTATTTTAATTAAAGAAAAAATATTTTAGTACTTTATAAAAAAAATTCTACAATTTATTTTAATAGTACTCTATAAATAAAAATATAAATAAATTTTTTTCCCAAAAAAAATGTATTCACATATAAAAAATATTATTGTTTTCGGCATATAAAATTTATGGAATTAAATTTTGAAGTTAAAATTCTAACATCTTAATAAAATACTAGTGAAATATATTGAAAATCGTAATTATAAGAAGACTCCAATAATTTTAACCAATTAAAAATGTTAGTCAAAGTGTATTTTTAAATTTGTTGGGATTTGAGTATATAATTCTTTTTCACACCAATTAAGTGTTTTACTAAAAAAACACTTCAAGTGTGATTCCTATTCAGACCATATTTCATATGGAATGTTCTCTTAATACAATAAAAAGAAGTGATGATAAAATCACTGTATATTGTTAAAGAAAAAGATAGATATTATAATATGCATGTCTTGTTAGTTAGATGATATAAAATGCATGTCTTACTAGTTATATTTGAATTAGTTAAGATTGAGGGATAGATTGTACAAGTTACCTTCATTTGTTTGAAATCTCACCACTAAAATTCTACACCACTTATTGTACTTATAGTGCTTTGGTTTCTATCAAATATGATATAAATAATTTAAAAGAATTTAATATAAATCACTTATTTAAAAAATCTAATGTCTATTAAATTAGCCAATTTATATGATTGTTACATTTTTTTTTACCAAAACAAAGATAAAAGTATCTTAAGTCTCTTATAATTTTTTTAAGGAGAGATCATAATTAGAAAACAAAAAATAATTTTTATCATGCTAAAAATAATAAAGTAATAGAACGAGACAATATTAAATATGTCATATATAAATAATTCACATATAATATTGTCAGAATAACTTATTTATTGTTAAATAATATAAAATTGTTGACTCTTTATATAAACATGAAAACAAATTTCATGTTCACAATATTAAATAAATATGTCATGTAAAACAATGTAATTTTTTTTCTTCAAAACATATTTTACAATATTGTTTATTCTAATTTTGTTATTTTTCTTTTTAATAATAATGTATGATTATTTATTTAACTCAATTACATTACCTTAATATTTCGATTTTAATTCTGTGCTAAATTTCAGTAATTATGTATTATCTAATTTTGATTTAATTTTAACTATTTTTTATTTAAAAATTTTAAATTATTTTAATCCTATAGTCTTGTGTTATTTTATTTCACTTTATATAAAATAAAATAAATAAAAATATTTATGATGTTCAAATTTGTTGTTTAATTTATAATTTATGAAGATGTACATTTGACTTAATATATTATATCTAAAATATTATTTTATAATAATTTTAGCTTTTTTACAATATGATGCAACTATGAATTCCCTCGACATAATATAATTAAAAACATATCCAATTTAATCCATATATATCTTTATAACATCTTATTATATATTTATTTTTAATTAAGGTGTATATAAAATATATCTTGTAAATTATATATATATATATATATATATATATATATATATATAAATAAATGTGTTAATTGTTCCAATGATTCAAAAGTGGTAGCCACTGCTTAGAGAAAGTGTGGAGACTACTCAAGCTCGCCTTTGCTTTTGTGATGTATTTATAATGAAATCCTATGTAAGTTCATTAGAAGGGTGTCGATGCTAAAGGAGGAGAGATGAGAAATAGAGGTTTGCAACATTGACTGCAAGTATAATGTTTGTCATAGTTAAAACAAAGATTCTTGTCTCGACTAGCTTGCATTTCCGCTTCAGTTAACCTCTTGATGGAAATTCTGATAGTGAGGGTAGATAAAAGTGGTGGAAGTGATTTGGGAGGAGGAAGGATGATGACGAAGAATGTTAAGACAGTGGAGGGTGAAAGAAGTGTGAAGAAGTTAGCAGTGGGGGTCGTGATTTGCCCTTATGAAGCTTAGCCAAGACTATTATATCATGAGGGAGGTCGATGAGTTGAAGTGCCACGACCTCACAATAGAGGGTAGACTTAAGGCCAGAGAGGAAACAATTGAGATAAAAATTAGGGGGGAAATTATAAATGAGGTTAGTGAATGTCTCAAACTCAGAAAAGTAGGCATTAAGGCTCTAGGTTCGGGAGAGCTTGAATTAAAACCCTTACCCCTCTCAAGTCTATAGACTCTATCTTACATTTGTTATAATATATTAATATTATATTATTGCAAAAGTTAATGTTTGAAGGTTTCGTTTAAAAACATTAATTTTGAACTTGAATTTTGGAACGTTGGGTGGCAACGTTCATTTTCTTTCAACGTTCAATTTCTTCTATTAATAACTACAACGTTCATTTTCCTTTATTACTTGGTGTCTTACATGTTTTATAAATAGAACACCTTTTTCCTTTCCAAAACACATCAAAACCATTTTCTCTCATTTTCTCATTCTCTCTTTTTTCTTTCTAAAAATATTATGGGTTATTTTATACTCTTTCTAGAGATCCTTGCTAGTTCTTAAATCCTCAGAAATTATGAGAAGTTCCTGTTGTATCCTGGGAGGCTTGCGCAAAACACTACAAATAAGTACTTAAGGACAATTAATCTACACCTCTCAGGAAATACTGTTTTGTTAGTTTTTCTGCAATAATCTTGAGGACTTATGGCTAACATCAACAACGTGCCTTCGGAAAGCCAAACCATTGTTTCCGGAACCCAGACAGACTTCGCAAAATCACTTTCAGGCGTGTAAAAAATATAGGTTTTCTCTAGACAGAACTTCTAGCGCTGGCAAGAACGCGTGTCCACCCTTTTAGACATGTATGGAGTTGTTTCTCCTCTTTCATCTCTGAAGCCTGACCCCAATGTTCCCTCAAACTCAAAACTAGTTAAAGGGTGAACTTATGCGAACAAGGTATACCGACACACTCTACTTAGTGCTTTCTAATGATTTGTTTGATGTGTATTGTTCCTACAAGGAAGCAAAAGACATTTGGGACTTGTTGATTCTCAAATATACTATTGAAGATGTCGTTAGACAAAGATTCGTCATAGAAAACTACTACCGTTGGAAGATGATTGAAGACAAGGACATAAAAACTCAAATCAATGAGTACTACAAGCTGCTCAAAGATATCAAAGCAGTTTATATTGTTGTACTGGATTTCAAAACTTCTGTTTGAGAAATTGTTTTCATCCTGGACAGATTACAAACAACAGTTGAAACACAGACACAAACATATGTCTCTACCAGAACTCATTACACACATAATAATCGAAGATACCAAAAGGAAGGAGTCTATTACTACAAGGGCCGAAGCTTTATCTGCAAAAGTAAATATGGTAGAAGTAAGACCTTCTCCCGAAAGGTACGAACACAATCCTTATCACAAAAGGAAAAATAATTTTCTTAAATTTCCTCCCAATGAATCTAAACCCACCTTTAAGAAGAAAGGAAATTGTTTCGTATGTAGAAAGCTAGGTCGTCACGCACCATAGTGCAGGCGTAGAGTAAGAAACGACAATCCTCCTAGGGCAAATATAGTCGAAGGAGATGACATTATTGTTGCGATCGTTTCTCAAGAAAATCTGATGACCAATGTGAGCAAATGAGTGGTAGACTCTAATGTTGCCAGACATATTTGTGCAAATAAAAGTGTCTTTACCTCTTACACTAGTGTAGGGGATGGGAAAGAACACGTCTACCTTGGAGATTCCAGGACCACTCCTGTTTTTGAAAAAGGAAAAGTTATTCTTAAGCTCACATCTAGAAAGACTTTGGCCTTGGGTGATATGCTATATGTGCCATCAATCAGAGTTCATTTAATCTTTGTAGCACTATTAGGAAAGGTGGGGTTAAAGTGTCATTTGAGTCTGACAAGATCATTATGACAAAAAAATAATGTTTTCATGGGGAAGGGATATTGTGATCAAGGACTCTTCATTCTAAATGTTTCTGGAAATATTAATGAATCAAGTACTTCTACTTATATTTTTGACTCGTATGATATATGGCATGCTAGATTAGGACATGTAAATTCCTCCTATGTTTTGAAATTACAATGACTATGATTGATTAATATGCATGATAAACAAAGTAGTAAGTGTGATACATGTGTAGAATATAACAAAGAAAACATGTTTTTTCTATAGTGCCAAACTAAACCGATAGGGTTAATTCATACTGATCTCGCTGATTTAAAAACAAATCATGTCTAGAGGAGGTAAAAATTATTTTGTGACCTTTATAGATGATTTTTCTAGATACACCAAAGTTTACTTAACCAAACATAAAGATGAAACCTTGGATGTGTTTTTAACCTATAAAGCAGAAGTAGAAAACCAATTGAATAAGAAGATTAAGAGGATTAGATCACATAGAGATGGTGTGTACTGTTTAATGAATTTTGTGTTAAAGAAGGTATTATTCATGAAGTGACCCCACCATATTCACCTGAGTCTAATGGACTAGTTGAGAGAAAAAATAGAACCCTTAAGAAAATGATGAATGTGAGGCTTGTTAGTTCTGGTGTACCTGATAACCTTTGGGAGAAGTCTTGCTTAGTGCATGTTTTTTACAAAATAGAATACCCTATAAGACACCTGGAAAAACTCCTTATGAACTTTGAAAATGTTAACAACCTACCTTAAATATCTAAGAGTGTGGGGGTGTCTAGCTAAGGTATTGCTACCTGATCGTAAGAAAAGGGAAATAGGCTCCAAAATCTCTGATTGAATGTTCTAAAGCTATGTTGAACATAGTGTTGCCTATAGGTATCTAGGTTTTAAAAGTAACATACTTGAGAAAAATTCTATAATGGAGACGAAAAATGTTGGGTTTTTTGAACATGTGTTTCCCTTAAGAGTTAATGAGATGTCTCAACCTGATGATGATAATAATAATGGTAATACCATGAATGAGGATTTGAGAAGAAGTAAAAGACAGATAAAGGAAACTTCCTTTAAAGATGACATTTATACTTATCTTGTTGATAATGATCCAATAAGCTTTGTAGAATCTATCAATGCTCCTAATGCGAAAAAGTGGGATAAGGCCATTAGAACTAAAATTGAATCAATTCAGAAAAACAATACTTGGACTTTAGTAGATTTGCCTAAAGGAACAAAACTCATTGGTTGTAAGTGGATCTTTAATAGAAAGTGTCATCTTGATGGATCCATAGAGAAGTATAATGCAAGATTAGTAGCAAAAGGTTTTACTCAAAAACCCAACATAGATTACTTTGATACTTTTTCTCTTGTGACTAAGATTTCCTCTATTCAAGTGTTGTTAGCTCCAGCAGCTATCCATATACTAGTGATACATCATATAGATGTTAAAACAACCTTTTTGAATGGTGATTTAGAGGAGGAAGTTTATATGACTCAACTTGAAGGGTGTGTTGTACCTGGTCAAGAGAATAAAGTATGCAAACTCTTAAAATCCGTGTATGGGTTGAAACAAACATCAAAACAATGGCATGAAAAACTTGATAATGCATTGTCTTGTGATGGTTTTTCACCTAATGATGATGATAAATGTGTATACTCTAAATCTGAAAATGATGATTGTGTCACTATATGCTTATATGTGGATGACATGTTAATCTTTGGTACATGCAATGAGATTGTCGCTAGAACTAAATTGTTTCTAGGATCAAATTTTGAAATGAAATACATGGGTGAAGCCAATGTGATTTTAGGTATTAGAGTCAAAAGGAAGGGAGATAGAATATTACTACCCTAAGAACAATACATTGAGAAACTTCTTAAGAAGTTTGGGTTTTATGCTGTGAGTACCCCTTATGATGCTAATTATAAATTAATGAAAAATAAAGGAGAATCTATATCTTAGCCTTAGTATGTGTAGATAATTGGGAGTTTACTACACTTGATGAGCTTTTTTAGACCAGATATTGCTTATGCAATAGGTAG
Source organism: Vigna umbellata (assembly GCF_029865625.1). Classification (NCBI taxonomy): domain Eukaryota; kingdom Viridiplantae; phylum Streptophyta; class Magnoliopsida; order Fabales; family Fabaceae; genus Vigna; species Vigna umbellata. Next base: position 38,918,220 of record NC_142166.1, read on the forward strand.
ATTGAATATGTACACTCAATGTCCAAATTAGGAACATGAGGATACACTTGCTAGGCTTATGAGATACTTAAGAGGTTCAATGCTATTGAATATAGTGGATTTCTTGCTATACTAGAAGGGTACAATGATGCTAACTAGATCTCTGATTTAGATGAGATAAAATCCATTAGAGGTTATGTATTCACACTTGGGGGTGGTGCGATTACATGGAGATCAGTCATGCAAACAATTATTGCAAGATCAAAAATGAAATTTGAATTTGTTGTTCTTGAGATGACTGGTAATGAGGCTGAGTGGTTGAAAAACTTCTTAGCGAAAATTCCACTAGGAATGAAACCAACCTCATCGGTATCAATACACTATGATTGCCAATCGACAATAGCTATAGCTAAAAATAATAATTACAATGGAAAGAATAGACAAATACAATTGACACACAATTTGGTGAAGCAGCTGCTAAAGAGTGAAACTTTTTCCATTGATTATGTGAAGTTAAAACATAATCTAGCAGATCCTCTAACAAAACCCCTTGGAAGACAAATGATATTAGAAACATCGAGGGGAATGAGACTTAAGCCGCTTGCAAACAAACAAGTGATGGTAACCCAACCTTTGTGATTGGAGATCCCATGAATAAGATTCATATGGGTAAAAACATGTCATTTGTTAGTTCTAATAGCACTAAATTGATTTTAATCAATTATGTCCCTTCGTATGGTGTGTGTGAAAGTGCTAGAGATTGCATTATTGAGAGGTTAAACTTTGTCAATAAAATTCTATGGTGAAAGAATTTTAGCTTAAACAAATATTTTAATTATTTTCATATCCCCTATAGGTGGTGTATGATTTGCAGCATACACTTGATGAAATCACCTATATGAGTGTCGAGTGGGACTGCTCGCATGAGATCTTGGCATGATCTTTAGAGCACTCATGAATACCAGGCACGCGCATGGCCTAGTAAGCTCAACACAATGATAACAACAAGGAGTAAGGGTGTATAGTTTTTGGTTCATACAACTTTTATACCAACTACACTGTATGTTACGTTTCTCAATCTAAGACTGGTTCATATAGTTTGCTATACCACATCCTATGAGACCCAAGATAAAAGTTTCTTATCATTCTTTTAATGTTTGAACTATTTGGGTCAAAAACTTTTTCATTCAACTTTCTTTTGCAATAAGTGGGGAATTGTTGTAAAACATCGATTGCAAAAAAAAAATCGTTGGATTGCAATGTTGATATTTATTAATTGGCAACAAGAAAAAAGTTTATTTGTGCAACGTTCAATTCCAGTGTTAAAATTTTTTATTGTTTTTATTTTATTTTATTGATTTTATTCTCTAGTTCTATAAACAGAGAATTCTTCTTTCATTCCAAGACACACCAAAATCAATTTTATCTTATTCTTCTTTCTTCTTAGTTTCATCCTCTTTTCCTCTTCTAAAAATATTTTATATTATTTTATACTTTCTTAAAAGATTCTTGTTAGTTTTGAGATTCCTAGAAATTCTAAAAAAATTTTGATAGACTTACACTTACGAATAAGTTCTTAACAAGAGTGAAACTACACGCCTCACCTTTTCTACAACAATTCTCCTCTCATATTTGCGGCCAACAAATTAACATGAGAGCGACCTAACATGATAGGCCTTTTATTATCCAAAGCCATATATACGTAATTAAACTCAACACCAACCTTCTTTCGGGGACCAAACTTGTAGGTAAATAAATGTCATTTCACTGTTAAAAGTACTGATATTAGTGTCATTAGTGGAATGATAGCATCTGTCTTTTCTATAACAACATCTATGTGTTTGACATTTATGTAAGTAAATAAATAAAAACTTTTCATAATAACGGTTATAATAAGTTATTAAATAAAAGTGTAAAAGAAATTGTGAACATCAAAACGGTTGTAATTATAATTTTGATTAGGATGTATTTGTCCTGTAAATACTTTTACATAGCCGTCACATATTATTAGATGACTATGAACTCTTTACTAATTATTTTTAAAATCACATTTAAAACTATTTTAATTATTTGACAATGTAAAGCTCGCTGAGAAAACTCAATGCAAAAAACTATGATGAGAACATATCAAAATTAAACAGTGCACGAAAAATAAAATTTTACAAATATAAATGACGCTAGTTTTTTTTTTAAATAATACTTTTATTTAATTATTTTTCTCTAATAATGATTATAAATTAATGTGGATAACTCATTATAAATTAAAATAAGGTTTATCCAAATTGAAATGGAAAACTTAATATTGTTATTGGATTAATTTTATATAATTATTAATTAATATCATGAAAATAAAATAAGCGTGTAGTTCCTTGGTATATCAATTATTCTACATCGTAAAGAAATAAATAATAATATTATAAAAGACTTTTACTTATTTTATCTTTTTATTTCCGAAGGATGTATTCTTATTTTTAAATCAAAATTTGTTCAATATTTTTTGTTTATTAAGACAATTGTCGAAGAATACAATTACACCTGACATACAATTAAAACATCTGGATTCACATTTTAGAAGGCAGAAACAAAATGCAGTGCAATACTCTCCATAGAACTCAATCAAGCTCCAGAAGATACAAAGTAATCAAAATGCACAGCTCGAAGTAATTTATTTTTGAAATATATCATAGTTGAAAGTTATTTCTAAGAACAACTCATCCACAAAACGGCATTTTATTTATCATAAAATAGACAATAACAGCATCAAAGCCTCCTATCGTTCTTATACAATCAAACATATACAAATTCTCACAGATTCAATAATCCAAAAAGGGATTAATTATACATAATCTTTATTTTCTTCTTTTGATAACCAGAAAGAGAACAAAGTCCCTCCACAGGAACTATGTCATCCTTTATTTTACAGTAGGCATCTGATGGACTCTCCTTTCAGCATGTAATCAAAAGCTTTGTTAATTTCTGAGAATGGAACGGTGTGAGTGATGAATTTCTCCAGTTCCAATTCCTGGAGATAAAGACCATATTATCAGATAAGACATCAATTTGAATGATCCTTATATACCTCAGAAATCAATATATATACACGCGTGTGTGTATATGTAAACTTACCCCATTCATGTATTTCTCCACAACTGAAGGAAGATCAGTGCGAGGTTTGTAGTTACCATAAAAGGTAACCTTAAGAGTCCTCTCGTTCAAAAAATTCACTGGATGAGTTTTGAATGCATCATCTTTGTTTTGCACTCCAACAAGTACAGCAACACCCCAACCCTGAAGAAATAATTAAGGATCAGCCTTAGAAGCTTCACATAAATTTCTTAGCACTAAATAGAGCATGCAAGGCATGATTTATGTACATCGTGAACACATTCGAATGCTCTCACCATGGCCTGGATGCTGCCAGTACATTCAACAGCACGATCCACTCCCCCATTTGTCATTTCAGCAATTACCTGGAAGCCAACATTCACATCTCAATCAACATCAAAAAAATAAAAAACAATTTTGAAAAAGAAAAAAAAAAAACATCTTTAAGAGACAAGAATGCACATACTATTTTTTGAAAGGACAGGAAGTAGTGCTACCGTAGGCTGAACTTTTCAGCTTCACTATAATTTCCACCGGGTGTGCTAGCCCAACAAGCACCAGGAGTCGGGGCTTCATATGGTCGTGATGGAGGGCTTCTAGGTTGAAAAGATCAAAAAGGGAAAAGAAAATAAACACAGTTCCTAATATGAAGTTGCGTATAGTATCTGAAGTTTGCTAAATCTCCTAACCTGATACTGTGGACTTCCCCAAGAGCCTGGATTTCCATCTTCCCAGTTGTACCTAATTTTATATTTCACCATCAGAATTCATACATCATATATATACTAACTAAATAGTGCCGGAGACTCTATGGAGACAACAATGTTTCTAACTAACAAATTCCTTATAACCCTCTAGTTCTAGTTGTTTCTATTTGGAACATTAATGTCCACGTGGAAATTCATTAACTAAGACATCGTTTTTACGGTATACAAATTGGAAGAAAGAAATCTTTTTAATAAAGCAAAAATTATGTGAAACAAAAATCAGAAAACAGTATATAAAACTCAACAAGGAACCATGTTAATTGGACAAACCTTGGAGGACTCATTGGAGTATATGGATTCCATGCTCGGTCACCCATAGGTGTCCTCATTCCATCATGAATAGGTGTTGCTATAAATAGCAGTACATTTATCAATAACCGAACATAACCATCGGTCAAAAAAGAAGTTAGAGTGTTAATCCTACCAGATGATTAAATGAAAACTTATTACAATAAAATCAAACAAACCTCCAGGATCTCTCATTGGAGTCATATATGGATGTAGGGGAGTCCGACAAGGATGCATTGGGGTTTCACTTCCCATTCCATAGAGAGATGTATCACTGGAAGAACACAAAAGAGTTAGAGGATTGAACATCTTCCATTGCATACTTGGAATCTTAAATTACATTTACATAAAACTCACCGATATGGAGTTATAGCCACATGGTCAGATATATGGTTGCGGTCAACTGCAAATCACCAAGTAAGCAACCATGAAAATACCAAAATACATACACTACAGGTTTTTCTTCACAAAGACGTACCTGTTGCAACCTTCATTTGAGATTCAAGCTCAACACGAACTGAAGTGCCTTTATCATCTATAACACGACCACGATAACCTTTATATGGACCCTGACGCACTTTAACAGTTGTACCTACCAAACCGTCATGCCCCCTCCCACCCCTATGTCTCCCTCCAGCTATATCACATCCAAATAAATTAACATCAATCAAGTTACTTAAGGAGATGTACAACAAATTCATAGACTGGTTCCACATAAAACATGAAGAATAAAAAGAGACATACAATCCATTGGCCCTCCACGAGGAAACCTCCTTGGGGATGGTGGAATACGACTTGGGCTTCTAAGAGTGGGAAATCTTGAGTAGGCATCACCCTAGTGGAAGGAATGAAATTTTATGCAAAATATTATCACAGTGCTAAAACCAATAGCAAAACATTCACAAAAAATAAAATAGGAAAATTGGTTACATTTCTGTCACCACTGGAGCGTGAACCCCCCACTACCACACATGATTGGGCCTTAGTACATATAAAGCCTGCTTGTTCAAGATGATGGCGATCAAAGATGAACAATATTCCCCTATATATGTGTTCCACAGGACCTTGTTTCCCCTAGCCAGAAAAAACAAACAAATAAATAAATATAAAAATATTATCTTTCAAAGGTAAATCTAGCCAAAAGACAGAATCTCACTTTACTGGAACCATCAACAATCCGGACAACATCCTTTGATGAAACTGTATTCTTATACCTATCTTGCCCACTTATTTTCTTATCTATCTTACATTTGATCTCTCTTAATTTAACCAGCACAACTTCGTGTCTGTCAGGAATCCCCTTTAGAACCTAAAATAGCAATAGACATTAATATAATAACAAACTCAAAATTTTAATAAAAAAAATTTTAAATCCTTGAGTCCCTCACCTGAAATGCTTCACTTTCTACACGTATTATTACACCAAAGCTCATATTACTGCACATATTAAATAGAAAATAGAAATGAGAAAACATTGAACTATATCTCAAGGGTTAAGTGAATATGCAATAATCTCAAGCAAAGCTTACTCAAGCAATACAAGATCACCGAGTTCATAGTCTCCAATTCTAGTAACTCCAGTAGTTACTTCTGAACTTACTACAACATCATCTGCAAATACGCGAATCTAAAGAGAGGATATTTTAATATCATTTATGCAGTAAATATGATTAGAAAATAGAAATTAACAAATCTTTAAACCACAAAACTCACATGCTCTTTTGTGGTATCAGATATTAAAATCAAGACATGCTGCTCGACCTTCACAACCATGCCAGTAGCCCCTTCTTGAGCACCAGAAACAACCTTAACGTGGTTTCCAGGCTCAAAATATTTACGAAGTTCCTTTTCATTTATAGCAATAGTTTTCTGAAAAATGACGATGACCATTTAATCATTAATCATTAAAATGCAAAAATGGCACCATACAAGGATATTCATACTTACGGGAAGTTCCTTTATTTCTGGTCTTATATGGACGTTATCTTCATCCACCTTCTCCACCTTTCCCTTAAGGTTCTTTAAATCACCCTTTACAACAATGATGGCGTCACCTTTCATAAAGTGTCCTTTCTTCCGGTTCGCAAACAAAGTTGAAAGACTAGACACATCACCATCTCCACTCTCTTTACGAAATTTGTCCAACTCATCAAGAATAGGTTTGATGTTCTGAGTACGGATGGATTTTATTGAGACAGCTTTGTATAAGAAACCATCTTTGAACATCATGCCCCCAATTGCATCAAAACTTTCACCATATGGGTCACGTCTATGCTCCACACGGATATGCAGTTCCCTAAATAAAAAGAACAAATTTAATCAGATCAAAAACAAATTTCCAATCCACAGAAGACTTTCAGCCACAGAATAGAGAGAACCAGTAATACCTTGCTTCATCAACATTCATAAATCGAGGAGGAGGAACAAAAGCCTTCTTTTTCACAACCTCCCTACCTTCCTGCATGACACGAGTTATATGTATAAAAAAAATAGACGCAGGCTATTCCTTCCAAAGAATTTAAACACTGGACAAATAGAATACATTAATTTAACAAAAAACTACGACATCGCTTACCAATTTATTTGCAAGAGCCTGTAGGTCTATCCTTGGAATTAATTTGACAGTAACCCTCTGCCTCACATTATCAACATCCACTACCTACAGAAGACATTTGATGTTAATACAGAAAACAAAATGAAGGGTATCATGAATTTTCTAAAATGTGATACATACTTTGGCAAGGTCCCCTTTATATGTCCCGATCTTCATTCTAACCCAAGTATCTCTAGCAAGATCAATTGCTTTGCTTTCAACTGACAGAACATCAGTCATTTCTCTGATTGGGACAAGAGTTATTTTTTGGCCAAATATATTGAGTAGACCTTTGCAAGCCTGGAAGCATATACATAATAATTACAAAACACAATTTAATCTATACAGACATGGCTATTTATGAACCAGACGTTTTGCATGACATTACCTCTCTGACATGGGCTTCTTTATCTGCTTCCACGTATATAAAGTTTTTGAGATGATCAAGAGCAAAAGCTGATCTTATTTGCAATTCAGATCCTCTATCTATGTACTTTTGCATGAGGCAAACGGCTGTTTCCCTTTCGCGTCCAATCTAATGCGAAAACAAAGAATACATGACATGCTCCAATAATGTTGCAAGAGAAAGGGACATTTGCACAAAAAAAAGTTATGGACATACTGCACATTTCACCATCCAAAGCTTCGGATCTCTCACAGACGGCAAAAGAGCTTGTTGTTCTACATCTGTTGTTTCTTCATCATAATCCTTTAGGCGCCTTCCATAACGTTCCTGGATGCTTCTGGCCACAGCTTCAAGATCTTCATGATCTTCTTGGTGATGTGGCAGCATTCGCCTATTCCGCATCCTTCTCCCATCATCTTCTTCTGGTAGATCGGCTCCACCATCAACAATGAAGTCTGAATATTTCAACAGCTGTTAACTTGTCTACATAACTAATAGATATATTTTACACAAAGATAGAATATAAAGTGCAAATTTACTGTTCTGTTATGTTTAGGATATAAAATACTACATGCACACAGAAAACCATCACTGCAGTACATAATTTCATCTTCTTTCAGTAAATGTTTTCAGTTCAAATTTGATGTTCTATCACAAGGAAAACCATGAATAACAAAATTGATTCTCAGTTTCTTCAAGTGAAAAAATAGTCTTAATCTTCTAATTCCTCCGGGGAAAAACCCACTACAAGAATACATTATTTCATACTCATAACAATTAAAAAATCACCTCAACAAAAGTAACCTTCCATTCACCGTACATTCAATTAAACACAATTTATTGTAATAGCTCCTTCCATATCCAGTTTTCCCTGGTCCTCAGTCAAATATGATTTAAAACATTGTTTTGAATAGCAGACAATCCATACTATCCATCGAAGGGATTGAATAACATATGCCTAATCAAGTTTAAAATCAACAAACAATCATATAAAGAAACCATAAATCCAAAGTTCCAACCCTAATTTTGTACATCCCGAGTTCATATCCAATCATCCAAATTACAAACAAAAGTTTGCAGGGGAAAAAGAAAAAAAACACACACCGTCTTCGCCCTCTTCCTCATCGCTATCCACCACGGCCTCCTCGTCAAAAAATTTAGAAGCGGAAACCTTCTTGTACTGCCGCCTGTGACCGCCTCGGGCATCAAAATCCTCGTCATCCTCCTCCTCATCATCCACCTCCTCATCATCCTCGTCTACCTCCTCATCAATGAAACCAGATCTTCTGCGCTTCCTGCTGCCTCCACCGCTTCCCCGGCCGTCATCCTCCTCGTCGAAGTCCGCGACCTGCTCGTCTTCCATGTAATAGTCATCCTCGTCGTCGCGGTCCATTTGTCGGTGACTCAGGTCCATTTGCCCGTGACTCATTTTTGAGTGTGAATTAATTTTTTTGGTACTGAATTTTGAGGTAAGATTCACAAGCAAAATTTGTGTAAAATAGTGTACGGACAACTATATTTAAAAGTAAAATTTGTATAAATTAGTTAGGATTTATTATCAAATCTATATAACAGATAAAAAGTTCTTTAACTAACATATAAATTAAAGATTATCAAATTCCATAATATAAAATAATTATTATTAATGTTATATTAAATATAAAAATATTTATAAAAAGAAAAAAAATAAAAATAATTATTAAAATTATATTTTAAAATATAAAATTATTAAAATTATATTTTAGAAAGCAATGTCTCAGATATTAATGTTATAATTTAAAAAATGTAAAAGAATTGTAATTTAATAAAATAAAATAATTTTTTTAAAATATAATTTTATTTATGACTTAATTTTAAAAAATATATTTTATTCTTTATTTATTACTATTAATATTATTATTATTTTATTAAACAAAGAAAAAAAATTGTCAATAAATTATTTAAAAAGTGCATGATAATATATGATAATATAGTAAAAAGGTTTAAATTCTTTCAAATCTTTTTTAATATATAGATATAAAAGTAGATAATAATCTTGCAAATCTTTCCGTGCTTTTCACTTCATACAAACATAAAATCACTCTTAAATTCCTTTTCCTCAATCAACATGCATAGTGTAATAAGCTCAAACAAACATAGCCTAAATTTTGCACTCTTATTTTCTCAGCCCTCTGTTCTTCTAGACTTCCTATATTATCTGCTTTTCTGCATATTTGTCTTCATATATTTTGGGACAAAAACATTGTAATTAAAAGAAAGGACAAGAAATAATAATTAATTTTCATTTTTTTCAGGTGTCATATAATTTTTTTAATATATTAGTATATTAAAATATCTAATGTGTTAATATTACTATATATTTTTATTATCTAAAGTCATATACAAAGAAAGAATTCTTCGTAACATATACAGTATCTCAAATGCTAAATATACAGTTAATAACATGTACACATTTTATTATGAATTTATTGATATAAACTACTTTATTAATTATTTAATCTTTCAAACTCTACAACTAGTTTTTGAATTTAATACAATCTCTAATAAAAAAACTTATCTATGATATCATTCTTAAAGATATTTAATTTATAATTACTTTTTAATTCAATTAATTATCCCTAATATTTTTTGAAATAAAATTTTTAAAATGTTTATTTTATATTTTTTTAATATATATAAATTTTATAATATGTTTTTTAATAATTACTAAAATTTTATTTTTTTTACTTTTTATTATTTTAAGAGAAATATCTTTTCACTAATTAATATATATATATAACCGTTGAGAAATTGACAAAGATAAAAAATTTATTTATCCTATTTGTTAATTACAAATGAAATAATAGAATAGAAATGAAATAATAGAAAAGGGAATATCAATAACTCATTTTTAATATTTCATTTTGTTAGGAAAGAAGAATCGTGAAAAAAAAAGTTAAAAAATCATGGATTTTATTATATTCTTTTTCTTTCTAACTTTTTCCATGATTTTGGATACAAAGTGTTGCTTAAAAAAATAAATGTTAATCTAAAAGATTATATAATAATAATTGTATATATTTTCTTAAAATATATAATTATGGTTAGGTTTAAAATAGTACAATGAAAATAAAATTAAGTGTGAAATCCTTAATATTAGGAAAAGATAATCTTTATGATAATATAATAAGGATATAGGTTATAATAAATCAAATTCAGTTATTATATATTAAATTTATTTTATTTCATGTTATACCAGTGAATTTACTAAAATTTATAAATGCCCTATTAATTTAACTTAATATTTATTTTTATTCTTATACTTACAAAATATTTTTTACTATTTTAAGCCTTAGAGTCCTTATAAGTAAACTTTTTTCGATTTCTATAAGAATATTTGACATCTACAGTGAAACCTAGGTGAGAATTTATCTTATATTCACATTTTATATTATAAAGATAGTTCATACTTTTAATAATCATCTCACTCGTGTTATCATGAATATTTGTAATCAAAATTTTAATATTCTATTGAATATTTGTAAACAATCATTTTAAATTATTTTTTCTTTTTTTGCTTTTACATCACTGATCTTAATAAGGGTTGCAAGTTCAATTTCTGATCCTAAGAAAAATAGATTTGTATTTGCATTCATTATTGGAGCTTTAGGATAAAAGGTTATCATACCAATATGCCAAACTTTTATTCATGTGAAAAGTCAAAGGATGCCACATGTGTCCAAAAATTTTGCTATTGGTGCAATATAATAAACTATTATTTATGAAAATCCTTCACACTACAATTCAACACTTTATTAAACTATGTTGACTTACACACAATCTAAAGATGCTCTCTCAATAAGACATGCGTATTTGTCACTATCAATGGATTCTGTGCTAATGCCTAAGTACATGACACCAACTATATGTAGGAAGGCCACAACAAAGCCTTCGACCTCCTCCTTAATGTCGAGAGTTATGCCAAGAACAATTACGAGGAATGAACTCTGAAAATAAGAGCGATTGTTGTGATGTCAATTATTTGAGGATAGGGCAAGTTTTAATGAAGAAAAACTCATGGACTCTTAAAGCAAAGTTGTGATGATGATGTGAGAGAAGTTGTTTGTAAAGGTTCGTGTCAAAACTATTTGTTTGAGAGAGTGCTTAATATTAGGTTAGGAATACGGCTCGTGTTTAACACCTCAAATATTTTTAGGGTATTACAAGTAGTAAAACAAAATTTGAATGATATCTGATATCAATAATCAAAACTTTATTTTGATTCAAGAAAAGTACGGTTCAAATTTACAAATCTTAAACAACATAGTCTTCACAACTTAGCATAAAATTCAGATTTAAACTTACAGTCTTAAACAAAATAGTTTTTCGATACAAATTTATTTTTAGCAAAAAGTCCCTAAAAGTTTTCTGAGCATACCTCTCATCTTTATTGATTTCCAATTGCATTTATAACATCATTTGCTCACGTATAACAAAGTTATACGATCATAACACAAACAAATAAGAGTAAGTTAATCATAACATACAATCATTGAACACACTCATCATATATAATTCAATCATATATCATTACAATTTATACACACATTTATCTTGATACCACTAATTCACTTTATTATATCTTTTATTTTCCGTAATATACCACCCTCTGACTTCTCTCAAAGTCATTATTCTTATTTTCATAAACCTTACAAATATATTATGCTTACCGAGATATTAAAATCAAGACATGCTGCTCGAATATTTACAAAATAATAATGACCAATTAATCATTAATTATCACGTAAAAAACGACATCAATTGACAAGTTAATTATCATTCCTACTTTTTTTTGGAAGTCCCTCTATTTCTAGTCTTATATGAACATTATCTCCATCCACCTTCTCAACCTTTCCCTTAAGCTTCTTCAAATAATCCTTAACATCAATTATGGCGTCACCTTCCATAAAGTGTCCTTTCTTCCTATTCGCAAACAAAGTGGAGAGACTAGACAGATTATCATCTCCACTCTCACCCGGTTTATGAAATTTTTTCAACTCATCAAAGGTAGGTTTGATGTTCTAAGCACTGATGGATTTTATTGAAACAGTTTTCCATAGTTGTTAACTAAAAAGTATAAAATTTTGCTGCTACTAGAAATTAGGCACTTAATTAGCCAGATTAAACTCTTGAAACTTGAGTTGAGTGTGTAAAATATTTATGGTTTAAGAGTAATTCATTTATTTTATTAATTGAAATTTGAGTTGTTTGACACAAAAATATAAAACTTAAGTTTTTCTTATTTATCTTATTTAAAGCTTAGTTTATTTTAATTAAAGAAAAAATATTTTAGTACTTTATAAAAAAAATTCTACAATTTATTTTAATAGTACTGTATAAATAAAAATATAAATAAATTTTTTTCCCAAAAAAAAATGTATTCACATATAAAAAATATTATTGTTTTCGGCATATAGAATTTATGGAATTAAATTTTGAAGTTAAAATTCTAACATCTTAATAAAATACTAGTGAAATATATTGAAAATCATAATTATAAGAAGACTCCATTAATTTTAACCAATTAAAAATGTTAGTAAAAGTGTATTTTTAAATTTGTTGGGATTTGAGTATATAATTCTTTTTCACACCAATTAAGTGTTTTACTAAAAAAACACTTCAAGTGTGATTCCTATTCAGGCCATATTTCATATGGAATGTTCTCTTAATACAATAAAAAGAAGTGATGATAAAATCACTATGTATAGAAAAATATAGATATTATAATATGCATGTCTTGTTTGTTAGATGATATAAAATGCATGTCTTACTAGTTAGATTTGAATTAGTTAAGATTGAGGGTTAGATTGTACAAGTTACCTTCATTTGTTTGAAATCTCACCACTATATAGTCGAAAGAGATGACATTATTGTTGCGATCATTTCTCAAGCAAATCCGATGACCAATGTGAGCAATGGGTGGTAGACTCTAGTGCTACCAAGCATATCTATGCAAACATAAGTTTCTTTATCTCTGACACTAGTGTAGGGAATGGAAAAGAACACATCTACCTCGAAAATTCCAAGACTTCTCCTGTTCTGGGAAAAAGGGAAAGTTCTTCTTAAGCTCACATCTGGAAAGACTTTGGCCTTGAGTGATGTGCTACATGTGCCATCAATCAAAGTTAATTTAATCTTTATAGAAATATTAAAAAAGGTGAAGGTTAAAGTGTCATTTGAGTCTAACAAGATCATTATGACAAAAAAATAATGTTTTCGTGAGGAAGGGATATTATGATCAAGGACCCTTCATTCTAAATGTTTCTGGAAATATTAATGAATCAAGTACTTCTATTTATATTGTTGATTCGTATGATATATGGCATGCTAGATTAGTACATGTGAATTCCTCCTATGTTTTGAAATTACAATGACTATGATTGATTAATATGCATGATAAACAAAGTAGTAAGTTGTATATATGTGTAGAATCTAAAATAACAAAGAAAACATGTTTTTTCTATAGAATGCCAAACTGAGCTGATTTAAAACAAATCATGTCTAGAGGAGGTAAAAATAATTTTGTGACCTTTATAGATGATTTTTCTAGATACACCAAAGTTTACTTAATCAAACATAAAGATGAAACCTTTTATGTGTTTTTAACCTATAAAGCAGAAGTAGAAAACCAATTGAATAAGAAGATTAAGAGGATTATATTAGATAGAGGTGGTGAGTATGTATTGTTTAATGAATTTTGTGTTAAAGAAGGTATTATTCATCAAGTGACCCCACCATATTCACCTGAGTCTAATGGACTAGTTGAGAGAAAAAATAGAACCCTTAAGGAAATGATGAATGTCAGACTTGTTAGTTTTGGTGTACCTGATAACCTTTGGGGAGAAGTCTTGCTTAGTGCATGTTTTTTTACAAAATAGAATATCCTATAAGAAAACTGGCAAAACTCCTTATGAGCTTTGAAAATGTTACCAACCTAACCTTAAATATCTAAGAGTATGGGGGTGCTAGCTAAAGTATTGCTACCTGGTCATAAGAAAAGGGAAATAGGCTCCAAAACCTCTGATTGAATGTTCTAATGCTATGCTGAACATAGTGCTGCCTATAGGTAAAAGACAAAGTAGAAGTAAATGACAGAGAAAGGAAACTTCCTTTAAAGATGACTTTTATACTTAACTTGTTGATAATGATCCAATAAGCTTTGTAGAACTATTAGTGCTCCTAATGCAAAAAAGTGGATAAGGCCATTAAAACTAAAATTGAATCAATTCAGAAAAACAATACTTGGACTTTAGTAGATTTTCCTAAAGGAGAAAACTTCATTGGTGTAAGTGGATCTTTAAGAAAAAGTGTCATCCCGATGGATCCATAGAGAAGTATAACTCAAGATTATAAGCAAAAGGTTTTACTCAAAAACTCAACATAGATTACTTTGATACTTTTTCTCTTATGACTAGGATTTCCTCTATTCAAGTATTGTTAGGTCTAGCAGCTATCCATATACTGGTGATACATCATATAGATATTAAAACAACCTTTTTGAATGGTGATCTAGAGGAGGAAATTTATATGACTCAACTTGAAGGGTGTGTTGTACCTGGTCAAGAGGATAAAGTATGCAAACTCTTACAATCCTTGTATGGGTTGAAACAAACATCAAAACAATGGCATGAAAAACTTGATAATGCGTTATTTTGTGATGATTTTTCACCTAATGATGATGATAAATGTGTATACTCTAAATCTAAAAATGATTATTGTGTCATTATATGCTTGTATGTGGATGACATGTTAATTTTTGGTACATGCAATGAGATTGTCGCTAGAATTAAATTGTTTCTAGGATCAAAATTTGAAATGAAAGACATGGGTGAAGCCAATGTGATTTTAGGTATTAGAGTTATAAGGAAGGGAGATAGAATATTACTACCCAAGAACAATACATTGAGAAACTTCTTAAGAAGTTTGGGTTTTATGTAGTGAGTACCCCTCAGCTAATTCTAAATTAATGAAAAATAAAGGAGAATCTATATCTCAGCCTTAGTATGCCTAGATAATTGGAAGCTTACTGCACTTGATGAGCTTTTCTAGACCTGATATTGCTTATGCAATAGGTAGATTGAATAGGTACACTCAATGTCCAAATCAGGAACTTAGGGATACACTTGGTAGGCTTATGAGATACTTAAGAGGTTCAATGCCATTGAATATAGTGGATTTCTCGCTATACTAGAAGGGTACAATGATGAATGATTTTCATATCCCTTATAGGTGGTGTATGATTTGCAGCATGCACTTGATGAAATAACCTATATGAGTGTCGAGTGGGACTGCTCGCATGAGCTCTTAGCATCATCTTTAGAACACTCATGAATAATGGGCACACGCATGGCTAGTAAGCGCAACACAACGATAACAACAAGGATAAAAGTTTCTTATGTTTCTTTTAATGTTTGAACTATTTGAGTCAAAAACTTTTTCTTTCAACTTTCTTTTGCAATAAGTGGGACATTGTTGTAAAACAATGATTGAAAAAAGAACGTTGAATTGCAACATTGATATTTATTAATTGGCAACAAGAAAAAAGTTTTATTGTGCAATGATCAATTCCAATGTTAAAATTTTTTATTGTTTTTATTTTCTTTTATTTATTTTATTTTCCCCTAGCTCTAGAAACAAAGACTTCTTCCTTCATTCCAAGACACATCAAATCAATCTTCTCTTATTCTTCTTTCTTCTTTCTTCTTAGTTTCATCCTCTTTTCCTCTTCTAAATATATTCTAGATTATTTTATACTCTTTTGAGAAATTCTTGCTAGTTGTGAGATGTTTAAAAATTCTGATAAGTTTCTGTTGTATACTGAGAGACTTGTACAATACACCACAGATAAATCCTTAAGAATAGTGAAACTACACGCCTCAGAAAATACTGTTTTATCAGCTTTTCTACAACAATTCTCCTCTTATATTTGCTGCTAAAAGAAGAAACAAATTAACATGAGAGTGGCCTAAAGCCTTTTATTATCTAAAGCCATCTATATGTAATTAAATTCAACACCAACCTTCTTTCGGGGACCAAACTTGTAGGTAAATAAATGTCATTCCACTATTAAAAGTATTGATATTATTATTATTAGTAGAATAATAGCATTTGTCTTTTCTATAACAACATCTATGTGTTTGACATTTATATAAATAAATAAATAAAAAATTTTCATAATAAAATAACGGTTATAATAAGTTATTAAATAAAAGGCATAATACCCAATTTTGTCCCCACTTTGGTTCGGAAATCTCAAGTTAGTCCCTTTATAGAAAAGTGAGTTGAATGGATCCTTACTTGTAATTAATTGACTCTAATGAGTCCCTTCCGTTAAATAGAAGGAAACGGAGTTAGTGGACTGATGATGTGGCAGTTGTCTTTGATGATGTGGCAGTCATTTGGTGGGCCCCTACTCCCAACCAAAGGCCTCACGGCACCACCCTCTTTCTCTCTCTAACTTTTTGTGAGATTACGGTCCTAATACAATTATGGCATAATCATTTTCATACCTGGCTGTAAAGTTCACTCTTTTTCCCTTTTCTTTCTCTTTTCAATCATACTGCTACTATTTCCCAACCAGCCAAACTCGCGTTTTTCTTGTCCCCTTTTTTTCTTCCTTCCCTAAAATTTATTATCTAGTAATAGTACTAGGTAGTAGTAAAATAAAGGAATGCTCCGTCATCAAACAATGACGCATTGAAAGTTACACATTATCTTCTTGTTGCAGAATATTATTCATTCTATTTCAAAACCTACTAGTGCAATCAGCTTCTGTTCAGAAACTAAGTCATCCAGTTTTAACCATACTTCTTCCTTTTATTTATATATTCCACCTTCTGTTTACAAAATTCATTGTTTATAAATTTTACTTTCCATAATTAATCTTAGCTTTTTACAATGAAAGTAATTCAATTGAAATAAACTAACGTTTTTAACCCAATTCTAAGGTTGTGAACACACATTTGGTAACTGTAACAGAGATTTATGCTTTAGCTTAGTTGAAACTGTTTCTTGATTGGGTGAATTTATACCACTACTTAGTATATATAGAGTGAGAAAGACAGAGAGAAGGAGAGAAAGAGAGAAAGAGAGAGAGAAAGTGGTCCACAGAGTCTATGGCTGTCTGACCCTCATCTCAGAAACAGCCGTGTTAGATAAGGAGAGAAGGAAAGAGAGACCAAGGGAGAAAGATTCTATAAACCATTATTCTCTTCTCTCTTCATTTAACTCTTGTTTCACAACTATGACTTTCCTTTCAGCACGATTCACATGAAAAGCCAATTTCAATTTCTTCCCACACGTATATTCCTTTTCTTTTTCTGTGTCTCAAACCACAAAATCAACTCCCAACCAAAAATGGCCACCGCATTCCAACCGGCATCGATGCCATCTCCGACACCCACGGACGGCCATCGTCGGACGCCGCTCCAGCCCCTCCTTCTCGCGTGCGAGGGAGGACCTCGCTTTTCACGTACGCCCCAGATCTGCTCCGAATCCATCCTTGCCGCGCCTCGATTCAGCCACCGCGGACGGATCCCACGCCGCCGCACGTCACCAGGACCTAGATGGCTGCGACGCTTCTTCTCTCTCCGCTCGCGGCCCAGATTCACCGCTGCCCTCGCCGGAGCTTGCTTCTCCACCGACGCCACCACTCCCTTTTTTTCTTTCCCTCTTCTAAGAAGGGTTCTTTCATCTCCAGCATCACCACCGAACATTTTCCCCTCTCTTTTTACTCATTCATTTTTTTTCTGAACCACGTTGCTTAGGTTTTACTCGATTATTACATTCTTTAATTTATTTTAATTCTCTTTTGTGGTGATGATGGGGCTGGGAAGAATTGAGAGATGATGGGGGGTTGGAGGAATTGGTTGGAGAAGATGAAGAAGGTGGTGGTGATAAAATACCACCAAGAACAGGAGGCACTGCAACAGGGGAAGCATTTGGAGAAGGGTTGGTTGAAGCCATCACGACACAAAATTTCAATTTTCAGATCAACCCTTCTACAAGCAATGCTCGAATTTCTTCAGAGAAAAAAAAAACACAACCACCATGACCCAATCCCTTAAAAAAAAAAACACTTAACTTTGGCAAAGAGCAAAAAGTCAATACCCACAAACAACTTTCAAGAAAGCTAATACTTTAGTGAGGTACAACTGCCACATCATCAAAAACAACTGCCACATCATCAGTCCACTAACTCCGTTTCCTTCTATTTAACGGAAGGGACTCATTAGAGTCAATTAATTACAAGTAAGGATCCATTCAACTCACTTTTCTATAAAGGGACTAACTTGAGATTTCCGAACCAAAGTGGGGACAAAATTGGGTATTATGCCTAAATAAAAGTATAAAAGAAATTGTCAACATTTGTAATTATAATTTTGACTAGGATGTATTTGTCCTGTAAATACTTTTACATAGCCATTAAGTTGTCACATATTATTAGATGACTATTAACTTTTTACTAATTATTTTTAAAATCACATTTAAAACTATTTTAATTATTTGACAATGTAAAGCTCGTTGAGAAAACTCAATGCATAACTATGTTGAGAACATCTCAAAATTAAACACAGTTCACGAAAAATAAAATTTTACAAATATAAATGACGCTAGTTTTTTTGATGAAAATAACACTTTTATTTAATTATCCTACATAGTAAGGAAATAAATAATAATAATATTATAAAAAACTTTTACTTATTTTATCTTTTTATTTCCGAGGGATGTATTCTTAATTTCAAATAAAAAGTTGTTCAATCATTTTTCGTTTCTTAAGAGAATTGTCGAAGAAAGAATACAATTAGACCTGACATACAATTAAAACATCTTAATACACATTTTAGGAAGCAGGAACAAAATGCAGTGCAATACTCTCCATAGAACTCAATCAAGCTCCAGAAGAAACAAGAGCTTTAAGTAATCAAAATGCACTGAAAATAGCTCGAAGTAATATATTTTTGAAATATATCAGAGTTGAAAGTTATTTCTAAGAACAACTGATCCACAAAAACGGCATTTAATTTATCATGAAATAGACAATAACAGCAGCAAAGCCTCTTATCGTTCTCTAGAATCAAACATAGACAAATTCTAAGATTCAATAATACAAAAGGGATTAATTATACATAATCTTTATTTTCTTCTTTTGATACCCAGAAAGAGAACAAAGTCCCTCCACAGGAACTATGTCATCCTTTATTTTACAGTTCTACTCTCCCATACGGATAATGCATCTGATAGACTCCCCTTTCAGCATGTAATCAAAAGCTTTGTTAATTTCTGAAAATGGAACGGTGTGAGTGATGAATTTCTCCAGTTCCAATTCCTGGAGATAAAGATCATATTATCAGATAAGACATCAATTTGAATGATCTTATATACCTCAAAAATCAATATATATACACGTGTGTGTATATACTTACCCCATTCATGTACTTCTCCACAACTGAAGGAAGATCAGTGCGAGGTTTGTAGTTACCATAAAAGGTACCCTTAAGAGTCCTCTCGTTCAAAAAATTCACTGGATGAGTTTTGAATGCATCATCTTTGTTTGGCACTCCAACAAGTACAGCAACACCCCAACCCTGAAGAAATAATCAAGGATCAGCCTTAGAAGCTTCACATAAATTTCTTAGCATTAAATAGAGCAAGCAAGGTATGATTTATGTACATCGTGAACACATTCGAATGCTGACACCATGGCCTGGATGCTGCCAGTACATTCAACAGCACGATCCACTCCCCCATTTGTCATTTCAGCAATTACCTGGAAGCCAACATTCACATCTCAATCAACATTAACAAAATAAAAACAATTTTGAAAAAAAAAGAATCATCTTTAAGAGACAAGAAATATAATTTGTCCACGAAACTAACCTGTTGTACGGGTTTGTCATGGTCTTTTGGGTTCACAAATTCATTGACCCCAAACTTCTTAGCTGCCAAAGAAGAACAAAAATGAGAGAAGCCATAAACAAGTGAATAGCCATTTAATGTATGTTTAGCCGAATTCCTTCATTTATTGGAGGAAGAAACCACTGTACCTTCTTCAAATCGGCTTGAAACTAAATCAACCCCAATGATTCTTGATGCACCGGAAATCCTTGCCCCTTCAGCAGCCTTTGATATGATCAAAGATAAGAGCAGACATTAATATTGTACTTTCGTCGTTTGCATAATAACTACAATGCTCACACACAAAGGCAAGAATAACATACAGCAAGGCCAACAGCTCCAAGTCCAAAAATGGCAACAGAAGAACCAGGTTTTGGTTTTGCAACATTGACAGTAGCCCCAAGACCTACAAGCACAGATGAGAATGACGTTTATTTGATGTTCACTAACATTATTATTACAGACTATGTCAAGGCCGGGATTTTCCAAACCTGTGCATATTCCACAACTGAGAACACAAATTTTGTCAAGTGGGGCAGCAGGGTTGACTTTGGCAACACATCCAGCATGAACCACAGTGTATTCACTGAATGTAGAAGTACCGACAAAATGGTAAATAGGTTGTCCCTTTATAGAAAATCTTGTTTGACTATCATGGATCATGACACCACGATCAGTGTTGATCCTCAGCAGATCACACATGTTGCTCTCCTCTGACTTACAATGCGCACATTCCCCACACTCCCCTGTAAACACAGGAAGAGCATGGTCCCCTGGTTTCAGATGAGTCACACCCTCACCTACGCTCTCCACAATCCTGAATAACAGCGTCAAGTTAACATTATTGGTAACATTCATTAATGCACATAATAGAAAAACAGAATGTTTGACCCAATTAGTCTGTGGAGACCAAATACTTCACAAAAATGAATCAATAGCCCAAATTATAAGCAAAGATTGATAATTTGAGATTGTGTGCGGAATGTTCTGAACAGAAACATACCCTCCAGCCTCATGACCAAATATGCGAGGAAACAATGGAGTCTGGCCCTGGAACGAAGATATAAGAAAGGAAATCATGTTAAATTTGTGAAACCTTATTGAATGTCTTGGTACCTATCAATCAATTGATCTATTTCCTAGCCTTTCTTAGATCAGATCAAGTATGTTTGGTGGATCATAAGGGAAAATGGAAGTTAGGTAAAAAGGTGTCTTACCTTGGCTTCCCAGAAGTAAACATCAGTGTGGCAAAGAGAGGTGTAGAGGATCTTCAAACGCACTTCACCAGCCTCTGGTGGTGCCACCTCTACTTCCTCAATCACCAGTGGCTTCCCTGCCTCCCATGCTACCGCGGCTGCCACATTCATGCATTTCAATAGACCCATTTAATCAGTACGTTCAATTCAAACAAAACAGTCCTTTTATAGTCACAACAAAATTTGAAAACCAAATGTGCCCTTGTTGATTGCTAAATAACGATGACCCGTCCGTTAAACAAACTTCTATAATACCATTTACCACTTTGAAATGGTTGGCAAACAAGATTTCAATTTCCATAATTCAAAGCTGAGAAAGGACCCAACTTTTAGTACCCACAAAAAAAAAATTGTGAAGAATTAAGGTTTTTTCGTATAATTCGAAGTGGCCATAACATGAATGCAGCAAAACTAAGATGTTAACAAATATGAAAAACAGAAACTTTCTTAAAGAAACAAAACAAGATGAGAAGAATCTAAGCTATGCATGACACCAAAACTGAAACACAGAAAAGAACAAGATGAAAGTGAGAAGAAGAGTGGATGAGTGACCTTTGCATTTGATGACCTGACCAGCTGTGCTCGACATGGCTAATGATAGTTGGTGAGAAGAAAAGATGAAAGAACGAAAGCAGAATTGATGAATTTGTATTGACTGTGACCTTGAAGAAGAGAGTACAGAATATATTTATATAGTCTGAGAGAGTGATATTGAAGGTTGATAAATGGACAATACCACTCTGGTTATGCTGTTGTTTAGTATCCAAGCGGCGCCTTAGATTATTATTCGGACACAGTACCACGTATCAATTACCACACAACAAAACAGCTCCTGGTTTTAGTTTTAATTTTCTTTAGTTGTTTCTGACTTGTGACACCAAGTGGCATGGTCACTATTATTCTACCACTCTCTTAGCGGTGATAGGAATTACAATTAAATATACATTTTCCTTCTAAAGTCATAATTTGTATCGGTTTCTTTCCTAAAAGCTGTTCCCTAAAGTGCTTTTTTTTACGTGGATATGATTAAATTTAGTTATAGGTTATGTTTTTAATTTTGATAAACAAAATAAATGTCTGATTGTATCTTGAACGATTCAAAATATAATATTTTGTTTTGTGATAAGTCAAATTTATGAACATGAAATTTAGTTTCTCAATTTGTCAATTTGATGATTGATCATTATTTTGAGAGATTAACTTAACTTGGAAGAATCTGGTAATCTAAATCCATGTACACAGATCTTCTTGAATATGATTTATACAAGGACTATTATATAGAGTAAATGCTACATTTATTTAAACGTTGGATAATTAATAACAATTATAGGTTGTTTATAATATTTAAGATAAAATTAATTGTTCGATCTCTATAATTGAATAAACTTACCTTCTAGTTTTTATATTTAAAAACTGTCCTTTAGTCCTTTAATTGTTGTACATTATGTTTTAATTAACTCTCAGAATTAGACAGAATAAATTAAAAGTTATTACAGGTATATGTATAGAAACTAGAAAGAGTTATATAATATTTACAGAGATTAAAATAGATATTAACTTACGTGTTTAATTTTATTACTAGAATACACATTTGAAATTAAACAAAAAGACAAAATAAGTGCTTTCTAGAAAATGACGTGTCTTTGGCATCGACACAGTTGTAACAGCAGGGAAGGAGCACAGTTTCCTCGCTTCTTTCCTTTTCTCCTCCACCGTTGACTTTTCAAGGAAAAGCTTCTAAAATAATTTCATGTTTTAAAATTTATACTCCCTCTTTTTCTTAATAGATGATATTTAACATTTGATTACATAAACTAATAAAAAATATTTTTTCCAATAATAATTTTATTATTTTAGTATTCTATTATATAGAAAATCACTCAATAAATATCTTCTCCCAGTAGGTGTCAATTTGTTTTACTTATTATCCTATTTCTATCAAACAGCAGCTTCTGAAATAAAGTGTCCAAAACATGATTTTCTCATTTTTAATAGAAATAAATTTCTACTTATAACTTTTAAACTCAAAAAGTTAACGTTATAAAAAAATTAATTAGTTATATATATATATATATAATCTTAACTTTAAATAATATCACTCCACAAACATAACTATAAAAAGATAATCTTTTATTATCTAATATGAATTTCAATCACAATAGAAAAACTATAATAAAGATACTCAATTTATATTTTAAAAAATAATTTTGTACTTTTTTTATCAGTTGAATATTGGTGTAGAAAAAGAAATCTTGTTTTCTATCTTACAATTGTTTTTTAGATAATTATCACTATTTTTTTTTGAACTTTTATAGAATATTTATCCTTTTTTTCTTTTTTAATTTTATTTTGATATATTCTTTTCTAATTAGATTAATCATAATTATTATAATCTTTATTAATAATAAATTATATTAAAAAGTAGATCCTTCACTAAATAATTAACTAATAGACACTGCAATTCCATACATGCAAAAAGAATTAAATAAACAATTGAGAGTTTACAAAAAGAAAAACAGATGGATTATTATTAAAAAAAATGGTCCTGTGGTTAGATTAATAAGTGGGCGTATTATTGAAGATCACGGAATTAAATTTAAAATAGGTCACCAATATATGTTTAAACCAAGTTGCTAAAAAAATTAAAATATGTACACTTTACTTTAGTTGCCTAATCACAAGTTCAAAGTTTAAACTCCAGCATAAAGCTCGATTCTTCGTGCTTCACATGGGATGGTTTTTTTCTTTTTTTGTCTTGGTGGTTGGAAAAGAAAGTTTATAAGATGGATTAATCAAAACTGAAGTTCCCTTGACTATGAAGGGTTTGGATTTCATTTAAAATATTTTTATTTGTAATAAATATTATGCCAATAGGTTTAATATTTTCTCTGTTAGAAATAAAAACTCATCTCAACTAACTTAAAATTTACACTAAATCATCTTTTCCAAACTGAATTAAGTTCACATAATTTTAGTTCTAATAGACATACATTTCATAAGTTAGAAGTTAGAAGGAGTGAAGCAGACATATGACTTACATGACACCAACATAATGCTCCAATGTTCTAGTTAAGGCATACAAAAAATACTTAGGAATAAAATATAGTAACTTTTTTCTTTCACCATTGTTATAAAAATCCATATTACATTATAGCTAAAGTATCCACACACAAAATAGAAATAACATATAATACTTGGATATGTTAATTTTTTTATAATGTTGATCTTACAAAAAGTAATTATATTAAGTAATTCAAACATAATATTTATTTACTATGAATAATTAATAAGTTTCTAACTGAATAGAAAAGACAATGTTAAATAATATATAAGATGAAAGATCCGTAAACTTTTTGTTTTAAAATTTTAGGTTAAAACTTATATTTTATTTGTATTTTGTTACGGATATATTAGTTATAAATGCAACATAGATTAAAACATGACAATAATGGAAGAAAAAACAAATATATTTGGTTATTGGTTACCTTTTTCTAAGTGTGTTAGGTACCACATTGAATCATTAGGTTGATGTCATATAAGTTATAACATTCAATTCTAATAATATAAACTACTAAAATAAAATATTTCATTATAAATATTTAAATGATAACATCGAAAGTATTTTTTATATTAGTATAATCATTTAAAAGATATATACATTTTTATTTATATTGTGGTTCTATTCCAACACTATAACTAACATGATCAAATATTCTTCCTTAACTCAAACAGTTTACTAGAACATCCTTCAAGATTTATTTCTATATCTGCATCTTCATTTGCTGACATTGATAATGTGATCATTGCAAAAAAAAAAGAGACAACTACAAACATGTTGGGAATCCAAGTATGAGTCTAAGTCTCACATTGGATAGAAATAGAAATGAGAAAGTAGAACACTATAGAAAGGTGAAAGACCCATTAACTCATTGCCTTAAGGTTTTGGATAGAGAGTGATGTCAATCTTTTATATGGTTAGACTTAGATGTCATTGGTATTGTGTTTCGCCAGGTGAACACCTCTGCGTACAATAGCTTTTACAAAAATTTGAAAATTATGTTGCCAAAATTGATTTTGGCCTTAGGGAGATGTCTACATGAAGTAAAAGCCAAATACACATCAAATTTGTGGTAAACAAATCAATCCAA
The DNA here is from genome assembly GCF_029865625.1 of Vigna umbellata. Lineage (NCBI taxonomy): Eukaryota > Viridiplantae > Streptophyta > Magnoliopsida > Fabales > Fabaceae > Vigna > Vigna umbellata. Next base: position 38,943,698 of record NC_142166.1, read on the forward strand.
CCATAATCATCTCGTTTAACAAGTCTACATGAAGTAAAAGCCAAATACACATCAAATTTGTGGTAAACAAATCAATCCAGCCAAAATCATCGTATTCACCACAAATAACATAGAAAGCCTAAAATTTTATAGCACACACAAACCCTAAATCACATTAATTTCATAAAATTGAAGATGATATACTCCAATTCAACAATGGGATTAAATTTTTATTGTTTTTGAACTCTAAACTTACTATTATATAATAAAAAAGAAACACATACGATATTGGAATATTATATATATATATACATATATATATATATATACATATATATATATATATACATATATATATATATATATACATATATATATACATATATATATATATATATATATATAATCTCTTTTAAAATGAATAAGAGACTCGTCGTTCGGTCTCTTTATTTTGTTTTATTCAATAAATGGAAATATTTTTAACATAGTCTACAAATTTATTAATCAATATATTAAGAAAATAACTTTTAGGTATTATCTTCTTTTTTTGTATTTTTAAAATTGTAAAATTTTGTTTGCACAATTATAAATGAATTGGTTTTTAAAGAAGTTACATTAGATAATAACTTAAAAGGATGGTTACACATTTTAAATTATTCTTAAATTTGTAGTATTAGAAGTATCATAATTTTGAAATATAATAATACTAATATTAATTCAAATAATAATACTAATAGTAATAATAATACTTATATTTTTATTGATTATAGTACTAATAATAATAATAATAATATTAATATTAATATCACTTATCTACTAATATCATTATTCATTAGTTAGGATTACTAATACTAAATATTCATAAGGTAAAAATGTTTACGAGTACAAAATAGGTCAATTAATGTCGTTTTAACTCGGTTTATTTTTTTGTTGGTTCAAAATGACTCAACAAAAAAAGTCAAAAAATGTAACTTGTCTTACCACAGATGAATTGTCACCACTTTTTTCCTTTAAAATATATGTATATATATTAAAAACATATTTAATCATATAAATACTTTTTAAAGTTTTAGTTGATTAATTAATATTTTTAATTGAATAAATTAAAATAACTATTATATTTACATGTTAAACTACTTTATTATAATTAATAATCTAAACATAATTTGTAAGTGCTAAACATTTTAATATTTTAAATTATTTTTATTTTAATTTTGAATTAAAAAAGGATCAATAGGTTGGGACGAGTTGATCCGTCTTTAACATGATAATTACGATGATAAATAAGTCGGATCTAAATCAAATCGACGAGATTAAAATTTTTAATATGATCTACTTTATTTAGATTATTAACGGGATGATCCACAATCTACAATGCATTTTTTATCTCGTAAAAATATAATATTAATGTTAATTATAATGCTAATGTTAATATAATAATAATATCATTAAAAACAACAATAATAATATTAGTATTAATAATATTAATACTAATAACACTAATAATAATAATAAATATAGTAATAATAATAATAGTATTTATACGAATACTGATTTTTACTACTACTAATGATAATATTTATCATAACACTAATAATAATAATACCACCACTAATACTAATAATAATAATAATAATAATGAAATATTAATAATCAAAGTACTTTTAATGGATAAATGGAATTCAGTTCTTATTGTTATTGCATGTCTAAACTTGCTATTATCATGATTGTGTGACAATGATGAAAAGAAAAACATATGATATTGAAAAATAAATAAATATATATATATATATATATATATATATATATATATATAGGGGTTTGCTAACGCGCGTATGCCTGTTTTTCAGTTGGTACATTTTAGCAATGTGTACCGGATTTTAGTAGACAAAAATACTCTTATATATCATGGATTCAAGTTTTAAGGTTAAGGGTATTTTAATAATTTTCATTCTCAAAACTTAAAAAAGAAAAAAAGAAACCCCCAAACCCTTGCTCACCTCTCTCATTCCTCTCAATCCTTTCTCTTTCATCTCTCTCACTCCAACCTTTTCTTTGTCATCCCTATAGCCCTAATTGAAAAAATCAGAAACACTTGCCTTTAAACAATTTGTCTTTCTAAAGAGTTGAGTCATTGACATATTCACCTTGAGGCAAAGGTTCATTCAAGATCTCTTCAATTTCACCATCTTCACCAATTCTTTCGGATGTCATTTAGATAAAATTAGATAAGACAAAAATTATAAAATAAAAACTCATTATAAAATCATTTTTTGTAAGAAATTGTTTAACAACAAATATTTCTGATTTTTTCCAGGTCAATTACCAATTCCTTTATGCTTGTGAAAATTGGATAAAATTAGATAAGACAAAAAATATAAGATCAAAACTCATTATAAAATCATTTTTTTGTAAGATTGTTTAATGGCAAGTGTTTCTGATTTTTTCAATTGGGGCTACAGTAGGGTGTTTCTGATTTTTTCAATTGGGGCTACAGTAGGGATGACAGAGAAAAGATTGGAGTGAGAAAGATGAAAGAGAAAGGGTTGACAGGAATGAGAGAGGTGAGTAAGGGTTTGGGGGTTTCTTTTTTTTTTTTTTAGTTTTGAGAATGAAAATTATTAAAATACCCTTAACCTTAGAACTTAGAATCCATGGTATATAAGGATATTTTTGTCTACTAAAATCCGGTACACAGCTAAAATGTACTAACTGAAAAACAGGCGTACGCGCGTTAGCAAACCCCTATACCCCATATATATATATATATATATAATTTTTCTAAAAATTATATGGATTTGTCTCATTTGAACTTGTTAACCAAAACTTTCGTACAACAATATGGTAGGTAGTAATATGATCTTACAATCATTGTTAACCATGGCTAATCCTATGATAGAATCATATTTACCTTTTTTATTTCATCTCATGTCACAAAGAAATTTTTATGTTATTCCTGGGTCTTGACTACAATGGCGACCACCCTTAGCCATTAATATGCTAATTCGCCTCATTAAAAAAACATTATTTATAAACACTTCTCTTTTAAGTTTACATTTTCTTCCCTGAGCATTAACATTTTACAAATTATGCATTTAAAGTTTAAAATATTCGTATAAGACTTTTTCCTTATATTGTTTCGACTGGAACTATAAAATATTAATTGAATCTGTTAGCTATATTCATTATGATTTAAATCACATAAGATTTTACGATTTTATATTGTATTTTCGATTCCAATCTCCCGCGTGTTCGTTGCATAAACAAATTGTTAGGATCATCAAATAAAATTAAAATTGTATGAATTATCGTCTTTTCTAAATAATCCATTATACCACTCATTTATCTTATTGGTGAATCAAGTTAAAACAAAATTTAAACCTAATTTAAAATTAATATTAATGAAAAAATTCATATATTATCCCGCAACACCATCAAATTAAAAAATTAAAAATTAATGTAATTAATTATTTTTCTACTTCAACACCAATTCCGTTTTTGAAAAATGGAATTTTAATTAAAAAATTAAATGTTTTCTATTGCACTTTTTAACTGCTTGACTCAATGAGTTTGAACTAAAATAAAATTCATTTAAAGAATTCTTCCGTCCTTGACCCAAATCCTATTAAATGTAAAATTAAGAATATCAAAACATATTATCTACTATTGATTTTAATATATATATATATATATATATATATATATATATATATATATATATATATATATAAACGTAATTTCTATTTTAAGAAGTTAGTGAATGACATGTAAAAAGATAAAATCTACTCAAATTCGTTATACACAAGAACAATGTATGATATACTAAGACCCATTGAAGAATCCTTCAACTACACGTATCTTCGCCTTTTTGTAATCAAGTAACAAGTAAAGCACTAACTAAACCTCTCACTAAGAATTTTCCTAAAATCAAATTCAAAACCAAGATCACTCTCAGAAGGGTAAAACACGTACATTAAAAAAAATTATTAACATTTAAACGAACCAAATTATTATCTCTAGTAATTTTTTATTCCACCCTACGTGTATTTTTAAATTATAAAAATAAATAGGTTTAAAGAGAAAAAGGAAAGGACCCTATACATATTTTATTTTACAGATTTATTTACAGATAAAATAACATTTTATTCAGTTTTTCAACAAAAAGAAACAAATAAACAGGGCATAAGCAGAAAACATCATCGAGTTCATCACGTGATGGAGAAACAGCAAAAATACGTCAGTAACAAATGCTCTATCAGACAGATTAGAAATAATCACTTCTATTTTAAAGCTTGAGAAAATATTTTTCGGAAACAATATTCCCAAATATGTCCTGGATTTTTTGTTTATGTGACTCGATCAGAAGACATACTGGTACATGAATTCTCGTTAGTGATGCCTCAAGACACCATCCCTGTTTTTCTTTTTCAGGTTTTCCCTAATATTAAGGGACAAACAAGTGTTTTGTAGAAGTAAATATCCATCTGCAGAGGGAGATTGGCATATGCAACTTGACCTAATCAAGTTGAAGTTGAGCGAACAAAGGTGCAATGCAGGGAGTATATTTTATAGACAGACAGGCGAAAGCGCTCGCAACAGTTGAGACAAAAAGAGGATATGGCATTAAGTACCATCTCTACATAAACTTATCATGGTTGAGCTAATTTTGCCAAAATAACCAAGTCTAAAATCTTGACATCCAACGTGTCATCTACCTTTACAATTCCATCAGTACCATCTACACCAATCAACTTGCCAGTGGCACCACGTAATGCCCCACCCATAATCTTTATTTTGTCTGATTTTCTTGGTACCACAGCCTCCATTTCATTCGGAAGGGCGGTAATCGTTTCACCATTACCACTAGATCCAAGAGCTACCTTGTACGAGCCATCCTGAAGAAACAAAAAAGAAGCTATCGTCATTAGACGGAAATCAAGTAAATGGAATGAGAATACAGCTTCATTTAGTTTGGCATATATTGTCTCAACTTGGAGATCCACTCGTACAAATATAAAAGCAAGTTACTAGGTCACCATACCGGAAGAACCTCTCTTATAACTCCAACAGATTCGTCTCCGGCCCTGTGTACATTGACTAATATATCTGGTATAAACCATGGGCCTTCATTGTCCCCACCTACAACAAATATGTACATTATAACATTTTAAGGATGATCCAACTGAATTAAGCACAAGTAAAATGACAGACAATATGCTAAATGCGGAGTAATAATCATCTTCATAGTATATGCAACATAACAAGTGAAAAATAACAAAGAAAGTAAAACCAATGAGACGCCTAGCTAGTTGTCCTTCATTTGAAGGACCAAACCCATGAGATATTTTACTATCATATATGAAGAAAGTTAGGTAGATCAGTTTGATTGTGACCAAATAGACAGCTGAATAGATAAGCAACAAAAATCAATTAAATTTGTCTGTCATAAGATTGACAACAAACTTACCTAAAACTGGAGACATCATGTCCATACCACCTGTGCCTGGAGTCATGGGCTGTCCTCCAGGAGTGCCTGGAAGATAAGATGCTGAACTTGGTGTCATAGGCTGCCCAGGTGTTGATGGTAAATACGGGCTTGGAGCATTAGCTGCAAAAAATACAACATCCATCCCCAGAAAAGTATTAGCACAAAAGTAAAAATGTACATACTATTTTTTTGAAAGGGCAGGAAGTAGTGCTACCATAGGCAGAACTGTCCCGAGGTGTTCCAGCTTCACTATAATTTCCACCAGGTGTGCTAGCCCAACCAGCACCAGGAGTCGGGGCTTCATATGGTCGTGATGGAGGGCTTCCAGGCTGAAAAGATCAAAAAGGGAAAAGAAAATAAACACAGTGCCTAATATGAAGTTGCATATAGTATCTGAAGTTTGCTAAATCTCCTAACCTGATACTGTGGACTTGCTCCCCAAGAGCCTGGATTTCCATCTTCCCAGTTGTCCCTAATTTTATTTTTCACCATCAGAATTCATACATCACATATATACTAACTAAATAGTGCCGCAGACTCTATGGAGATAACAATGTTTCTAACTAACAAATTCCTTATAACCCTCTAGTTCTAGTTGTTCTATTTGGAATATTAATGTCCACATGGAAATTTATTAACTAAGACATTATTTTTACCATATACAAATTGGAAGAAAGAAATCTTTTTATTAAAGCAAAAATTATGTGAAACAAAAATCAGAGAACAGTATATAAAACTCAACAAGGAACCATGTTAATTGGACAAACCTTGGAGGACTCATTGGAGTATATGGATTCCATGCTCGGTCACGCATAGGTGTCCTCATTCCATCATGAATAGGTGTTGCTATAAATAGTAGTACATTATAACCATCGGTCAACAGAACAAGTTAGAGTGTTAATCCTATCAGATGATTATATGAAAATTTATTACAATAAAATCAAACAAACCTCCAGGATCTCTCATTGGAGTCATATATGGGTGTAGGGGAGTCCGAGAAGGATGCATTGGGGTTTCACTTCCCATTCCATAGCGAGATGTATCACTGGAAGAACACAAAAAAAGTTAGACGATTGAACATCTTTCATTGAATACTTGGAAACTTAAATTACATTTGCATAAAACTCACCGATATGGAGTTATAGCAACATTGTCAGATATATGGTTGCGGTCAACTGCAAATCACCAAGTAAGCAACCATGAAAATACCAAAATACATACACTACAGGTTTTTCTTCACAAAGACTTACCTGTTACAACCTTCATTTGAGATTCAAGCTCAACACGAACTGAAGTGCCTTTATCATCTATAACACGACCACGATAACCTTTATATGGACCCTGACGCACTTTAACAGTTGTACCTGCCAAACCGTCATGCCCCCTCCCACCCCTATGTCTCCCTCCAGCTATATCACATCCAAATAAATTAACATCAATCAAGTTACTTAAGGAAATGTACAACAAATTGATAGACTGGTTCCACATAAAACATGAAGAAAAAAAAGAGACATACAATCCATTGGCCCTCCACGAGGAAACCTCCTTGGGGATGGTGGAATACGACTTGGGCTTCTAAGAGTGGGAAATCTTGAGTAGGCATCACCCTAGGGGAAGAAAGGAATGAATTTTTATGCAAAATATTATCACAGTGCTAAAACCAATAGCAAAACATTCACAAAAAATAAAATAGGAAAACTGGTTACATTTCTGTCACCACTGGAGCGTGAACCCCCCACTACCACACATGATTGGGCCTTAGCACATATAAAGCCTGCATGTTCAAGATGATGGCGATCAAAGATGAACAAGATTCCTCTATATATGTGTTCCACAGGACCTTGTTTCCCCTAGCCAGAAAAAACAAACAAATAAATAAATTTAAAAATATTATATTTCAAAGGTAAATCTAGCCAAAAGACAGAATCTCACTTTACTGGAACCATCAACAATCCGGACAACATCCTTTGATGAAACTGTATTCTTATACCTATCTTGCACACTTATTTTCTTATCTATCTTACATTTGATCTCTCTTAATTTAACCAGCACAACTTCGTGTCTGTCAGGAATCCCCTTTAGAACCTAAAATAGCAATAGACATTAATATAATAACAAACTCAAAAATTTAATAAAGAAAATTTTAAATCCTAGAGCCACTGACCTGAAATGCCTCACTTTCTACACGTATTATGACACCAAAGCTCATATTACTGCACATATTAAATAGAAAATAGAAATGAGAAAACATTGAACTATATCTTAGGGGTTAGGTGAATAGCAATAATCTCAAGCAAAGCTTACTCAAGCAATACAAGATCACGGAGTTCATAGTCCCCAATTCTAGTAACTCCAGTCGTTACTTCTGAACTTTCTACAACATCATCTGCAAATACACGAATCTAAAGAGAGGATATTTTAATATCATTTATGCAGTAAATATAATTAGAAAATAGAAATTAACAAATCTTTAGACCACAAAACTCACATGCTCTTTTGTTGTATCGGATATCAAAATCAAGACATGCTGCTCGACCTTCACAACCATGCCCGTAGCCCCTTCTTGAGCACCAGAAACAACCTTGACGTGGTTTCCAGGCTCAAAATATTTACAAAGCTCCTTTTCATTTATAGCAATAGTTTTCTGAAAAAAATAATGATGACCAGTTAATCATTAATCATCAAAATGCAAAAATGGCACCATACAAGGATATTCATACATATTCATACTTACTGGAAGTCCCTCTATTTCTGGCCTTATATGGACGTTATCTTCATCCACCTTCTCCACCTTTCCCTTAAGATTCTTTAAATCACCCTTTACAACAATGATGGCGTCACCTTTCATAAAGTGTCCTTTCTTCCTGTTCGCAAACAAAGTTGAAAGACTAGAAACATCACCATCTCCACTCTCACCCGGTTTACGGAATTTTTCCAACTCATCAAAAGTAGGTTTGATGTTCTGAGCACTTATGGATTTTATTGAAACAGTTTTGTATAAGAAACCATCTTTGAACATCATGCCCCCAATTGCATCAAAACGTTCACCATATGGGTCTCGTCGATGCTCCACACGGATATGCAGTTCCCTGAATAGAAAGAACAAATTTAATCAGATCAAAAACAAATTTCCAATCCACAGAAGACTTTCAGCCACAGAATAGAGAGAACCAGTAATACCTTGCTTCATCAACATTCATAAATCGAGGGGGAGGAACAAAAGCCTTCTTTTTCACAACCTCCCTACCTTCCTGCATGACACGAGTCATATGTATAAAAAAATATAAAAAAATAGACGCAGGCTATTCCTTCCAAAGAATTTAAACACTAGACAAATAGAATACATTAATTTAACAAAAAACTATGACATCGCTTACCAATTTATTTGCAAGAGCTTGTAGGTCTATCCTTGGAATTAATTTGACAGTAACCCTCTGCCTCACATTATCAACATCCACTACCTACAGAAGACATTTGATGTTAATACAGAAAACAAAATGGAGGGTATCATGAATTTCCTAAAATGTGATACATACTTTGGCAAGGTCCCCTTTATATGTCCCGATCTTCATTCTAACCCAAGTATCTCTAGCAAGATCAATTGCTTTGCTTTCAACTGACAGAACATCAGTCATTTCTCTGATTGGGACAAGAGTTATTTTTTGGCCAAATATATTGCGTAGACCTTTACAAGCCTGGAAGCATATACATAATAATTAAAAACACAATTAATCCATATAGACATGGCTATTTATCAACCAGACGTTTTGCATGACATTACCTCTCTCACATGGGCTTCTTTATCTGCTTCCACGTATATATAGTTTTTTAGATGATCAAGAGCAATAGCTGATCTTATTTGCAATTCAGATCCTCTATCTATGTACTTTTGCATGAGGCAAACGGCTGTTTCTCTTTCACGTCCAATCTAATGCGAAAACAAAGAATACATGACATGCTCCAATAATGTTGCAAGAAAAAGGGATATTTACACAAAAAAAAAAAAGATATGGACATACTGCACATTTGACCATCCAAAGCTTTGGATCTCTCACAGACGGCAAAAGAGCTTGTTGTTCTACATCTGTTGTTTCTTCATCATAATCCGTTAGGCGCCTTCCATAACGTTCCTGGATGCTTCTGGCCACAGCTTCAAGATCTTCATGATCTTCTTGGTGATGTGGCAGCATTCGCCTATTCCGCATCCTCCTCCCATCATCTTCTTCTGGTAGATCGGCTCCACCCTCAACAATGAAGTCTGGATGTTTCAACAATTGTTAACTTGTCTACATAATATATTTTACACAAAGATAGAGTAGAGAGGATTCAAATGCTTTGGAGTTTGTTTTTGTAATTTAAGAAAAGTATGCATTACGTGCAACTTTACTGTTCTGTTAAGTTTGAGGATATAAAATACTATATGCACACATAAAACCATCACTGCAGTACGTATTTTCATCTTCTTTCGATAAATGTTTTCAGTTCAAATTTGATGTTCTATCACAAGCAAAACCATGAATAACAAAATTGATTCTCAGTTTCTTCAAGTTAAAAAATAGTCTTAATCTTCTAATTCCTCCGAAGAACCCACCACAAGAATACATGACTTCATTCTCATAACAATTAACAAATCACCTCAACAAAAGTAACTTTACATTCACAGTACATTCAATTAAACACAATTTATTGCAATAGCTCCTTCCATACCCAGTTTTTCCCTGGTCCTCAGTCAAATATGATCCAAAACATTGATTTGAATAGCAGACAATCCATACCATCGTTCAGCCAGGAAGGGATTGAATAATATATGCCTAATCAAGTTTAAAATCAACAACCACCACCTAAGGAAACCATAAATCCAAAGTTCCAACCCTAATTTCATACATGCCGAGTTCATATCCAATCATCCAAATCAGAAACAAAAATTAGCAGAGAAAAAAGAAAAAAAATACACACCGTCCTCGCCTTCTTCCTCTTCCTCTTCCTCGTCGCTATCCACCACGGCCTCCTCGTCAAAAAAATTAGAAGCGGAAACCTTCTTGTATTGGCGCCTGCGACCCCCTCGGGCATCGAAATCCTCATCATCGTCATCCTCCTCCTCCTCATCCTCATCTACCTCCTCAGCGTCATCGTCAATAAAACCAGATCTTCTGCGCTTCCTACTGCCGCCACCGCGCCCCCGGCGGTCATCCTCTTCGTCGAAGTCTGCGACCTGCTCGTCTTCCATATAATCGTCATCGTCGTCGTCGTCGCGGTCCATTCCCCGGTGACTCATGCCGCAAAGACAAACCCTAAACTTTGCACTCTTATTCTCTCAGCCCTCTGTTCTTCTGGACTTCCAATATTATCTGTTTTTCTGCATATTTTTCTTTGTTAGTATAGGTTTTGCTTGTTCGTTATATATTTTGGGACAAAAACATTATAATTAAAAGAAAGAACAAGAAAAAATAATTTATTTTCATTTTTTTCAGGTGTCATATAATATTTTTTCATATATTAGTATATTAAAATATCTAATGTGTTAATATTATTATATATTTTTTTATTATTTATAGTTATATATATAGAAAGAATTCTTCATTACAAATATAGTTATCTCATGTATTAAATATTTGGTTAATAATATATCTGAATGGTAAAACTCTCAACTACTATAAATTTATTTTCCTTAATATCAAATCTATAATCCAATAAAAGTATATATGTTTTCATAGAAAAAACTCAACATAAACCTGATGTATCCTCGTCGTCATCATGCAGAACATATTTTAATACATATGTCAAATACATTAACTTTTAAGAAAATTAAAATCAAATACTAGAGCTTTGTTATACTCTAAAAACACCACAAATCTTTTCTTACACTAATGTTTTCTCCAACTCATTTGCCTCTCTTCTAAAAAACATTCTCTCTTTCTATCTCTTTCTTTTTCTCTCATTTTAAATTTGTATCTCCTTTCCTAATTATCAGAGTTTCTATATAAATAAGAGATATCTACTATATTAACTTTATCTTTAACTTAATTAATTATGATAAGTTCCTAACAAATTCTATCTTAATATTATTATTCTAATTTATTATAATAAGTCTATCAATAATATATTATTATTATTATTATTATTATTATCTAATTATAATATCTAAGTACATCAAATAATATCTTAAGATATCTTTTTATTAACAATATCTCATAATATCTTTTAAAATATCTACAATATCTAATCATATTTCTTTTAATCTTTAAACCTTGGTCAAATATTAGAGCTTTATCTATACTCCAAAAACACCACAAATCTTTCCTTGCACTAATGTTTACTGCAACTCTTTTGCCTCTATTCTAAAAAACATTCTCTCTTCCTATCTCTCTAATTTTGAGGTTTTAGGTTTCTATCCTCCTTTTCTAATCGCCAGAGTTTTTATATAAATAAGAGATGCTTATTATTTTAACTTTATCTTTAACTTAATTAATTATGATAAGTCCCTAGTAAATTCTATCTTAATATTATTATTCTAATTTATTATAATAAGTCTATCAATAATATATTATTATTATTATCTAATAATAATATCTAAGTACATCTAATTATATCTTAAGATATCTTTCTATTAACAATATCTCATAATATTTTTTAAAATATCTACAATATCTAATAATATTTCTTTTAATCTTTAAACCTACCAAGATTATATCTTCTATTTTCTTTCAACTACTTTTTAAAATAACAACAATTAAATTTTCTCAAAGATTTACGTAATATATTTTTATTAAATTTCCAGATTATTTAACTTGCATGTTTTTCCTTTCTACACCCCTATTTTAATTTATGCACCTAATTAATTAAAGATAAAAGATCATTTTGTCCCTAGACCAAAAATACAAATGAACACAAAGGTTTCTCTTAACTCCATTTCTCCCTAGAATTGAACTCATACTCATTAAATCCTAAATCATTCTCCATTAACAAGCCAACACATCACATTGATAATATCACGCACACACACAATCACTCAATTATCAACATACCTATCATGTGTTGCATTTTATTCATAATAACATCAAAGAAATAACATAATTATGTTCTAACAAAGATATTCACACACAACACCTTATTAGACATGTCAACTCTTAAAAGAAACATACTTAAGTCTTAACAAAATTTTATTCCTATAACCCCTACTTTCCCTGGGTCTTACACTTGTGCCTTCACTTGCGGAAGAATCTTCAAAAATTGTCACTGACCGAGCCTTTCGACTTTGACCATGTGAACGTGCAACGTTCATAAAGTAACTTTCTCTAGCAGGATTTTTTAATATATATTAGGTTTTTAACAACAATAATCCACATATTGAAAAAGACAAGAAAGAAAGATTGAAAGAAAGAAAAAAAGAAATTTTCTAGGTTTAATAAGATGTAATGCATCAGAGCTGCTATAACAAGCTATATGAACTAGTCCTAGATCAAAAAACTTAACATACAATATAGTTGGTATAACAAGCTATATGAATCAAGTACACTTAAAATGTGTTAAAGGTTTATCAATCACAATACACCCTCACAATCCTTTTTGTTATCGATATGTTGTGCTTATTAGGCTATGCCAAGATCTCATGCAAGCAGCTCCACTTGACACTTATATAGGTGATTTCATCAAGTTACATTGCAGATCTACAACATCAGTAAGGGATATGGAAATCATTATAAACTTTGTTTAAACTAAAATTCTTTCACCACATAGAATTTTAATTACAACATTTAACCTCTTAATCTCTAACACTTTCACACACACACACCATAGGAATAGACATAATTGATTAAATTAATTTAGTGCTACCATAACTAACAAGTGACTTATTTTTCATATATGAACCTTATGCATGGGATCTCCAATCACAAAGATTGGGTTGCCACCACTTGTTTGTTTGCAATTATTAAGTCTCATTCTCCTCGATGTTTCTAATATGATATTTCTTCCCAAGGGTTTTGTCAGAGAATATGCTAAATTTCATTTTGACTTCACATAATCAATGAAAATAGTTATACTCTTTAGCAACTACTTTACCAAATTGTGTTTCAATTGTATATGTTTGTTATTTCTATTGTAATTCTTGTTTTTAGCTATAGCTATTGTTGATTGACAATCATAGTGTATTGACACTGATGGGGTTTGTTTCATTCCTAGTGAAATGTTTGCTACGAGATTTTTCAACCACTCAGTCTCACTACCAGTTATATCAAGAGCAACAAATTCATATTCAATTGTTGATCTTGCAATAATTGTTTGCTTGGCTGATCTCTATGTAATCGCACCACCCCAAGTGTGATTACATAACCACTAGTAGAATTTGTCACATATGAATCAAAGATCCAGTTAGCATCAATATACCTTTTTAGTACAACGATAAATCCACTGTACTTAATGGCATGATCCATTGAACCTCTTAAGTATCTCATAAGTCTAGTAAGTGCATCTCAATATCCTTGATTTGGATATTGAGTGTACCTACTCAGTCTACCTACTAAATAAGCAATATCAAGTCTAAAAAAGCTCATCAAGTGTAGTATGCTCCCAATTATATGGGCATACTGAGGTTGAGAGATAGATTCTCCTATATTTTTCATTAATTTAGAGTTAGCATCATAAGGGGTACTTATAAGTTTGAAGTCATAATACCCAAACTTCTTAAGAAGTTTCTCAATGTATTGTTCTTAGGATAATATACTATCTCTCTTCTTTTATGATTTTAATACCTAAAATTACATTGGTTTCACCCATGTCTTTCATTTCAAAGTTCGATCCTAGAAACAATTTAGTTCTAACTACAATCTCATTGCATGTACCAAAAATTAACATGTCATGAACATACAAACATATAATGACACAATCACCATTTTCATATTTAAAGTACACACATCTATCAACATCATTAGGTGAAAAATCATCATATAACAATACATTTTCAAGTTTTTCATGCCATTATTTTGGTGCTTGTTTAAACCAATACAAAGATTTTAAAAGTTTGCATATTGTATTCTCTTGACCAAGTATAACACACCCTTCAGGTTGAGTCATATAAATTTCGTCCTCCAAATCACCATTCAAAAAGGCAGTTTTAACATCCATTTGGTGTATCACTAGCTTATGGATAACTGTTAAGGCTAACAATACTCGGATAGAGAAAATCATAGTCATAGGGGCAAAAGTGTCAAAATAATCTATGTTGGGTTTTTTAGTCAAATCTATTACTACTAATCTGGCCTTATACTTCTCTATAGATCCATCAAGGTGATACTTTTTCTTAAAGATCCCCTTACAACCAATGAGTTTTGCTCCTTTAAATAAATCTACTAAGGTCCAAGTATTATTTTTCTGAATTAATTCAATTTCAGTCTTAATGGCTTTATCCCACTATTTTGCTTCAAGAGCTAACTTCTACAAGGCTACTTGGATCATTATCAACTAGATAAGTATATAAATCATTACCAAAAGAAGTTTCCTTCCTGTCTTTTACTTCTTCTTAAATCCTCACACAAGGCATCATTATTATTATTATCAACTGGTTCAGATGTCTCACTAACCTTTAAAGGAAAAATATGTTAAAAAAACTCAACATTTTTTGTCTCTATTATAGAATTGCTCTCAAATATATCATTTTTAAGAACCAAAAACCTATAGGTAGCACTATGTTCATCATAGCCTAAGAACATGCAATAAGATCTTTTAGAGCTTATTTTTCTTTTTCTTAGGATTAGGTAACATTACCTTAGCTAGACACCTCCACACTCTTAGATATTTAAGGTTAGGTTGATAACCTTTCCATAACTCATAAGGAGTTTTACTAGTTTTCTTATGAGCTATTCTATTTTGTAAAATAGGCAGAGTAAGTAGGGTTTTCCCCCAAAGGTTATCAGGTGCACTAGAACTAAGAAGCATGACATTCATCATTTCTGTTGATAAGGGGAGCTATACCTACCCTATATATCTGTTTTTTATTATGAACAAAAGAATGATTTTATAGTTTCTTGCACAACAAATGACATAACAATTGTTTTATCTTTATTGTGTTTGTGCTTGATATATGAAATCATTATTTGTAAATGAATCATGAGTTAAACAAATTGAACACTTCATTTTCGGTAGAAATAATCGGTTAAGCAATGTATATAATCTGTTAGATTTCTCCAGATATCATTGTATGCTTAATAGGGGCAAACAATTGTGTAGTAATCGATTAAAACACGATGCTATGTCAATATGTGTTTGATTTGTGTGCTGATCTGTTTAAGAATGGAAATTGATTTGAAAATTTGCTTAATTATTGAACATAACTGATTACATAAGTTTCATAATCGGTTAAGTATGTTTCTCTTGTCAAAATCAATTTCATTTAAAGCCTGAACTGTTTCTAACGATCATATGAATTTATTGTTGGCTTGTATGAATTGTATGTGGATTGCATGCGTTGTATAATCTATTTAATCTAAATAGAAGAAAATATGTTAAAGCAGAAGGAAAAACTTAACATATTACATAAATTTTATAATCGATTAAATTGTGTCAAAATTCAAAAAATCTTATAAATAATTGTCTTGTGCGTTGTTTCAAACTAATATTTTGGCAATCAATTTCATAACTAACATTTTCATTGAGTTTTGATTACAAGAGCGTCCAAGAACTATCTCGAAGAATCAAGGATCAATTTAAGTTTCAAACACATCAAGATTCTATCAAGAAACTGGGCTGAATTTTTCTGATTGAATCTGCACTATTGGAGTGTACTTAGAATTTCAGTTTCATCATTTCCAATTTGTGAATTGTGTTCCTGTGTAGGTGTGCTAGGGGAAGAGAGCCGTGTGTGTTCTCATTGAGAGTTGTGATTGTTCTCAAGTTGTAAAGAGCTGTGAGTGTTCTCTGTTTGGTAAGATTGTGAGGATGTTCACATCTTTTTTCTATAGTGCTTTTGAGTGGGGTGTGAAGTACATTGAGAGGGGATAGCTTTGTATTCTTGTAACCCTATCAATATAGTGGAATCCCTTCAACTCAGGTTGTTGAAGAAAGACTGAATGTAGACTTTGTCGAACCAGTATAAATTGCTTGAGTTAATCATTCTCTATCCTTTCTATTTTATTGTTGATTCATCATTGTTGTTTTATTGATTTCAAGAAAAAAAATATTTTGCAAAGCTTTTGAAAATATCAATTTTTTAAGGCAAAATCCAATTCACTCCCTCTTGGTTTGAGATACAAGGCATCACTTTTCTAACAATTTTCTTAAGAGTTCTATTTTTTTTCTTGGCTACTCCATTAGACTCAGGTGAATATGGTGAGGTTACTTCATGAATAATATCTTCTCTAATACAAAATTCATTAAACAGAACATATTCACCACCTTTATATGTCTAATCCTCTTAATTTTCTTATTTCATTGATTTTCCACTTCTACTTTATAAGTTAAAAACACATCAAAGTTTTCATCTTTATGTTTGATTAAGTATACTTTGGTGTATCTAGAATAATAATCTATAACAGTTACAAAATAATTTTTACTGCTTCTAGACATGGTTTGTTTTAAATAAGCTAGATCAATATGAATTAAGCCTAAAAATTTCATTTGACGATCTATATGATAGTATATTTTCTTTGTTATTTTAGATTCTATACATATATCACATTTACTGCTCTGTTTAATATGTGTATTAATTAATCATAATCATTGTAATTTCATAACATATGAAGAATTCACATGTCCTAATCTAGTATGCCACCTATCATATGAATCAACAATATAAATAGAAGAACAAGATTTCATTCATATTTTCGAAAATGTTAGTACAAAGTGACCTTGAGCACAATATCTCTTCCCCCACAAAACATTATTTTTTGTCATTACAATCTTGTCAGACTCAAATGACTCTTTAACCCCACTTTTTCCAATAGTGCTACAGAGATTAAATTAACTCTGATTGATGACACATGTAGCATATCACTTAAGGCCATAGTCTTTCCAGATATGAGCTTGAGAATAACTTTTCCTTTTCCTAGAACATGAGTGGTCCTGAAATCACCAAGGTCATCCCCTACACTAGAGTAAGAGAAAAAGGCACTTTTGTTTGCATAGATATGTCTGGTAGCACCAAAGTCTACCACCCATTTGCTCACATTGTTCATCAAATTTACTTGAGAAACGACGACAATAATAATGTCATCTCCTTCGACTATATTTGGCCTATAAGGATTGGTTTTTCTTGCTCTACGTCTGCACTATGGTGCATGATGACCAGACTTTCCACATACAAAGCAATTTCCTTTTTTCTTAAAGGTGGGGTTAGATCCGTTTGGATGAGATTTTCGAAAATAATTTGTTTCTATTATGATCAGGTTTGTGTTCATACTTTTTTTAGCAGGTTTGTCTTCTACCATATTTGTTTTTGTAGACAAAGCTTTGACCTTGTAGTAGCACACTCTTTCCTGTTGGTATCTTCAATAATTATGTCCATGAAGAGCTCTGAATGTGACATTTGCTTGTGTCTGTGTTTCAGTCAATGTTTCTAATCAGTCCAAGATGGTGACAATTTCTCAATCAGAAGTTTTGAAATAAATTCATCCGGTAGAAGAATGTTCTCACTTTGATATCTTCAAGCAGTTTGTGGTACTCATTTATTTGTGACTTTATGGCCTTACCTTCAATAATTTTCCAACGATAATAATTTTGAATAACGAACCTTTGTTTGACTATATCTTCAACATTATATTTGAGAATCAACAAATCCCAAATGTCTTTTACTTCTTTATAGGAACAATATACATCGAAAAATTCATTAGATAGCACACTAAGTAACATATGTCAGCACACGTTCTTGCTAGTGTCAAAAGTTCTGACCAGAAAAGACTTCGATTTTCGATACATCCAAAAAATGTTTAGCCAATATAATCTAAGTTCCAAAAATAATGTTCTGATTCTCGAGGTTTGAGTTGTTGATGTCAACCATAAGTTCTTAAGATTATTGTAGAAAAGCTAACAAAAAACACGAACAAAATTTTTTCGAAACGTGTAAATCACTGTTTTTAAAGACTTATATGTAATGTGTTGTGCAAGTCTTCCTTTTCAAAAATTCTAAAAATATCAGAACTAGTAAATAAGACTCCTTTAAAAAAAAAAAGGAGAAAAAGTACCGAGAATGTTATAAAGGTAGATATAATAAATGAGAGAGTGAAAGAGTGAAAGAGTGAGAGAAGAAAATAGAATATAAAAGACTCCTGCGTGAGAGAGGAGTGCATTAGGGATTTTCCTTACTTCAAAATGGGAAAGCATGAACTCTTAGAGTTGGAACCAGCCTCAAAAATTATAACTTGGGAAAAATTCGTGCAAGACGCGCTCGTCAAAAACCGTTTTCAACAAATAAAAAAAAAGTTAAGATAAAATCTGTGCATTCACTTGCGGAAGAATTTTCTGAAACTATCACTGATCGAGCCTTTTGATTTTGACCACGCATTGTTGATAAAGTAACTTTCTCTTGCAGACTTTTATGGTATATATTATATTTTTGACAACATCTTTTACCGTGATTTGTTATCTTTTATAAAAATTAATTAATTAATTAATATTAGAATATTAAGAAAGTAGATAGATATTGTAATTTTTTTTATAAATAAATATGAAATAATGGAACTGTCTTTGTCCCTTCGGTGTGCAACACAACGTTAAGAAAAATTGTAAAGTATATCACTTATTTTTTTTTTTTTATATCCATGTTGTATAACACGTGTTAGGCTAGAAATAGATACTTAGTTAGCTAAGAGGAAATAACAAGTTCATGAGCACAATAGCACCGTGTCCACAAAATTATTAAAGCTCAGTATCCTTATTTGGACCTCAGCTTCTGCATTAACCTTTCCATCAGAAATCAGTTTCTACGAATTTCTTTAATCTTGTATTCTGAGCTGCCCAAATTCTTTCCCCTTTTCAGTTTCACCCTCTAGTAACAACTCAGCACATAAACCTTCGTGGACATGGCAACAGCCTTGTCCACGACCAGTGTGCTATGCTGGAGGAATCCGCAGAACCTGCACGTCATGCCCTCTTCACATACACCTTGTTATTCCTCACAGCAAATTGGGATTTTAAGAACTGTGGCTGCTTTAGCCTCAGAAGGCAGAGAAAGTGAGAAGTTCTCCTCTTTGTTGGTGACCAGAAGAACAGTTTTGGCTTCTGGGGTTTCCTTGCTGGGTTTCCCGGGTGAGAGTTTGGCCGTGGTGAAACAAGGCCTTCTTGCTGGGAGAATTCCTGGTCTGTCCGAACCAGATGAACAAGGTTCGTTCACTTTGGATTATAATAAATAATTTGTTTGCACAGTCCATTCTGCGATGACTACACTATGCTATCTGTAGACTGTAGTGTCCCAAAGTAAATGAATTTGTGATGTAGCAATGCAGGCAGATAAATGTGCATACAAACCATAAGAAAGCAATTTTTTAATGTAAGCCGTGATAAAGGAAATGTACTCCGTCGTATGATAAAGATGCCTTGGACGTAGAGTGTCAAAATTTGTTGTAAATGATAAAACTATAACAGAAGCGCCAATCGGTCCAACACTGGTTTAATCCTAATAGGAGTGGCAAAAAGTTTCAGTCTACCAGTTATCAAATGGCCCGGTCCTTCTAGGAAAGAAAAATAAATATCTCTTCCACTTTTAGAGCTATACATACAGTTGATGCTTAATTCTTAACTTGATTTCATACATGTTTTTTAAGTTAGAATTCCAATTGTCTCTTCTGTTATAGATTTTAAATGAAAGTGAGATAACGTAGGCAAGGATTTGATCAGACAGGTTGGAGGACATATCGCAGGCCAGATGAGAAGTCTGGTGGACATGGTGTTGGATGGAGTCCTATTATCCCATACTCCTTCAGAGTGCCTCAAGAATGGGAAGAGGTGATGCTTTACAAGTTAGAGTTGGAAAAAATCACTAGAAGATTTCTTTTCTATCTCATCCAGTCACACGTATTGAAAAGTTTTAAATATACCAGTGGAAATTCCTTAGAACTCATCAACGAAATAACTCCCATGTCTCTCTTTTTTGTGCGAGCAGTTTACTTCTCTTTTAATCTGAAAGATCTGTTACAACATATGTTCATCTAGAGGACATTTTATCTTTTGTTTTCTTCAGCTCCATGGTTTCTGTATACTTCAGCCAGCATATATATGCTTAGCAGGTACCAGTATCAATAGCAGATCTTGGTGGCACAGAGATAGATTTGAGATTTGCCAGCTCTAAGGAAGGACGCTTGTTTGTCATTGTTGCTCCCGTTCTTCGATTTTCAGATGGTGAGTACTGAGTTTTGCTCATTTTTCTTTCTCAATCTCTGCTTTCTAGAGACATGGAGAATAAATTGAAACAGAAAGAACAGTGAAACCTCTAGGTTGAACTTCCATTTATGTGGTAATATATTTACTATAAATCTATACAGATCTTGGTGATAATGCTACAATAGAAAAAATTGGACCTCCAGAGAAAGTGATCAATGCATTTGGTCCAGAAGTAATCGGCGAAAATGTAGAAGGGAAGGTTCTGAGCTCTAATGTAGCAGAACATGAAGGAAGAAAGTATTACCAGTTTGAGCTAGAGCCTCCTCACATTTTCATTACTGCCACTGCAGCTGGCAATCGCTTATATTTGTTTGGCGTAACAGGCAGTGGTATGACTATTTATCCCCTTCTAAGTCATCTCACAAGTCTGAACAGCTAGAAAGCATATAAAGAAACTATGAAAACTAACAGAAAATAATATAATGTTGTCTCAACTCAATTGCAATTTGCAGGTCTTCAATGGAAGAGACACTACGATGATTTAAAGAAGATAGCTGAGTCTTTTCGGGTTGTATAATTTGAATCTTCAGTGAACCAAGAGATCGTTGAAATGAAACTTTCTGTATTTGTAGTTTAGTACAAAGAAGTGGTTGTTTCTCAATACTGTGTCTGATTGGGATTTATGTGGATCGAAAGATCATATATGTTGAATCTTTGAACCATCAATGTACCAAACCAGTTTTGTTACATTTGGTAAATGCTATGATTGAGAAGCTTGGATTTATAGTGAAGATTAAGAAGCTTGGTTACTTAATTTTCGAGAATTTAAAGTTTAAGAGGTAGGGTATTTGTTCTTGTTGAATATAGTAAAACTAAGTTAGGATTAATCTCCCTTATATAGAAAATACATATAGAATAATGTATTTATAATAATGAGAATGTAGGCTAAATCTAAATACAAATCAATATGTAAAAATAACATAATTAATATAGGAATTATATTTCTCTACTTAACATAAAACACAATATATCTAAGACTTCTAATCCTATGTCAGGGCATTGGCACATGTCTTAGTAGGGGCTTATCATAATATTTATGAATGATCTATCAATGAAGGACCACCAACAGAATGAATCAGTGATGTATTAGTAAAGCGCAATTCTTTCATCCTTTCTCAGACAACTCCTTGATAATAAGCACAAATCAAGTAGCTTCATAATGGAGGCAGAAACCACGGATTGATCTTGGCGCGGGGCTCACAGTACCAAAGCACTTTGCATCATTATTGCCAGTAGGCCAGTCTTATTTTGGTATTTCTCCTTTTTAGATTGCACTTAGGCCGTTCATTTCAATGTGGGGCTTCCTCACTTCAATCCACAATAGTCACTAAAGATGATTGAACTACACCCAGGTATCTTTTGAGATCCTCCATCTACCATGATTCTCCTCATCCTTTCAGCTTTCTCCCATTTTTCGGAAGTTGCATAAATATTGGACAAAAGAACATTGTGAGAATTAGCACCTGTAACAGAGTCTTCATGGATCAACTTCAGTACTTGTTCTGCCATGTTTACATCTGAATGAATACGGCATGCACCAAGCATTGCCCCTAAAACTATGTCGTTAGGTTTCACTGGCATTCTTACCATCAAGTCATAAGCATCTTTTAATCTCCCTGCTCTTCCCAAGAGGTCAACCATGCATCCATAATGCTTGATTCCTATTTCAATTGCATATCCCTCCATTTTGGATATTACTTCAAAAGCTTCACGGACCAAACCCCCATGAGCACACGCTGAAAGCAAAGTAAGAAAGGTGATACCATCAGGCCTTATATTTGAGTCCTCCATCCTGCCAAAAAACTCAAGAACCTCTCTGCATTTTCCATTGATGGCCAAACCTGAAATCATAGCATTCCAGCAGATGATGTTCCTCTCATTGAATCCTTCAAACACCAACCTTGCATTGACCAAGTCACCACATTTCGCATACATGTCAATCAATCCACTCAAAACAAACGGGTTCACAGCTATCCCTCTATGTTCTATCATGTGATGGATTTGCTTACCAACATCCAGGCTCCCCAGCTGCGAACAGGCAGATAAAACACTAACAACAGTGAACTCATCCGGCTCAAACCCTTCAGCTACCATTCCCTCAAAAGCTTGCAGTGCTTTCTCACAAAATCCATTCTGCACATAACCAGCAATCATGGAATTCCAAATCTCCAAATTCCGGACCAGAACCCGGCTGAAAACCGCCTCAGCCTCAGCAATATTGCCCTTCTTGCAGTACCCATAAAGCATAGATGACCACACAAAGCAATTCCTTTCAGGCATCAACTCAAAGATCCCCCTGGCAGCTTCCATCTCTCCTATTCTAGCATACCCATCAACCATCACAGTCCATATTAACACATCCTTCAACTCACGAGGAACCTCATCAAACAACCTCCGAGCGGTGACAATATCTCCATTCCTAGCAAACCCACCAATCATCTGACTCCAAGTCACTTGAGTTTTCCCTTGCATCTCCTCAAATACAAGAGAAGCAGATACTGTGTCTCCATTTCTCAAGTACCCACTGATCATGGCATTCCAAGTAACAACATTTCTTTCCGGCATTGTATCGAACAGTTTCCGTGCATCTCTGGTAGCGTCACATTTGGCATAACTTGTAAGCAATGCGGTTCCAATGATCACGTCGCTCCCTGAACCAGCCTTGATGGACTCTGCATGCAAGGTCTTCACGTAGTGAAGAAAGGGAAGAAAAGCGCATGCCTTGAGTAACAGAGGGACCACACTGGAGTCGTATAATCCTACGTGCCGGGTTTGTTTATACGCAAGAAGGGCACATCTCAATGATCCTTGCCGAATGTGGTTCCTTATTGAACAAGACCAATAAGATGGGTTGTTCTCCATGAGGCAAGGTTAAAGCTCATCATGGATCCACACAATTTGGCGTGTTAGCATGTTTATGTCAAAATTTTGACAAAAAGATGGATATAAGTGTTTCAACATCTTACGAAGGACTAAATTGCAGCTGCTATAATAATTTTAAAATTAAGAGTAACTATAATTCGTAGCAGTGGAAGACAGAAACTCGAGCAAAGGTGGTGCTCTGGTTTTTCTCCCATGTTTTTAGTAATAACAGCTCCCTTTTTTTCACTGAAAGTGTAACTGGACGGTGGATATTTAGGAACGATGGGATAAGTGCTTACAATTTTTTTCCCTTTTTTTGGCTACGCACGTTGTATCTATGTTAAAATTCTAACTTTAATTTTTTTTGTTGTATTATTTTTATATTTTACAGCAATTTTTTTATTTCTTTTGCATTGAGTGATATGTTAATATGTCGTTTCTTTACGTTTTTGCAAAGACGAAAAATCAAGGTAATATTGGAAGACCATATACAACCCTTGCATCTCCTACCTATCAACAATAATGGATTCTCGAAGAATGTTACGTACAGACTGCATCCAAGTATTTCTAACCTATTGTTACACGAGATGAGAAGAAAGGCACGAACTATTGTTTTTAATCTTGAGGTGCCTAAGCCGTTTACAAAATTTCTTTTAGATAGTTTGACAATATTAAATTTTTTTTATATTGTAACAAGCACAATTTCCTGGTGTCATTCTTGTGCTCACAAAACATTTTGACTAGAAACAATATTTTTTCTTTTCTATTAGAACCTCTTATTTGTCTTTTGTATTATATATTTTGGATTATATTTGATGAAGAGATCTAGTATATAGTTTTCATAAATAAATATAATTATTTAGTTTTTGGTTTATTTTATAAGAAATTGAAAGATTCACTAGTAAAAAAACAACTTTTAAAGGCGTCCAATACGCTTCGGTTTTAGAAAAACCGAAGCATATTCAAACGCGGTAGCGTTTTTGTAATTAATAAAAACTTATATGTTTCGGTTAACATGGAATTAGTGCCTGAAAGTGCTACTACCTCGGTTGTCTAAGCTACCCGAGGCATAAAACTGTCATGAAGGGGATATCGCCTCGACTCGACGCAGAACCGGTGTCTAAAGACGCTATTACTGCACCGGTTTTCAGTTCCTCATCTTCTCTCTCACTCAAATCTCCTTTTCAGTTCCTCTTCTTCTCTCTCACTCAGATCTCCTTCTCAGTTCCTCTTTTTCTCTCTTCTCTCTCGCTCAAATCTCAAAGGCACCACTCCGCTACTCCGCCGCTCCGCCTCTTCGTCGCCACCACTCCGTTGCTCCGCCGCCGCTCCGTTTTCGCTGCCCAAAGCCATGGCTGCATCCCACCCCGCAACCCCAACTCGTGACGCGATCTCAGATCTCACTCCACCAGCGGACGCGATCTCAGATCTCACTCCACCACCTAGTGCGGCCCGTGCCAGTGGTTGAGCCGCTGGCCTAGCACCCAGTCCAGCCCCCTTCTGGTGCCAGTGGTGGTCACGGAAAAGCGTCTCTGCGGTTGTTGGTCATCCGATTTGGGGGTTAGGGATTTCAATGGGGTTTTGACTGGATTTGGGGGTTAGGGATTTGAACGGGGTTTTGACTGGATTGGGGGTTAGGGATTTGAACGGGGTTCATGTATTGCTGATTCAAAAGCATTCATCTGTGATGAAGATAACAAGAAGAATCAATATGCTTGTTCCCTATTTTCTGATTCAATTTTTATTTCAATTTTTGGGTTTCTGAATCTGCTTGTTCATTGTTAATTTTTGAGTTTCTGCTTAATTTTTGGGTTTATGCCTGAGAGCTCCAGGAATAGAGGATCAGAGGCTAGTGAAAAAAAATTAAAAAACTAACACGTTACTACCTCGGTTACTAAAAAAACCGAGGCATAAATCCTATCTTTTTTAACCCAATTCACAACCGAGGCATAAAACTTATCCCTTTTTACCTCGCTGGTATATACTTCGGTTGTAGAACCGGTGCCTATAAGCAAAAGTAACCGGTGTTATATCCTCTTAGTGCACTAGTGATTGGAAAATATTAGAGAGATAAAGTTAGAAGTCACTTGTCTAACGAGACTTTGGCAATTCTAGTCTAGTCAAGAAGCCTGGTGAGTAGAACAAGCCAACATGTAAGAGAAGCTACCTTTCATCCGGTAAGATGATATTTTGGACTAGCGAGAAAGCATTTTTTTAATGGTTTAAAGTGTCAAAACTTGAATAAAAGAGTAGTTTTGGACTTGGGAATGCAGCTGAAGCTTAAGACACGGGTTGAGACACTTTTAAGGCTCAAGGACTCCATCTTCCTCCATCATTTTCTTTATTCCAATCCCCTCTTGTGTTCTAGATGTATAGGAGTAGCTAAACTCTATTTCATTAAGGTTGGATGTAATGTACCTAAACTCTTTGTAGTTCTTTCTATGCAATAGAATATCTTTCATTATTCTTGTGTTTTATCCTTTTTATTCACGTACATGATGGAATATCTATGCTATTTGAGTGGTGTTTAATCATTGAAAAATGTTTTAGAACATAGACATGGATAAAACGACCAAAAGGTTTGGTTATAGACATAGATCAAAGCTTTTGGTCTTTCTAGACAATTTTTCTTAATGTAAATCTTGTGTTTGAATATCTAAGGGGTTAGTATTTTTACATACACTACAAGAATAATTGATATTACTGACGGCCGTAGTTCATCGGTAATGTATCAAATCCGTCGGTAATTGTCGTTTACCGACGGCTTACCGACGGTCAAAATACCGTCAGTAAAAATGTTGTCGGTAACCTTTACCGACGGATATTTCAGCCGTCGGTAATTACCGTAGGCTTTTGTCCTTCGGTAAAGCCGTCGGTAATTACCAAAGGCTTATGGTCTTCGGTAAATCCGTCGGTAATTATCGCGATCTGGTTCATCTTCTTCTTCCTTCCTTCCTTTCTCTGTGTCTTTTTTTTTTTGTTTTCATGAACTCCGCCACCAAAAAAGCATCACGAAAGTAACAAACTAATTTCCAAAGAATCAAACAACCAATTTATTTTCAATAGTTAAAATCATAGGGAATCATGGAGAGTTTCTATGCAATTCTCAGATTTGTAAGAGGAATGTTCCTAATCGCAAAATTGTGGAGAGCAGCGGTGGTGGAGAGTGGTGGTGGAGAGCACGATGGTAGAGGGAAGCGGTGGTGAAGGGCAGCGGCGGGAGGGCAGCGACGGTGGAGAGGCGGTGGAGAGCAGCGGTGGTGGAGAGCAGCGGTGGTGGAGGGCAGCGGTGGTGGAGGGCAGCGACGGTGGAGAGTAGTGGCGGTGGATAGCAGCGATATGAAGAAGTATTACACTGAGATGGAGAGAAATGAGAGGAGAAATGAGTGTTTGCCACATATATTGGCACTGGATGTTCGAAAAATTTCCGCTTTTTTACCGACGGTCAGAGGCCTTCGGTAAATCAGTCGGTAATGTTGTCCTGCGAAATAATGGGCGGGAAAATTCCGGCTCTTTTTACCGACGACTAAAAACCTTCGGTAAATCCGTCGGTAATATCGTCTAGCGAAATAATGGGCGGGAAAATTCCCGTTCTTTATACAGATGGCCAAAAGCCTTCGATAAATTCGTCGGTAATGTGCATGTTACTTACCGACGACCAAAAGCCTTTGGTAAATCCGTCGGTAATGTGCATGTCACTTACCGACGGCCAAAAGCCTTCGATAAATCCGTCAGTAATTTGCATGTCACTTACCGAAGGCTTTTGATCGTGGGTAAAAAAATTAAAAACACCCCGGAAATTAAAATATATCGACGGATATTGATCCGTCGGTAAAAATTCGTCGGTAATATTAATATTTTTTGTAGTGATAAGGATTTAGAACTTGTCTCTAAGGGATGGCTTGTATACTTGTAATGTGAATGCTTGAATATGTTAGAGATATATTGTGTGGATGAGTGCATAGAGCATGGCTCATGAAGTCCAACTCCGATGAGTCTTTAACCATATCATTTTATAATTTTTATATTCAGTATAAGTTTATATGTTTTCAACATATTTGAATCAATCAATGTTTATATTCATTGCATAAATTAGTAAGTAATTATAATTAACTAAACAAACACAAATTCCTTAGAAAACGATACTTGGACTTACAATCTATAGTACTTGAAATATTTTGCATGCTTGCTAAAAAGTTAACAATTACCATGCTTCCCACTTGAGTATGTGTTTGGGCTTTGCCCTTCATAACATCTCCAAACATGTTACAAAAATAAATTCCTTCTTTGCTTCGTGTATTTTATTTTGAAGTGTCATTATCTTTTGTACAACCCTGTTATTTCTACCATTGTTTTGAGTTTATGGCTAACCTTTTATGTTCATATTGCAAATTTTATTTAGATATAATAAAATATGCACTAACTTATGGACAAGACAATAAATCTAATCTTATTTCTACACGTGTTATGTTGCATTGACTTATGGATGAGATAATAAATCTAATTTTATTTCTACACCAGTTAATTAGTATAGTATGTAGGATTTATTTATGATCCATATGGTTAATGTTAAACAAAATATATTCATATGCTTATAGTTAAACAACATTTAAAAGTCCAACTTTAATCAAGTGAATGATTATGTCTCATGTCGAGCTAAGTGAGTTATATTTGAGTTAGGTCAAGCTGGATAGAGATCAAGTCAAATCGAGTTAGGTTGAGTCTAAACCATGCCTAAGTTAATATGGCTAGGTTAGGTCAGGCTTATGTTAAGTTAGGTTAGATAGGGACCATGCCAAGTTGGTTGGGTAGACCATATCCCTTTAAACTCATATTTCTAAAAATCACCTATTAAAACCTCTCTTTTAGACTAACATAAATAATTGTCTTGACCCATATAATTTCCTTTCAACACAAACTAGTTCATAACCAACAATTTCACAACAACAACAACATTCAAGTTAAATATCACATCTAACCAGAATCATTCAACCTAATTCATTTAATCAAAGATACTTAATACTAACATACTCCTTTCAAGCATACAATTCAACATACATTCAACTCACATACTAATAACTATCATTTCATACTTTATAACTCAATAAAATAAAATACTAGCTTCCCTTACCTTTTAGAAGACCAATCACTCTAGAGAACTCTTTTTCGCTCACACAGCTTAAGGAGCTCTATTTGTACCTATAGACAAAAAAACACGATTAGAGTATATCGTTAGTACCACTGATCAACAAAAAGTCTTATAGAAGACTCGAATATTACATGCAAATTGAGCGGGACTCACATGCAACAAAAGAAAGAAAGGACTAGAGAAAAGAGATCGAAACTTAACTTACTCATATGAAAAAATTGATTGGTCTGAATTGAAGAGCTCGCTACCAAGATCACTTCTAATGTCTCAGTTCTTCAATCAGATGAGCAGAGAAGAAGAACTCATAGAGAGAAATCAGATAACTCTAGAAAAATGATTTTTAAAGAGATAGTGTGTTTTAAAATAATGAAACTCCTTTATAACAAATTTATTTATATTAAAACCTTTTAATATTAAAAAAAATTGAGTCTCTTTATTTTTAATCTACTACCATTTCTAAAATCGTATGTTCTATGTCTTTACACTATAAGTTATAATGTTTATAAAATGAAATTTAAATTTTAAAGATGGAAGATTATAAATGCTACTATTTATTATTAAATATTACTTAATATGATTAATATGCTATATTAAAAATTAAAAATAATATCATTTAATTGTTATCCGTTGAAATCAAATTACTGAAAAGTTGATGACTTATATTTTCAAGACAAATATATATAATGATTGGCACCTTAGAAATGCCATCTTAAAAAAAGTTACCCAACAGCCTTTGGTTTGATAATTGGATTTCGATTTAACTTAAAATTTGTGATGTTTTAGACTTTTAGTTGAAAGTTTTAATAATGTGTTATGTTGTTTAAGGATGGAGTTTGTGTATAACATTGTCTAGTTGGTGTTTAAGGCTTACTTGATTTTCCATGTTGGTGGTGAGTCTTTTAAGGAAATTTACTAAGAAGATTTAATAAGAATGAATGTGTTAAAATTAGGTAATGAACATGATATTATCTCGAATCTAAAACAAACCTTAACACAATCATAAACCAAAGTCGGATAGAAAACTTGGCACCATCTTCAAAGTCACATTTCGATTCGTATCATGTGGTTGAAAAACTGACCCACATCCTTTTCTATTTATCGTTTTTCCGTGTACTTCTTAGAAACAAATAATTCCCTATTACATCATAACTTGACTCGTATAACGCATAAGGAATATAAAGCTGCAATCTTTAAACAGATTCTACCTACAGAGAAGGATGGAGTTTGATCTCTTCTAGAACCCATTTTCAATAATGCATCAATATCAACATGTCTACTCTACATCATGGCATATGTCGATTGCAGCATCAAATCCAACTAACCTTGTTGGGATGCCATCATGGCAACCCAAAATTCACATCAAATCACCATTTAACAACTGCTATCCATAATTACTAATGCGAATTCTCTTATAGATATATTCTTAAATTATAACCACCACAAGTATTCTCACTTAGCACATAACGTGTTCCTATAATTCTACCTATATACCCTTATCTTTTTCTGAATTCTTGCTGAAAAATATTCTGGTTCTCTCTATATATTTAATATATATTTTTCTACAGTTGAAAAGAATTTCCTCACTGGTCCACTATCACCAATATGTCGATAATATTGGTTTAACTGTTGGTAATGGGTAAACTGTAAACTCATTTATAAAGTAAACTAATTTTGAAGGAACACGTACCTGCAATGGTACAGACTATGGAACCTCGTGATGGGACGTGTTTTAATTTCTCAAAGTTCTGTCTCAAGGCAATGATTCTGGTTTTGTGGGTTTACCTTATGAAGTACAGATTGCTTTCAATAAAGATGAGAGCAGATACATAACCAATCATTGTTGGATACGTGAAGATGACAGTGCACGAGGTGATGTGAGGAAAATAGTCTTCCGTATAGAGTTTCCAAAAAATAAAGTCTCAGAGTTTTAGCCCAAGAGATCAATGTGGAGTAGGATGATACTTTATATGGCTATTTGGTTGACCGTTCTGTATGATGGCATAGAATTCTGGGTTTGATGGTTGTTTTCTGTCATCTTGAGGCTGAACTGGAGGTTTCAAAAGTCCAAGTAAAATATTAAACCATTTAAATGAAGGAATATTTGGTAACATGCCCATACTAATGGAAGGTATTGATGGGATTTAAGTCATGGACTCATCCAAAAATAGGTTCAGTGGCCAACATATTCAAAGAGAGTGAAAAGGACTGATACAGAGAGGAAGAGAGGAAGTGAGAAAGTGAGAAAGTGAGAATAATAAATGAAACTAGATAGCGATGTAGTGCTTTTACAACTTAACTGCATCTCAATTTCTTTGAGAAAGTCAGAATGATTTGATGCATGAAAAGCTTAACCAATATCTACCGTGAGGTATGATTCCATGAAAACTTCCTCCCTTAGGCTTTAAATTTTGTCATTTTATCTTGTGAAGTTCTACAACAAGGTAAACTGAAAAAAAAAACTAGAAACCCTGGAAAACACTTAGTTTTGGAAAAAGGTGTAATGAGCAAAAAAGACGTGTAGATATAAAAGTCTTATCACTTTCGGTGGAGACATAAAAAAGCTGGGAAAAGAAAGTTAATCTCTTGAAGGGAAGGTTGGCAACATTAATTTCTTCACCACCAAATTATGCTTAATCCACTATTAGTTTCTTCATGTCGGGTGGCTTCGTAATTTTGTTGTAGTTAAGTCATTGTTCTGTTGCCTATCTTGATAATTATACTATCTTGATGCATTGAAAACATTATATAGTTTATGTTATTGAATCCGCAAATATTACTCTTTCTTTCAAAAGTTCATTTACACGGCTTTCGTCTATAGTTCTTGTCTTCTTGTCTTTCTTGGCAATGTGTTTCCCTGTACAAATTCTAAGCTCAAATATAGTAATTACAGCAAAAACCAGAAGCTATTTTGTTTATAATCTTGTTTCATATAATCATATAGAAACAAATCTGTACCAATTTTGTTCTGATTCCATTAATTAACGTAATACTAAATAAAATGTTACGTTTTCTTCACTCAATCTTGCTTTTCTTAAGAAATTGATATTTTTGCCCTATTGAAGGATTAAATATGTTTTTTCTGCAGCTTGTTTGCACAGTTATCCCCTGCGCATGGCAATGAGTTAAAGCAGAGTGCTGACACCTTTGCTATATCAAACAATACCTTTTCATGATAAATTTTTTTACCCACGAGTCCAGAGTCTTACAGACTATTCTTATTTATGGTAATCTATTAGTCTAACGACTTTTCATAAATAATAAAAAAATTAACACGAATTTTTAGTAGCTTGTGAGTGAGGACAGGTATTTTCATGATAAATGTTATAAATATAAAGAAAAGGGTGAGATAAAATAAGGTAATACCAAAATAGCAAAATAATGTTGCAAAAAATACTGTCTAAATTTGTAACATACAAGACGTTATTTTTTTTGATATATGATTAAATATGTTTTTTCTTTATTTATTTTCAAAGAAAGTTAGTAAGACAAAGTCCTAAAGAAGAGAGTGTGATAATTAAAAAATGACAAGGGAAATTGCGTGCAGGTCTTTAATTTGATATGAATTAAGATAGAAAGAAATAGAAAAAATTAGGGGTGTTGGTATGGGTATGAAGTTTGCGTCAATATGGTGTTATGTTTCATTATCATTAATGCTTCTCCAAACAGAAGTAGAGAACTCAGTTTCTAAGCCACACAAATTCATAGGAAGAGCCGTCCTCCAAAGGGCATACCTAATACCTATCTACCATCCCACCTTTCATACTTACTCTATACGTACATACACATACACATACATCATTCAATCATTTTGTTAGGTTTTCCATTTCAGCAATGGCCCCATGCATCCAAATAAAGCTATTAACTCCTTTCTTTCTTTCTATTTCCTCATTCGTTCTCCTTGCACATGATGTTTGGATGCGTCAAAAGCCTCATGAACTCAACCTCAAGCAAAAGCAACTCTTCTAGTAACAAGATAATTATTACAACATCTGAATTAAACAACGAGATTAGGTATCTTATTCTTGTACGCAGTTTTTCTTCTTCTTTTATGATGTTTTTGTTCTTATTCACCTATATTAAAAAAAGTTATCATGTTTGGATTATGTTTAGAAGCTTTTCGTTTCGCGGATACGAAAGGTCTTAAAGTCTCTTATCACGTAAGTAGCTATGCCATGCATGGTCAATGGATTTAAAACAAAAGAACAAAACATGCGTATGGCTGCCCACATAGACATACCTTGGTCTTTGAAACTATGACATTATTTGACAAGTTTCGAAAGTGTAAGAACGACTTTAAATAAAATGAAGATCAAAATATAACGCTTTTATGTTTGACATACCTTGTGGAAACGTAATGATTTTTAACACTTTATTTTTAACACATGTTCTTTTGCAATTTGTACCTATTATTGACAAAGAGCCCAATGTTTTGACAAAAAGCTTTGCATCTCTTCCAAACCTGTAAAAAATAGGTAAAATCTCATATATATATATATATATAAATTTAAGCTTTTTTGTTGCTGACAGTATTTATTGTGATTTTCATGATTTATAGAAATATAATATTATCTATTATATTACTACTAAACCCCTCCTAAACCCACATCCTTTTTATTTTTATTTTTTTAAAAAGAAATTAATTTGTTTCTACAGTATTACCACACCTGAAATATAGAAAATCATTATAGCACATCGTAAAATTGTATATACTATAAGTTTCAAGCAATGGAGATTAGGCACTCGCTGCTGCTGTCAAGATTTATCAATTGACGAATAAAACTGCATCATAAGCTAAAACTAATCGGTGCAAACGAAATTTAGTCGGTGCAAACTAAAGTTAATCGGTGCAAAATAAATTAATGGAAGAAAATTAATCAAACATACCTTATATCAATATTTTTCTTTATATATTATTCATTATTGTCGGTTGCTTAAAAAAAAGAAAAAGAATGCATAATTAAACCAATAATATAATATTAGTGTTTTTTCAATATTTTTCTTTATATATTATTCATTATTGTCAATTGCTTAAAAAAAGAAAAAAAATGCATAACTAAACCAATAATATAATATTGATGAAATAGATAAAGCATAATTTGAATGCAGTTAGATTTTCAAACCATAGAGGATCTACATCCGAAACTTATATATTGACAAACTTTATCCAGCTTCAGATTACAAAGCAAATTGCACGATTCACAACGTAATCGAGGCCTTGGGTTGTTCACCAAAGGATTCAGGAATATTATGATTGTCTAGGGGAAATTAAACAAAACCAAACCAAACCAAACCAACAGATATAGTTCTTTTGTTAAAACACAGCAATTCCTATGACCTCCAATTCTCGAAAAATACGTTTTGGAGCATTGGAATCAATTTCTTACTTGCTATTCTTCTCTCCCCAGTTTGTTCCCGAAAGAGAAACATAAAGTCCGAACAATTGAACTGACATTATGTCACAAGGCTAATTTACTGTTTTCTGTATTTATAAAAGAACAAAAATACTTTCGGAAACCCAGCAAGCTCCTTTTCTGCTTGGTTCCTGTCCAGTTACAAAATGATCCATGGGGAAATTTACCCAGTGGTTAATTATATTTATTTATGTGTTGCTGTTACGTTAAAATCTGATTGCAACAGTTCCTTAATGGTAGAAGAAGCACTGTTGCACTGCACACATGTCTCGTGTTGATGTCATGTGGAACTACTATATATATTTTTTCCTTTTCCTCATCCCGTGAGTTATGTAAGAGTATGACAATGATATATATATGTGGCATAAGCATCTGCATTATTTTGGGTTGGCGTAAATCAGACACATGACAAAGACCCTGTAATACATGGTTATGTTATGATTACGGTTGCGAAGGAAAACAGTTCTCGACATCGAATCCCAAGGATAAGACTAAAATACAGTATGATACTGTATTTAACCTTGCACTACTTTCCTTTTCCTATAAATACCCACTAACTTGTACTCTCCTATCATCGTAGCACATTTCCATTTCCAAAGAAACAGGTTTTATTTTCAGCACTTTGGGACTCCAAACTCCCAAAGTTTTTTCCCCACTCTCTTCTGCAGATTAGGCAGAAAGAAAAAAAAAAAAGAAAGGATAACAAGAGAGCAAAGGTCATGGATGTTGCACATTTATTGTTTGGCATATTTGGTAGGTTTAACACCCTGTCAAGTTTTGCAGGAGTTTCTCTCATTTTTTCTTGTTACCCTGATGGAAGTTTTTCTTGTGGAGTCTTGGCTTCTGAACTTTTGGTTTCTCTGTTTCTCATTGTTCTTCTTTCTGGCACAGGGAATGCTTCCGCTCTGTTCCTCTTCTTGGCTCCAGTGTATGCATTACACAGCTTTCTCCTCCCCTCTCCGTTTCTCTCTCTTAAACTGTTGTGGCTTTACTTTCTTTTTCCCATGGATCCTGTTAAACTATTTTTGAGGTCTCACGTATACTATATTGGTACATGTATATAAATAAAACAACTCTGATGAATCACATTTTGAGATAGCCTTTTGGGTTAAGTTATAAAGCCAAATGATATTTGATATTAAAACTTGTTATTGTACTTGTTTAATTTATATTGGACTGCTGTTCAGTATTATGAGTTTCATGCTCAAAATATATATTTTTGTTCTTAGAGAACCTTTTAAAGATTTGACTAGTGATGTAAATAGAATAGTGCATGTGTAACCCATGTCTTACGAACTTAGTTTTTGGAGCTAAAGGCAACTCATTCAAAATCATGAACATGATATACCAAATCGAGCAATTCAACTATCTGTGAATATAAAAGTAGCATTTGTTTTTGTATTGTTAATCAATATGCGAAATAGTGCAAGTTTGAGTGAAATTTGTGACGAACTGGGGTTCGTAGGATCACATTCAAGAGGATTATACAGAACAGATCAACAGAGAAATTCTCGGGCATTCCATATGTCATGACACTGCTCAATTGTCTCCTTTCAGCATGGTAAGCTTCTCGCGTGTTCTTTCTTTTTACTGCATGCCTTTGTGATCTCCTCCTCCTCCAAATCTTCTATCAGATCACGTGTACTTTCTTTTTAAATTTTGTGGTGCTCATTTTCGTCACTTCTTTCAATTGTCTTTATTTATGCCTCCTTTTTCCTGATG
Source organism: Vigna umbellata (assembly GCF_029865625.1). NCBI lineage: Eukaryota > Viridiplantae > Streptophyta > Magnoliopsida > Fabales > Fabaceae > Vigna > Vigna umbellata. Next base: position 38,979,675 of record NC_142166.1, read on the forward strand.
TTAATTGTAAATTGTCAATTCTTATACCCGGATAATAATATTTTCGTAAGTTGCCTTTTGATTGACAGAAGTTGTTTGTCTATTGGTTTAATCATTAAAGTGTGCAAATGACAGGGACAAACTTTGTTTTTTGGGAGAGCTCAATAATTTGTCGGACTAGAATTCAAACAGTGGTTGAATTTTCGCTTTCAATTGCTCAATAAATCTTTGCGTAGGAAACTATATATCCTTATCTTGCTAGCTTCTATATGGTATATCGTTGTTTTGTTCTGTATTTGTAACCGATTGGTTTGTTTGCTCTCGTAATCTATTTTACATATTATGACTCACGTTCTAATCTGAAGTGTATAATTGATTAAAACTACCTTAAAACCAAGATAGCTAGTTCCTGGTAAATCTTTTTTGTCTGTAGGTAATTTTTAAAATCCACAGGTATGGTCTACCTTTTGTGTCTCCCCACAATATATTAGTGTCAACAGTGAATGGCACTGGATCTTTGATTGAGATCGTATACGTGTTGATCTTCATCGTATTGGCCCCCAAAAAGCAGAAGGCTAAAATTCTTGGTCTCTTCACCTTCGTGCTCTCTGTGTTCTCTGCTGTTGTTTTTGTGTCCCTTTTTGCCCTTCACGGCAATTCAAGAAAGCTCTTCTGCGGCTTTGCTGCTGCAATATTTTCCATAATCATGTATGGCTCTCCACTCTCTATTATGGTAAGCTAATCTTCCATCAAATTGAATCCTACTAATACTTGTTGATTCAAAACCAACTAAGTGTGGGTGTGTTAATGGTGGATTTAAAACTACGTGCAGAGACTAGTGATCAAAACCAAGAGCGTGGAGTTCATGCCCTTCTTCTTGTCGCTGTTTGTGTTTCTCTGCGGCACTTCTTGGTTTATCTTCGGTCTGCTAGGCCGTGACCCATTTGTTGCAGTAAGTCACTTTTCAATTTTAACTTTTTAACCGTAGAAGGTAGTTTTATGTTAATTTATTGGTAGTGAAGAAGAATAGAGTAAGGTTCATGTATGGTTTTTCAGGTACCTAATGGTGTTGGTTCTGCTTTGGGGGCAATGCAACTGATATTGTATTTCGTATACCGAGATAATAAAGGTGATACGGGGAAAAAAGCCCCAACAGTGGAGGAATTCATGGAGATGGGGGATGCAAAACCCCAACAAGGGAAGCAATCCAATGCAAATGGAACTCAAGGATGATACGTCAAGGAACACATCTGGCTTACAGAATAGTCATTGTCAGCTACGTAGTTTTTAATGCAACTGAGAGCAAACAACTCTATGATTTGGTCTTTTCTTATTTTAGTTCTATAAATGCTTATAATTTACTTCAAGCTAAGGCAACCTTTAGCCGATAATATTGAACGGAAACAAGCATGTATGAGAGTTTACCTCCTTCCCCTGGTCTCAGGGATTTTATGTTAATGTATTTTCCTAGTGTATAACCTACAAATAAAAGTGCGGATTTTCATTTTCAACTAGAAAATTTTATGCCAATGTGAAGATGCTAATACTATGATAACTTTTTACTCTTTAAAGTTGGTGAGGCTTCCTCACGCTAAAGTCAGTTAAAAGTCAGAGCAATATTGTGGCTAGAGCTTCACTAATTACTTCATCTCAAAATTGATTTCAATAGTTTGGGATTTGAGAAATGCCTTAGCCTAGTAAAAGCTACATCCGGAGTCCCTCTTGTATTTCCTTCAATCATGGATGTTGACTCTTGAAGAATAATAGGTAAGAGAAGAGAGAAATTTTATATGGTTAGTTATTTTAGGTGGGATTCTCTCAACTTGGAATTTCCCTTGTGCTACTAGAGAACTTATTTATGTTGTATGTTTTTCCGTTAACTTAGGCCTATTGGGCTACTATAAGAAGTTATGGTTCTAATTTGGCTCTATTGCGTTAGGATATATAAACCTGAGTCAGGTCATGAATTTAAGAATAAAAACGGTAGCTTATGCAAGCGTAAGGTGCCGACTTGTCAGCGTTGCTTGATATTTGTGTAGTGTTTATGCTTTCTTCTTCAACAATGTTCCTTTCTAAGATTTGATATTCATTACTCAAGTTGTTTTTTTTTTTTTTTAGTTTGAGATTGTTTGTCACTATGGTTATCAAACTCTCGAGTTAATTCATAAACTCGTATGAGTTTACTTTTCCATACATAACTTCTGAGTTAACTTGGAAGTAAACTCTTTTTTGCGTAAACTCGGTAAAATCGACTGTGAAATCGGTAGGATTATGTAAAATCGCGAATTTGGAGCGATTCTACAAGCTTGAAAAGTGGAAAAACTAAAAAAATTGAGGTCGTTTGGGGTTTAGGGTTTCATGACCTGATTGTCACTATTTCTCGCGTCCCTCTGTCTCTATCCATGATCATTGTCATCGCCTCACCTCCTTAATGAAATGTATCAAAATTAATGACAATAATCCAAATATTTATGTTTTACAATATTTATTTTTATGAGCAATATATCTATAAATTTTATTTATTTAAAGTTATATAATTTTGTAGACTTATTTGAATTAAAATATTATTTATACAATATTTTTTCATCTGAAGTAAATTTTTACGAGTCGAGTTTCCTTGACTCTCACGAGTTTCCTTGATTCTCACGAGTTTTCTTGACTCTCACGAATTTACATAAACTCTCGAGTTTTCATAAACTCTCGAGTTTTCATAAACTCTCCAGTTTAATAAGCTTGTTTCTCAATCTATTCCTCTTTATTATCGTTACCCAATTGATTATGGTTAGAATTGTTTGTTTTCGCATGTAGTACTACCCATTTTGTAGTCCAAATTTGATACTTTCACATCCATAAAACAAAATACATCTATTACATAATCCAAAATATTAATATTTTAATTAGATTTCTTTTATTTTTTAACTTAAAACACCAATATATATTAATATATTATTGAAATAGTTGTATGTGGATCTGACTTTTTTGAGTGTTAAAGTATAGTTTTTCTTTGTAGTATGTGTTTTATTGTGTAAAAGTGTATATGGGGATTGATTGTGCTGGGCTTATTGTAGGTCCAATTTGTAGAAGGCTACTTATTTCTACACATCCCTTTTTTTTTCTTCCCTAATCCCATAAAATTTGATATCTCCATTTTAACCCTCATTTAAATTATAATAAAAATCATAAATGATTAATCTTCCAGTCCCACACCAGACGCTACTACTCCTTCGGATCCTATAACACCTGGTATGAACCCAAAGAAGCGTGAGGTGGAAAGGAAGGAGAAGAAAAAGTGGATTCACCAAATTCGAAAGTACTTTTTTAATATTTTTCGGATTTCACAGTCCAAAATTTATTTTAAAAAATTTACATTATAAAATACACATTTTGAAACGTATTTTGAAAATATCTTACGGATTGCTAGAAGACCCTTATACCTCTCGACCAACCTACCACTTATTCTATACCCTAATATATAGATTTTGTGATATTAACCAATTAATAGTTGTTAAACACTTATCAACTAACTTATTGAAATAAATAGTTATTTCTAGAAAGAGGTTGACTAAAACTTAAATAATTTGAAAAGTTTACACCAAAGATTTATTTGATACCAAAGAGAATTGTTTATTGATTTACAAATATAACTTTCTCTTTATGTTTTCAAGTAGACAATATATGCGAAGCATTTAGAAATTAAAAATGAAAATGCACAAATCACGTATGTTTCTTTTAAGTCTTTTTACATTCGTTCATTTAACAAACTTTTATGCATGACTTTATTTCTATCTATAGAAGTCACAAAAAGATCTTATTTAGATGCTTTGAGTTTGCTTTTGTTTCAGATTTTAATACATTATTGTCTTTATGCTAACACTTTTGTTGTAAAACAAATTTTGCCTTGACAAATTACAAACAATGCTTAGAAATAGGATGTGCAAATATCATAATCTTCTATGAAAATCACCTAATAACAAAAAGGAGAAAAAAAGCTTAAGTTTTATAGACTAGCACTAGTCTAAACTCATGTTTAACTAGTATAACTAGAAATTTTATCTTCATTATTTGATAATTATGTAGATACTACAAGGTGAGTTATCATGTTTATGAAGGAATTATTAATAATTCTTTTTTTACAAGGTATTTTTAATATGCATATATGAAAGAGAAAACCAAAAAGCCAAAAAAAAAAAATAAAACCATTTACAAGAAAATTGTATAGTATCGACAAACATAATTCATTAGAAATAACAAAAATTCATTGATATTTCAATTTTACCAATGGATAACCAACAATAAAAATTCATCGTTAAAGTAATCGTCAATAAATTTTATCGATAAATTTTATGATTTATCAATAATTACTGATGACAACAATTTCGTCGATAAATATCTAAATGTTTGTTAGTAAATATTAGTTGGTAATTATTGTTGAATTTTGACCATTGATAAACTTCATCTTGTAAAGTTAGCAACTAAGTCTTTTTCTTTCTCCTTATCTTCCTCTTCTTCTTCCTCCTTTCCTTTTTGTCGTGTCTTCACCATCGTCGCTTTATCAACCGGTGCCACTGTTAGCTCATTTTCCTTATTTCCCTCTTCCTCCTCTCTTTCTTCCTTTTCATTTTTCTCTTCTATCTTCACCTACTTTAACTCTAGCAATCACTGTTGTCGCAGCTCTGAGTCATTATTTAACATTGACGTTGTCTCCAAGTTGTCATTGTCATCATCATTGCACCCTTGTTATCGCCATAAGCTCTGGCCTCCTTGTCATCCTCCTCCACCTCCTCCTTCTCTTCATTCTCTTCTTTTTCTCACTCATCTCCTCTTTATATATAATTTTTTTTATCAAACTTGATGAGAAATTTAACGCTTAATTTGTCGACAAAAAAATCCATTAAAATTTAGAGTTATAATTTATCGACGTAACTCATTAACAAAATAAATCGTCAAATACATTACCAATTAAAGTATTCGTTACTAATACACATTCTAACTTACCAACAAATCTAACTATCGAAATCATTAACGATAAAAAATTTCATTACTAATTTAAGTTCTAAATTCTGTTGATAAAATTTATTTTTAAATAAATTTGGATTTATCAACAAATTTATTATGAGAAATAAAAATTCGTTACTAATTACAAAAATTATCAAACACCTTACTAAACTCTATACAGAAAATATTTCCAAAAACAATTTTAAAACTCACACCACACCATTTCAACGGTAGAAGTTCTATAATATGGAAAATGACTCACTTTTGCGTTGTCTCCAAGTCGTCACTATTATATCATCATTTGTTCTATAATATGGAAAATGACTCACTTTTGCATTGTCTCCAAGTCGTCACTATTATATCATCATTCGCCCCTGTAATCGTCACAAGCTCTGGCCTTCTTGTCGTTCTCCTTTACCTTCTTTTTTTCTTTATTGTCTTCTTTTTCTCACTCATCTCCTCTTCATATATAAAATCGTTATCAAATTGAATGAAAAATTTAACACTCAATTTATTGACAAAAAATATCCATTGAAATTCAGAGTTATTATTTATTGACAAAATTTATTGACAAAAAAAAAATCATAAAATACGTTACTATCCGTTAATAATATAAATTCTACAGTTGATAAATAACCAAGGAATTTATTACCTATGAAAATTTGTCTCCAAGTCGTCACTATTTGCGTCCCTGTAATCGCCACAAGCTCTAGCCTTCTTGTTGTTCTCCTTTACCTTTTTTTTTTTCATTCTCTTCTTTTTCTCACTCATCTCCTCTTCATATATAAAATTTTTATCAAATTGAATGAAAAATTTAACACTCAATTTATTGACAAAAAATATCCATTGAAATTCATAGTTATTATTTATCCTCAAAATTTATTAACAAAAAGAATCATAGAATACATTACCAATGAAAGTGTCCGTTAATAATATAAATTCTACAGTTGATAAATAAACAAGGAATTTATTATCTATGAAAATTTTCATCACAAATTTAAATAATAAAATTTGTTGATAAATAAATTTGAATATATCAAAGAATTTATTTCCTTAGTAAAAATCTGTAGTAATTATAAAAATTCTTATTATCAAATGCCTCATGAAACTATATAAAAAATATTTCCAAAAACAATTTAAAAACTCACACCATACCATTTCAACTGTAGAAGTTCTATAATATGGAAAATGGCCCACTGTGGCAACTATTGAAGTTCTATAATATGGAAGTTGGTCCACAAATGAAGCAACTTGGAAGGTTAAGGAGCTATACAAGGATAATTTTCCCATTTCAACCTTCCAGTACAAAGTTTTTAAACTACCTAAAATTGATTATAAATGTATTGTTGGCTAGAACTGTACAAATAATTCCCCATTTCCTATTGTGTTGGTTAGAACTGTTATTCAAGTTTGAACACTACCAACACTGAAGTTTGAACGCTAGTGAGGTGCTAAAATACTAATATGTTCATGGGTATTGGTTTCAAGGAAGTTGCCTCACTTGTTATAATCATAGGGAATAATTGATTCCTGAAGAGTCTGTAAGTACATGGACTACATGCCCAACCTATACATTACACTCTATAAGAATAAAAGGCTTTCCTTTCTCTCATTTTTTTGTTCCCTATCTTTCAAAATGTCCCTCTTCCAAATTCAACAAACACAGCCAATATGATAACTTATTTGAATCACCGAATGTCTAGCAATGAACACCCAATTTCTTTTAGTTGAGACACAGCAATAAGGCCTTACTACCAGGAAAACTCAGTCAAAGGAAGCTTCTCACTGGAAGGAAGCAGACCTTGTTTCCTTGTATTCTATTGTGCAGCAATATCAGTTTTTTTCTTATGTGATGTGAACAAAAACTACACATGCAAGTGAAGTCCAAACAGGGTTTCAGAGTATAAAATGTCAGACAAGAACCTAGATCAAAGACGCTGCTGAAATCTATGATGTAGCAGTTGGTTATGCTTCATTCCTGTTCTACATAAACTGTTCATCTGGGTATGTGCTAATTCCACAGGTAACATTAATACTTGTGCAAAGACACAAACAGACTGAAAAAAAAACATCAGTAAACTCGAGCGGTGGTTTCATTTAATGAAATATTGTAGGGCTTTGCTATTCAATACTCTTCATTGTCATCTAAAGTACTGATTTCATTTTATGCTTACAAATGAACACAATGTGATATATCATTTTTATGAGTTGAATTGTGAAATTAATTTTGCTGTAAATATAATTTTATTAAGAGTTAAATATGTTTTTGTCTTTTAAATTTAAGGAAAAATTAGAATTAGTTTATTTTTAAAATTTTGACTTAATTTAATTTTGTAATTTTAAAAATATCATAAATTTAGTTTAAAAGTGTGTTAAGCCGTGTCAAACGTTACCATAAAATATATTTAAAATATCAAATAAATTTAATAAAAATTTCACTAAAAAAACTAAATTCATGTTTTAAAAATAAAAAATTAAATTAATTTAAAATTTTAAAAAATTAGTATTTTCATTTAAAATGAATTAAAAATATATTTAAACTTTTTTTTAATAATAATGGTTTGACTGACTTCAGGAGAGATTTCCCTTCATTCTTTTGGAAATATTTCTTACCTTCTTAGTTTTGACAAAAGAAAATAGTAAAGCTCCCTCTTTTATTGTTTCAAATGGAGCTCATGGCTAAATTAAATTACTCTTACATGCTGGAGTACAAAGATGCTTGGGGTTGGAGAAGGTAAAGATAGTAGTTGTTTCCTATCTTTTTTTATTTTATTTTTAATTCCACTTTTTAATTTTCAATTGCACTTCATTGTACAAAGATGTTGATTTTTTATTTTTTTTTAAAATGAGGATTTAGGGTTTAAAATCATCGATTTCAAATTTTGGTATCGCTTTTGGGTTTCTCAAATAGGGTTTTGGGGTTTAAAATACATTCGATATCTGATTTTGGTATCTCGACATCAATCAATTGCCTTGGCCTTTGTTTCTTTTTCTGATCTTATGTCACTTGCGTCTTGGTTGTATAATTTCTGTCACTTATATCGACATTGTCTTTCTGTTTATAATTTCAGTTTTCGTTTGTTTGTTTGACTGTGCTATAATTCTAGTTGCAACATAAGATTTTTTTTTATTAAGAAAAGATTTATTGTGGTTTTCCTGACTTGATTAATCAAGTCATCTTGCACATCATTTGTATTCAAAAGTTTGTTCCATAATTATCAGTTGCAGGTTCAACTAGTAGTAAACAGGTGATCAGTAGATTAAGAATGAATGGTTCAAGTATTGGATAATTTTTATGCTCCCATATAAAATGTGTTAATTTTAATTTTCTCAGTTGTTTTTTATGAGTTTAATGTGTGAAAGTATTGAATCCGAGTGAAGCAATAATTAAAGAGTCTTTCTGATAAGACAGACATTTATAGTTATAATCCATGAATGTAATGTCTAATACTATTGTATGATGAAATAAATAGATCATTAATGACATCTCCCAAGGTATAATGTCTGTCCTAAACATTAGTTGTTTGCATATTCTCTACACTTAATACTAAAAAGGGTTTTGGTATTTTAGTTGATAAAGAATTTTAAAGTGTTTGGTCTGTTACCAAAAGACAATAATTTTTGTTCATAAAATGGTATTAGTTAGTAGCTATATATACATATCCGTACATATATATGGTCTTTGTTAATAAAGTCTTGATAGCCTAATCTAAAGACATGTTGAGTTATTTAACTATATACTTAGCTATATAGGTTTTTATTTTCTTTTAAGGGTTAGTGATCTAGTATGGAACTTAGTTCAATCTTTTTAGATGACGAATGGGAGAAAATAAGTACTTGGGGTCAATTTTTTCAATCCAATTTGCTTGCATCAGTAACAAGGATGTAAGCAGAACACTACACTGATTGTTGTTACAATGTCACAATTTTCAGTTTTTTCAGGTGACCTCAGTTTACTATTCTCAGTTTCAAAGTTCTACTGATGATGAGACAAGGTTCTATAAATGGTTTACGGAGGTGAGTTTGAGATTGGCTCCTGTGGCATTATTGTTGAGTGAAATCATGGGATTATGTTTTGATTTTGAGTGTCACTCTAATTAAGGTGGTGAGAAAGGAGAAGGGTGACTTAAGAATCTTCGTCATGATGTGTTTAGGCTCCGGAACAAGAAGTATGAGCATTTTAACAAGGTTTGCACTTAATTTCTACACTTTTTTTTTCCTAAGATTTCAATTTGATTTTAACCACTGACTTACTGGTTGTTCTGGGTAAAGGTGTCGCTTAGGCCTATAATTAAGAATAACAACTCATCCAGTCGGAGTAATATCTACTAGTATTATAATAAAAAAATCTATTTATTATTTTAAAAAATATTTGTGAATATTTTAAAATTGATATTTTTAATCAAGATATTTTACAAATTTTTAAAATAGAATTACAAAAACATTATATAAAAAATATAATATAATATAAAATAAATATAAATATAAATATAAATTTAATATAATTTAATAAAATATACATTAATTTTAGTTTCAATTAAATTTAACTTAGTAAAATATAGATTAAATTTTTATTTTGAATATTTTGCGAATAATGGATACCGTGTTGGGAATCCAAGTATGAGTTCAAGTTCTACATTGGATAGAAATGAGAAAATAGAACATTATACAAAAATGAAAGACTCATTAACTCATTGTTGTGTCTTCCTAGTAAACATCTATTCCATCTCCATTGTCCATGGAACCCGCTCTAAATAACCCCTTTTGCTGGATTATTTCCGATGTAATCATAAAAAGCTAATTTTTCAGGAATTTTAGACCAAGCTTATGATAAATTTTGATTTTCGACTAGTCCAGTACAACTCTTCGATGTATTTCTTGCTTGAAGTATCCCTAGATAGACCTAACAACCTGATACGGGTAGTATGACATCTACACCTGACCAGTTTATAAGCGAGTATTAAAATACTCTCTACCAACAGATAATAACTATTAATCGCAAATTTATCTGCAAGTACCGTGAACACGAATATTTTTATCATCCCTATGCATGATTGAGAGGTTGATCTTGACCCCTCTAAAAGTAGATCATATTCTTTTAACCCATTCAATTAGGATTTTTTTTAAAGACCTAGCCCCAAAAGTCCCATGTGAAAGGGGTTGGAACAGGATTTGGGTGGGACTATATAAAATGAGAAAAAAATCTATGGATCTATAAAAATATGAAACATTTCAGATAAATTGTCACTAACATTTTCTAAAATAATCTATATGTTTATAAATATCCATATACTCTACTATTTAATGTAAGACAACGTCTACCACAAAGAATCAAAATACATTTCTTTCAACTATTACTTCCACACTGTACTATCTCACATTTTATATATCACATCAACTATTCCTTTAAAAATTTCAAAATACTAACGGGTTAAGATGTTTCTCTAACTTTATTTGTACTATGGAGAATGTTACCAAATTCATGCAAGTATAATGCAATTCACAACTAAGATTTAAGGAGGGTAACATGCATATACATTATGTGGATGATTAGGAAGATGGGCAACAGTGTTAGACATGATAACCCAATTTTGTTTGACTATGCTCTGACTACTATGGAAATTGGTTGCTCTTTGGCAGGAAATATATCCTAGGGGATTATGGGAAACAACATACGAGAATTTACTATCTTAAAGCATTTCAACATCAACATCCATCCCATGAACACAAGGTCACAAATTTTAACTAGAGACAACCACTAGTAGGGATGACTAAATGTAACATTGATTGATGCAAGAGGAGCACCTGGACCTTTTTGCTTCTGCTGCCATTTACCGTCGTAACAGTGGCGAATACATAGGAGGCTTCATTTTACTGGTAATGCGTTTGCCTTTAGAGTTGAACTGATGGAAACCATCCTTGCCATTGAATCAGATCTTAACAGAGGTTTGTTCTATCTTTGAATTGAAACAAACTCTATATTGGTAGCTCAGGCATTTAGGAATTAGGACATTGTGCCTTGGATATTAGAAACAAATGAAGAAGCTGTTTACAAAATATTAAAGGGATATAACTTACGATTACATACATATATAGAGAAGGAAAATGTGTGTGCAAATAAATAGGTAAACATTGATATTGATATGCAAGTTGAGTTTTTTATATTCCTCTTATTTCCTCCTTCCAGTGGAGTTGACTTCTTTTAAAATAGAATCGTTTTACCAGAAGTTAGGTTTTCTGAAATTGTTGTTGCTTGTTTTATGTATATAGCCCTCCTATGCTTTCCTTACCTTGTGAGCTCTAAACTCAAAGATGGAATCTTATATATATATATATATATATATATATATATATATATATATATATATATATATATATATATAATTCACTGATGTATTAAATAATTTATAAATTTATAAAGAATTTATAGATTTAATCAACTCAATAAGATTTTTAATTTAACAAATAAAGTATAATTTATTAAAAGAACAGCGTGGAAACAAAAGAAAAAACAGCAAAATTCTTGCTGAAAACCATCAGAAGACAAAATTTAATTCGTAAAAAGATTTCTTAGAGTTGTTAGAATGAAATCAGGATTTACAAGTTCAAAGAATTATAACTAGCACAAAAGCAAAGGAGAAAACTGGATTAGGCTGCAGAAGGAATTTTCTGCATGTATACAGTGCTAAAACAGCGTTGTGATACAAAATTGAAAACATCACTGGTGGGAGTCCAGGAATTATAAATAGGCTTATGTACGTCTTCTTTATTAGTTTGGGATCGGTTCTGCTGCATGAGTCAAGGTGGGTGTACTTACACATAGTTCATACTAAATAGTGTACGTGTCTAGTTGACGTAAGAGTTCAAACCACTTGGCATGTGAAATATTTTTGGGTGGCTAGTTCTATGTGTAAGGGATGGAATTCAAAATATAATTGGATATGTTATATATATTTGTTTTCAATAAGTTAGGCTGATTAACAAATCGACCAAACGGATATTTTTGGATCGATCACTTGGACCGATCACTCTTGGACCAATCACTTTGGATTGATTACCCTTGATTATCTTTGGACCGATAATTTTTGGGTTGATTTTCCTTGAGTCGATCACCTTAGATCAGTCACCACCAATTGGTCGACCATCCTAGTCGACTGGTTGTAAAATAAAAGTCAAATTAACACTTAGTCAATGATAATCACAAATAAATCAACTAATTATTAAGATATGATTGGATCGTAATTAAGCTAGCAAAAAGGTAAAAGCTCATAAGGTGTACAATAAATAAAGATCTAAGATATGATTGTACACACATGCATCACTGCATTTAATACCTTTTTTATCGGTTACCCACTGACCTTAACATTAGAGTATCTTCTATAGGTAACATTTGAAAAGTCTTGGACGAACAATAGACTTTAAAGACCGAAAGGACAAGAGACAGGAGCAGCGTAGGACAATGTTGTCCAAGAATCAGTAGTACTCAACTAGCCCATATTGAAACATTTTGGCTTCCACCTTGGGATCGAACAAGCATTTCTTTTAATCAAATTGGTAAACCTTCCAAACCATGCTCTTGGGGATTGTTTTAATCCATATAAAGCCTTCTTTAATTTGCAAATCTTCATTCCAATTGAATGAGTCATGCTTGGTGGAGAATCCATATAAATTTCTTCTGAAATTTCTCCGTGTAGGAAAGCATTTTTCACATCAAATTGTAGAAGAGGCCAATCTTGGTTTGCAGCTAGCGATAAAAGTATTCTCACAGTATTGAACTTGGCTACCGATGCGAACGTCTCTTGGTAATCTACACCATAAGACTGAGTGTAACATTTAGCCACAAGTCGTGCTTTATACCTCTCAATAGTTCCATCAGCTTTATGCTTAATTGTAAAGACCCATTTGCAGCCCACAGTTTTCTTCCCTCTTGGTAAGGACACAAGATTCCAAGTTTTGTTTTCTTCTAAAGCTGCCATCTTCTCAACCATTGCTTCGGTCCATCTAGGATCTGTCAAAGCTTCCTGTATATTATTAGGAATAGAAATTGAAGATAATTGAGATAAAAATGATGCATATGACTGAGATAACCTGTGAGATGACACATATTTACTAATGTGATATTTAACTTTGGCTTGGAGGTCTGGTTCATATTTAACTAGAGGTTGACCACGGTTAGAAAGAGGTGGAAGAATATATTCAACAGTAGTAGACTCAGTGTTTGGTGTGATGGTGGTCTCATGCAGACAAGAATCAATTCCATGATCAATTTCATCTAAATTAGTATTATCAGAGATAGGATCAGAAGGTACCTCTGAAGAGTCAAGTTGAACCTGTGGAGAAGATTGAGCCAATTGGTTATGATCAGAAGAAACTGTATTATCCAAAAAAGAAGGGTTCATATTTATGATTGGCTCACTTCCTGCAAAATGATCCTCACACGATAATTTATCTTCACAATCAAACATACTAACATCATGATTATGCACTTCACTTTCATTGGCTCCCTGAAGTGGAGAATCAACATAAAAAAATTTATGCTCATTAAATGTCACATCCATAGAAATATAAAATTTCTTTGATGGTGGATGGTAAGCACAATAACCTTTTTGAGTTGATCTATACCCAACAAAAACACATTTGATTGCTCGTTCTTCAAGCTTTGTACGTTGATGTGGGTGTAAATGAACATATATAACACATCCAAAAATATAAGGTGGTAAATAAACTATGGGAGGACACCTCTAATATATGTCTATTTTTCCTCTCAGCCACTCTATTTTGTTGTGGTGAATAAGGACATGTAGTTTGATGCAAGATGCCTTTAGAGTTCATGAACTCTATTAATTCAGTCTTAAAATATTCTCCTCCATTGTCTGATCGAATGACCTTAATAGATGTGTTAAATTGTGTAAATATTTGAGAATCACAAGTCATGTGATCAGTAGCACCCGAATCAATTATCCAATCACTACCCTTAGTAACAACAGAAAGATTAAGGGCAGAGTTAGATATACTTGACTTGGTCACAAATCCGACAACAGTAGAAATATAACTCTTGGAAGCAGCGGAAGTTCCAGAATCATGTTTCTCTGATTGATTGTCATCGGAAGAAGCCATAAAAAATATTCAATGAAAAAAAACATTGATTCCTATATTGTAGAGGATATCAATGTTTGGCTCTGATACCATAATAAAATGTTTAAAGAATAATTTTGATGTATTATTTCAAAGAGTAGGGTATCATATATATATATATATATATATATATATATATATATATATATATATATATACACATTCAAGGATCCTATAATTCTTCATTTATTAAAGGAATGACAGGTGCACAAATCTACACAAATTATAGTAATATCTAAATTATAACTAACAAAATATTTGATTACCTAATATCCTTTAATAGAATATTCACTAGTGCAGTTAAGGGATATGGCATCAGTTGTTTTGGCTCATAGACAACGGTTCTTGAACCGAGGCATATACAGGCGAGACAAAACGTTTACCCCTTTTTGCCTCGGTTGCGAACAGAGGTAGTATTGTGGAGTCTAGTGCCTCGGTTGGGACCTGAACCGATGCAATAGAGTGTTTTTTTCTTTTGCACCAACCTTTCTCCGCCGCATCTTCCCTCTCCCGACAACTCCCACTGTAATTCACCTCCCCTTCCTCCGCCTCATACTCAAAACCCAACCCCATCACCTCATTGTCAACATCATCCATAGCAGTCCCAAAATCCCCATCCCCAACTCAGCCCAACTCGGTTGCCGTTAGCCTCCGAGCTTCCCATCACTACCGTCAGCTCGTTCCTGCATCAGCCCAACATAAAGCACACAAGTTTTGAGCAAAGGTGGGAACTTTGCGCTTCAGCTCGTTCCAGCTCTTGTTGGCCTCGAGATCTGCGTCAGAGGTGGATGGTAGTGGAGAGTTGGGTGCTGGCGGTGGTGAATAATGGAAGAAAGAAGAGAGCTTGAAAATGGGAGAGCTGCTTACAAATAGAGCAGTGGTGGCGTCACGGTGGCTTACCATTCTGGCATCGAGAGCAATAGGCGGGAGAGGGCATTGGCGGTGCTATCTCTGAATCGAAATCGGAGCGAAGTTGTTGGCAGTGTTGTGGCGGCACGACGGTGGATGCACGGAGAAGACGACAAAGGCCACTCGCGAGCGAAATCGAAACGGAGATTCTCCTTGTAGCAGTTCGCGTTTGGTCTCTGGTCAAAGAGAAATCGAAACGGAGGTTTCTCTGGTCGAAGAGAAAGAAGGGCTCTAGTGGAAGAGAAAACTCTAAGAAAGGAGGGGCTCTGGTGGAAGAGAAAACTCTGAGAAAGGAGGGGCTCGGTGGAAGACAAAGAACTGTAAATCATTTTGAAAAAATAAAGCAAAGGATATTACCTCGGTTTCACAAGAACCCGAAGCCGTATGCGAGCTACTAAAGCGGTTCTACTCAAACCCGATGCCTAAACATCTTTAAAAAAATTCAAAATAATTATATATGCTTCGGTTTGCTTCAAAACCGAGGTCGTAGCGTATTTCAGCACCGGTTCTGGATAAACCGAGGTAGTCCATGCTGCAGCGCACACATTTTCAGAAGAAAATCAGAGACTTTAGACACCGGTTCTGCAAAGAACCGAGGCGGTATCTCCTTGGTCAGTGTGACTTGCAGAGAGCAGCAGAGAGAGTAGGTGAGTTGTAGAGAGTTTTATGCCTCGGGTTCTTTCATAACCAAAGCAGTATCACCTATAGGCACCGGTTCGTTCATAACCGAAGCATATAAGTTCCCGTTAATTACAAAAACGCCACCGCGTTTTAATATGCTTCGGGTTTCTCAAAATCGAAGCATATTAGACGCGTTCTAAAGCTGTTTTTTTACTAGTGATTTGACATATCTTAACACAAACATCTCCACAAATTTTCGGGAAAAAGTTAGGAATCACCAATACACTAACACAATAATAGCCTTCCATGTTGGTGCAATTTATGTCACACTCATAGGCATCAAGTGTGAAAAACTTGTTGTCACAGTTTTGTAATTAAGTGGTCAAAATTTATGTCTAAGATTTACATGCCAAACATAAATTTACATTTATTATTCAATGGTCATACGTAAATTTATCTTTGACACCTACATATTACAAGTAAACTTATGTATGTCACTCATTGGCCAAACATAAATTTACATTTGAGTTACATGGCGCAGATGTAAATTTTAAAATTTTCATCTAATTCTTATAGGTCAGATGTAAAACTCTTTAAAAATAACCTACAGTACCCAATTTGCACTTTCTTCTTTGTGCAAACAACACTATTCACAACAACAAAATTTGTGTGAGTGTTAGGCCTTCCATTTGTGACTAAAAGGTGTGTTGTGAGGCATTTTTGTGTGTGGAGTTTTGAGAAAGTTCTTTCTCTCCGAATATTTTTATGCATTAAGGTTATTTTGGCATCCTCTATCCCTATAATGTAGGTGCGTAATTGTTTTTGGAAGGACTCAGTCATTGTTTTGCATATGTCCTCCTTGTTTATCTTGAATGCGAGTTTTATTAATTTTGGTTTATATTAAGGGTTTGATTAATTTTATATTTATTAGATGTTTTATTTTATATAATTTTAGGTCTATTAAATGAAGAGGATGGAGAAGAAAGAGAATAAGAGAAAAATGGAGAAGGAAACAAAGAAGAAGAAATTTGGTGCAGATATGAGAAAAATATGTATAAAAAAATTATATATGTTGTTATTGTAATAGACTTAAATAATTTACATTTGTTATAAATGCAATAGTTAGTAAATTTATGTCTTAGGAAATTACGTCTGAGCTACAAACATAAAAAAAAAGCCTAAAATGGCTTACGTAAAAAGTGTTTTTTTGTTAATGATATAAAATAATCTCTTTAAGCAAAAGTACACCAACAAATAAAAGTATTATTACTCAAACTACAAACTTTCTTATGTTTTTTTTTCTAGAAAAAGTATAAACCGTTGAACAATTAGATTAATAAAAATTGTAAACCTTCACAAACATTTTTTCTTAAAAGATTACAAATCCTTCAACGACACACAACTATCCAAGTTCTCCATACATTTAAGAGATTTATTGAGTTGTGGTAATACCTCTCAAATCAATTTTTCATTTTTATAATAGTTTTCTTCTCCTCCCTTCTTCATATTATTCTATAGTGAATATCCACTAAAGAACCAACATTTCCTCTCTTCATCAAAAGTTTCACATGTTCTGGAGCAAACATTTGACACACTTGAACTCCTATTTTCACTAGTGATCTACATAGATTGATTGTCGACAACAATTTTTTTTTCTCTCATAAACCCTTTTCACCTTGTATATCATATTCATTGTAGGCAATTTCCACATCATTGTTCCGCTCAACTCACTAATACTTAAGAAGAATCAATCACCAACATCACATCGATGAAGGTAAACCCTACCACACATCAATGAAGTCATTGCACAAAAGAGATAATAAATCTCTTTTTAAGAAGTGAAACAGGTAATGTTGACTTTGTTCAACATGTTGTATTGTTTTCCTTCCTCTCTAGATTAAAACCTCAACTTGATATCAATTGAGAATCACACAATAAAAAAAATAATCTTTTCAAATAGAAATACATCCACAAATAAAAGTAAAAGTTTAAATAAAAGTACATAAGAAATTTAACGTGACTTGGTAAATCATTACTCTACATGTAACTTTTCTAATAAAAATTACAAACATTCATTCAATTTTTTTAAAACTGCAATTTTCTTTTATTGCTATACAACCAACTGAAAGTAATATCCTATCTAGTCTACTTTTGGTAGATTCATTCATTTTATTCCATGTATACTTTCGACTTATTAAAGAAATATTAATCATTTGTGTATAATGAACTCTTAGAACCTTCTATTTCCAACTATACTCGTAGCTTTTGTCTCCGCGGAATTTCTCACAATGTTGAACCTAGCATGCATACTTTAATACTCTTCCCTATTTTGATTTGATTTAGCTCTTCCTACATTTTTCTCTTCCCATTTAACTTGCACAATGAGTACATATTCACTGTATTCAATGATATATCCTTCTCCCTTCACAAGGAGTGAACTAGATTAAGAAAAAAGTGATAGACAATCTATAATATTTCCGTTTTCACCTGCAGTATTCTCATGTATTTACCACTGGTATTTCGATGTTAAATAGAAGTTTTGCAAATGTAATAAGGAAACTTTACCTTTGATCCAAATATAAAGTATGTTATTCAAGGATCTTGAAACCTGCATAAATGCACTTTGTGCAAGTTTGAGCCTCTTTTAACATTCCAAAAACACAACATACCACTGGAAACTTTTATTATAGAAGTGAAAGAGAGGTACACACAGAGATCGAGAGATAGGATGGTTTAATGTTTTCAAAAGCTTAAATTTAATATGTTTTTTAAAAGGTTTTTGAATGTGACTTTTATAAACAAGTCAGATCTTGATTAGACTCGGCTCAAGACTTTTGATAGTTATTCTGACTTATTACATCGCTGATTGGTATAAACAGATTTCACACTCTTTGAGACAAGGCTAATCTGAAATATCACTTCCTCAAGAAAAAGTTAGATCTACAAGTTTGAAATATAAATATATTTGAACAAAAATATCCTTCCTATGAAATTTACCAAATTGGTTTTCTAACAAACATTTTCTTTCCTAAATGTGACACAGACGACAGATCATCGAAAGTTTAGAATAGTGTTTCCCTTACATAACACCTCAGCTGTTCTTAATCCTCTGCACTTTTGCCATCATTTAAGTATCCATTAAAAAAAAGTGAAATTAGTTTAAATTTGTCAAAAATCCAATGTGTCTTGAAAACAAATCCCCCAACATCCCTTCCTAATTGTATTTATCTGACATGAAACGCACAGTGAATGAACAGTACTTGTAACTTTTGATTATTATAATACTGGTAATAGATTTTTCTTAACAGAAAATTGATACATTTGAAAGGAAATTGAAACTAGATCGGCAAGGTCCTGAATCGAAACAAGAGTAGCATTTATTTAATGGTAATTTACAGCTATTTAACATGCTAATGCATGTCCATAACACTAATTATTATAAATACGGTGTACACTGCTACTCATCTTTTCCTCCTTCTTATACCTCATCGACCTTCTCACACTGCCTTACGCTTCCTTGGGTTCACCTTCACCTTTATAACTTCAGCAGGCTTTTTCATTTCCTGCAAAAATCGAGAAAAAACATGTCAAAGTTTTTACTTTTGGGAAAAAGCCAAAATTTTTAATTAGATTCTGTCGTGACTCTTAACAAAACAAATAAAGTTATTCCTCAGAAGATAACTTACAGCAAGAACATTAGGAGTCTTTTCCTCTTTATCAACCTAAATATATAAAAAAAATTCCAAAAATGAGTCATGAAAATATAGATACGGCTACAGAGATAGATAGACCAAGGTGGAAACTCACATTGACGGCAGGAAAATTGAATTTTGGTTCATCATCAGTCTCAGTAACATCCTGTGCATAGAAATTAACATGAAGTTAGTACAGAGAAGAGTGTATATATAGCTGGAATCAGATATAACATGAATTACTCAAATGCATGCAATTGCATAAAATTTTAGAAGCCAAAACAAAATCAGAAACTTTTAAAAATGAAAAATTCAGAGAATTAACATATTCATCTACCCTTTTGAGATGTCTCTCTTCGATATCTGGAGTTTCAGGCACAGTAGGAAGAGGTTGTCTTTGAAGAGGAGGAGGAGGGGGGTGGTTGCATGCCATTGTAGAGAACTTTGCAAGAGGTGTGTTGGAAGTAAAATACGTGTTTGCTTCCTATTTATAATAAATATGTAAGAGAATCATAAATAGGAGTGATAAGAAGCTTTGAGTAGTGTAAAATAAAAAGTTTTCTTACCAAAAAAAATTACAAGAATAATTGTCAACATCATCTGGTCCATTCTTTAAAAGAAATGTTAGGTGATTATGATGCATAGGATCCGACTTAACCTATATGGGACAGTCGATTTAATATTTATTTTTATAAATTTTTAAAATATAAATAAATATTACGTAAAAAAAAAGTTGGAATTATTGTGAAGCGGTGGTCTTGGACGGGTATTTCTTTTTTACGGTGAATATACCCAGTAAGAAAGAGAAAAAATAAATAAAAAGTTAAAAATATTTAATCAAACTGTAGATTCAAATTTGTTACTGTTAACCAGAGACAGAAAAACCCTAACACGTGTAACATTGTCATTAAATTTTTAAAACAAATTTAAAAAGTATAACTTCCTTTTTCTCTTTCCTCTTTACTTCTATATTTTTTTTTCCAAATTCTCTTGCCTCAGTTGAAACACATATCCTTGGTATTCATAGCATCTTCTTTTATTCATCTTTGCATTCAACTTTTGCATCAGTATTATCCTTAATGAGGGAAGCTTTCTATGATTTTATATCAGACCACATATAAACCATTATTTTATGCTGTAAATTTCTCTTCCATTCCTCTATTTTCTTCTTTTCCAATATAAGATAGATTTCATTATTGTTACTTTCAAATACATTTTGATGACAGAAGTTTGAAGTTTATATAATGTTTATGTAAAATAAGCTGATGAATTAGTGCAAATCAGAGCAAAGTTAAACTTATTACTAAACATGTTTAATAAGTTAAAGTTATCAGTAAACAACTCTAACAAAAGAAATAAATTAACTTTTAATAAGTTACTTTTAAAAAGTTAATCTTGGAGAATCAAGAAAGAGATTTTATAAATTAACTTATTTTTTATATTTGATTATTATATTATATTCAGAGATAAATGCATATAAAACTTTTCACCCACTATATTTTAAGAAAAGTTTATCTGCAGTTAGATGTAAGATGGTTGATATAATATTGTTATACAAATTGCCATTTTATAGAAAAAGAACATTTATACATCAAGTTCAAGTTTCTGGCAATAATGCCTTTTATATAGTCAATTAAAATAACTTATAGATATATATATCTAGCATAGTAACTTGATAACTTACTATCAGTAGGTCAAGGAAATTACATATGATAGACATTTTTGGTAATGAAGATGGTAAAAGATCAAGGATACAGTTTTGTAAGTAAAAAAATATCACTACAGAAGAAAGTCATTATTACACATTTTTTGGATAAGGAAAGATTTTATAATAAATAAAATTGTCTTTGGTTTAAGCATAATGTGTACCTAAAAGTAAAGATGACTGAATAGATTTAAAAAGACACAGAAAGAGCATCAACCTGCAGGTGCTGTAGAAGACAAATATAGAAAAAATAAACATGAATGGCCACAAAAACAACAAATCATCAAATGCTATGCATATAAGTCTAAGAGCTGAACTTTGAAAAGGCATCAAACCCTATTCATCTCATGCTGTACTGTACAGCAATTTCATGTCTTCAAATATGTTCACTTAGCCAATAAAGATATTTATTAGCTCGGTTATGTTAACAAGAAAGAGTATGCCACTCCAAAATCCACACTGATAGCTATGCAAGTCTACAGTGAAAGAATACATGTCAGACACCTTTTTTTTTTCTTTTTTTCTCTTAGAAAAACCTAGTCTGTTTTTCATGTGGATGAGTATGTTTGAACACAAAACTAGAAAAGGGTTTTGAAAATTTTTGAAAGTTTTTTTTTTCTTGATAAAAAAAAATCTATATTGAAAGTTAAAAAACACTACACAAAATCAAGTTTAACTTGTATCTGAATGGTCCACTGTTACACTAAGAGTGTTTTCAATAATCACATAAGTTTGTTATATTTGTCAATAATTGTTTTATTAATATTTTTTATTGCTAATTATTTTATTAAAAATTTTATTGTCACTGCATGTATAGATTAACTGGTGGGGGAAGTTGTTTCACTTTGAACAGTGGTATCCGACCCACTTAGAATGTTAGCAAACCTTTGTCTCAAGATAGAGAAGAATGTTGTCTAATAACAAAAGGTGAGAAATAAATTATCACACATATCAAACTAATATTCACATAAATTCTTATTTCTAAGAAGTGGTTTGTTATTTTAGTGAGATTGAGAATGATAAGATACATGGAATTCTTTATTTGTATAAATATGAAAAGATGGTTCAGTACATACGCAAAATCATATATATAATTTTTTTTTTCACCTCTTTCTTTATTGCTTTCATCCTAGCTATAAGACTAAGAGGTCTAAACTATTAGAGAACATTGAGTACTGTATCAAACATTGTTCTGCAGATTGTTCTGATAATTCTCAAAATCAAAGATCTCTGAGTTTGCTTTTTTTCATACCATGTTCCTCCTTTTCTTCCACCCCCAAACTAATTCCAGTGGCAACTTCTGCCAGAAGATGAACTCCAATGTTGTCACAATCTGTTTCACAATCTGTTTCAAAGTCCTTCGCATTTGCACATCCAGAAGTAGTACCTGCATTCTCTTCCTGAAACCACTACTTTAACTTAAACTTTTCCAATCAAGAACAAAGCCTGTTATATTTAGTTCTGAAACACTTACACATGAATTTTTTTCAGGAGTTTGCTTGTTTATATAAACACAGGCAGCAGCAGCCTGTGAATTATCAGGGACAAGAAAAAAGAACTACCAATTTAAATATCATAATTAATGAAAGAAATCAATTCAAGAAACTTTGTCATAATTCATACCCTTACCTTTAACACTTTCATTTTTTCTTGCCAAGGTTTGGTCTGCAATAAATATGGCCTTTTAGACCTCGGTCGTCGTCTGCTCAATACATTAATGAATTTCTCTCTTCAGTAAATGTTATACTTGGTATCTTATAGTTTCAGTAAGAAAAATATTGAAAAACATTCTATAAAATTAATTTTAATGAATCTAAAGATGAGATAAATCAGTCTTTCTATGTTCCCAACTTTATAAAATTCATCAACTGTCTCATTAAAGATTATACTTCATTAGCAGTACTTATTCATCGATTCAGGGATTAGGATTTCCCTAACACGCAGTACATTTTCTTAATCAAAAACCAAAATTCAATCGGCCAACTCATGAAAAGAAACAAAAGTAGTTTCTTAACAGCAATCTGCTAAACAAATACATGTTCATACTCCATTAGATTGATGCAAAACTGCTACTCACATTGTCTTTCTCTTATTGACTCCACCATCAGTACCACGTGCTTTTTCTGGGTTTTCAATTTTTACCTCAGAAGGTTTTTCTTCCTGCAACAACCATGAACAATTCCAAGCTAAAATTTCTTACCAAAAAAGGGGAAAAAGCAAAACTTGGTCATATCTCTCTGTTAATTAATTAAATTCTGCTGTGACTCTTACGGAAACAAAGATTTGCCATAATATAATAAATATCTCCAGATGAATAGCAAAAAAATAGATACACATGACAAATATACTGTTCAAAAATAATCAGTGTCAGTAAGATTCTATTTGTGTGGATTAATTTCAAAATGAGTCAATCAAACAGACTTAGACTGAATTAGAAGCATGCAATTACACAAAATTAAGATGCAAGCAGCAATGATTTTTTAGAAATTTTAGAAATGAAAAATGGGATCAATTAGCTCATGCATTTACCCTTTTGTGACGGTTTTCTTCCCTATGGTGAGGTTGGGGAAGAGAAATGTTCCTTCCTAGAGGAGAAGGAGGCAGGCGTCTGTTGCATGCCATAGTACTGTGTTGTCTCTGTGTTGGAGGAAGAAATGTGTATTTTTCTGTAAATTAAGAAATGCCAAGATGAACCATAGATATAGTTATAAAATGTTTGAATTAATCAGAAATAAAATAAATAATGAAAAATAACAAGTGATAGACAAGATTAGAAAATAAATAATAAATAACATTTGACAAATTATATATATTAATATTATTACTAGATAATTAATATAATCTCAGTTACATTGTTATTAAAATTCATAGCTTTAAATGAAAAAAAGAAAATTAATTGTATATCTTATCTTTCCTCTTTTAAGTTCTCTATTATATTTATTTCTTTTGATATCTCTTTTCTCATGTCTAAACATGTATTAGATATTTAGATCCTCTTCTTTTGTTGCTCAGATCTTTTACCTTGATTTTCAACCTTTATAAATTGGTGCTAAACTAGCTAAACTTTGTGTATCTTAACATTTTTTATCTCTCAAACATATCAATTTTTCTTTCCCTTCCTTAATGGCGGAAGCTTCTATTTCATAAACTAGTTTTAGTTCAAACCCGTATAATCTCATTCTTATAAGTGTTGTAAGTGTTTTCTTGCATTTTTTTTTTTAAATTTTCTTCTGGAATAAATTTCATCATTGCTGTTATCAAATATACATACAAGATAAGTATATAAAGCAGTATCGATGTAAACTAATGTAGGGTTAAATCCCTTAACCATCTAAAATTCATGTTTTGTTCTTACAATGTCTTTTATACGTTGTCAACTAAATATCTTGTAACATTGTAATAGTGGATGAGAATTTACTTAGTAAACATTTAATTTGTAATTAATCAAGAAAAAAAATAGGGTACACAAACTTTAGTGGTAGATAGCATATTTTGAAAATATTATTTATTTATTTATTTTCTCTGTTCCGTTTCTGTAACTATGTTTTTAGCGTTGTCTTTATTAGATCTGTTTCCACCAATAATATTTTAAGCCAAACAAAGTTTTTGTTGCATGTCTAGTTGTTCTTTACTTTATTATAATATTTTTTTTCTTATTGATAATTACTTTAGTAATATTTTACTTTAGTTCTATATATTCTCACATGTCCGATGTTGGAAACGAATTCACCCCAGAAACCAATATACAGAGTATAAGCATAAGGATAACATAGATTGAGACACAGAAATCTACCTTATTAGAACTTCCATCAAGCCAACCTAGAATTAAAATGTTACAGTGTATAATCAAAATCTTGAAAGTTCACCTAACTGCAAATATGGATAATAGAATATATACAATTAGATTTTAAAGTTGAAACAATCTCAATCAATAACTTTATCCATATAAGTCTAATTAAGACTCAATATTAATTTTTTAAAAGGAATACATTAAATTAAATTATAAGTTAGAACCTCCCTTCAACCTTACAAACCTGGAAACATAATGGTGGTTAAATCTAACAAATAGCTAGTTCAATATAATGAAATTTAGGTTGGTATGGGCTACTTAATAACTTCAGTTCTTTTAAATTCTAATTACAATTGTTCTAAGATTTATAATGATTTTTCTTACAAGTAACAATATTTAAGAGAAATCAGTCAATCAATAAAAAGAACAGTAACATTTGAAAAGAATGAAAAAACAGAAGAAAGGGAAGAATTGGCTCAAGCAAAAATGTACAGTTTAGCTAAAATCTAGAGGTCAATGTCAATTAATGAAAATATTGTTTAAAAAAATTACCTTGAGCATAGGATTCACTCTAGAAAAAATTTATAAAAATATAAAGCACTTGGTCGCCAAAAGAGCAGGAGTTCTATCTTTTTTATTGTACTGTGTGTGTGTTATTTTGGGAAATATTTGGAAAAAGAATGAAGTTTAAATTGAAAGAATATTCAAAGCATTTGCCCTCAAATTCATTATAGTGTAAAAGGAAACCATCATTACTTTGAGTGGGAAATTTATTGTATTGAGATTGAATATAACAATTTTTTTTAATTCTTTATATTATTTTTGACATACATAAATAGTACATAATTTAAATAAGTATTATTGATTTGTTTTTTTTCTATATATTTAAATAAATTTATCACTTGTCATATTTAACTGATTTAGATTAAGATTGGAAAACAAATTTTAAATGAGGTTGAATCGGATAATCTAATATGTTTTAACATTAGATATAAATTTAAATATATTAGTTGAATCAAATTCTGAGTTTAAAGTAAAAAAATTATGATGATGATTTTAAGATGTTATAATTAAATCCTTAAACTTTAATATATTTGAGATTTAGAAGGATCAAGTTTCAATGATATTGAGTAACTAAATGAATATATGTTTAATCACAAAAAAATAGTAGAAACAATAAGTGAATTCAATCTCAATACTTTTTATAATTGTTATTTCAGTTATAGCAGTATTTACTTTTGAAATTAAAATAAATTTTATAAATTTAACTGTTAAGTAGATCATTGGTAACATTATTTTTTTTAAATCTTCCTTATAATTTTTAAATAGATTATAACTATTGTGAAATTTGCATAAATTTATGTAAATACAAGACTGGTTAAAAGTTTTACATCAAATCAGTACATTTATTTACTAAAAAAATCTTAATAGATAATAACCTACCTATAAGTGAAAACCAAGAATTTGAAAGTCACAAAGACAACATATGCATTTAGTTTGAGCTAGAAAAATATTTATGATAATAGTCAAACTTTTGAAGTGACGTTATTAGACTGTGAGGTTACACACAATTTACAAAATAATGGTCATAAATTTTTCTTTCTCTAATTATAATATCTCAAAATTAAAAGTATTCAACTAAATGAAGTGATCTATATCCTGCTCAAGTATGAAGATTCATGGGAGATATCATACTTTTTGTATGTTGGATGAATGATAAAGAGTATGAAAAGTATATCCTGCTCAACATTATGTTATATTTATAATGTTATTATTCATTTTAAAAATATATTTTAGTTTAAATTTATATATTTTTTTTATAGAAACGTTACCAAGTTGATTTAACTTGCCAATAATTCAGAATGTTGATCAGGTAAGGTAAGTTTAAATACTTAGACTAAAATAAAATGTAGAGGAATAAAGATGATAAAAATACTTTAACAAATTACATGTAGCTTCTAAAGCTTGTATATTAGTTAATTATAGAATGATAGAGTATTTATAATATTTTATAATTGTATATATTATGTACATATATGTGCATAGCAGTATATTCATTGAAGAACTGGAACAGTAATTATGAGATCAAATACAGATCTTTTAACAAAACAAGTAAGATATAATTTTTTCTATGTTCTCCATCTTTCTCTTATAAGAAATGATAAAAAAAACATCAATACTTAAATCATTAGATTTATTTATGGAACAAAACATAACTGCAATATAATAAGTGTTGTTTGATCAAAGCAAGTCATGAATAACTTTGAATGATCTAACCAAAAAATATTAAGAAGGAAAGAAACAAGTTGAGAAAGAGAAAATTTGAAATATTAATCCACAGCAAGGCTAAAATATACAGAATCCCTCTACCAGACATATATATCAATCACACCGTATGTTTAACATTGAGCATTCTCTCTAACACTAATTGATTATTTTATTTGGCAAACCTTGACATATCAGGATATATTTTTATCACACCTTGTTCCCCTTTTTTTATCAACGGTCCTCTTCAGTCCAGAGGCAACTGCTGCTAGCAGTAGCACTCCATTGTCATTATCTTCCTCCCTCACGTTTTCAGATTCAGGAACACCTACCCTATTCGTTCCCTGAAATCACATGTTAATAAAAATAAAAATAAAATTGTCCAGTACTTTTAAGTTCAAGTTTCTCCAATCAAAAGCATTTCACTTTTTACTTATTGAAACACTTACCGAGAATTTTTCTGCAGCGTTTTGCTTGTTAACATAAACACGAGCAGCAGCAGCCTATGTATCATCATGAGAAAAAAAAAGTTTGAATTTATATATAGATCATAACCAAGAAAAAATATATCAAACTATTTTATTTTACATCCTTACCCTTAACACATCCAGCTTTTCTTGACTAATTGGCTTGACCTGCATGAAATCTGGTTTTTTAAACCTTGCTGGTCGTCTGTTTAATACCATTGTTCAATCTCTTTCAAGATTGTTTGAAGGAGAAAATTTTGAGAACAATGATACAGATAATGAAGCATATATAAGAAACCAGAACGAGGTAATATATATAGTTTGGCCAGCTTCAGTTTAGAAACACAAAGTATATACATATTCGTTAAAGCAGATGACTTTATCAGACTTAAACAATTTCCAGTGGAATCGACACACATGAATAGCGGTTTCACGATGTCCCGGGTTTCAAAAAATAGTAACGTTAAAGCTATAGCTTGTAAAAATAAGCTATGCTATCAGCCTATATGTCATATCAGGTAATTAATTTTAATTTTTGAGTGGTGGAATTCTAATAAAGTATATAATAAAAATAAATAAAATAAAAAAGGAAAATAATTATTATGATTGAAAGCATTAAATGAATTATTAATTGCATAAAAAACAAGAAATAGCGGTGAGGTGTAAAGAGGGGAGACCCTAGGAAAACAAAGAAACACTGTCATATAGTAAGGTGAAGAGTAACCGTCATCGATGGTGTACTTTGTCGTCTGAGTATCTTCTTTTGGCACCCTGAATATCAGATAACTGATAACTGTAGCTTAGCTTAGCTGTTAGAGGCTCAGGAAGACGAACCAGCGTTGCTCACGTTGAACTGTACCTGCATGTAATCCTGTGTTTATACATAGCTATGTTAAAATAAAAATAAATAAATATATTTAACTTTTGCAGGTCCACCAATTTGTATTTTACACACAGAAATTGTGTATTCCGATGCCAATTTATTTTCTTTTGTGGAAGGGTTATCTTAATGTAAGCCAAATTTCATCTGACACAGCCAAACAAACCTCAGCACCGGTTTCATGTGACAAATTATGTTTTGTCCGTTTTATATATAATTACTTTCTCTTCACGCTATCATCATCATGAAAGATAAAAAGTTAATCGCTCTTCCTTTAATGATCTATTTGGCGTTTTGCTTTCAAATAATAAATTAAGAAAACTAATTAATCATTCTTACATTAAATGCTTTTTAATATTATTAATTATGAGTTTCGGTTTTGAATTCTGCATGAACATATGTACTAGTTGATACTAAATCAAATATTAATAAAAATGTGCTTTAAAAATTTACTTATTAGGATAAATTACAAAAAACACTTTTAAAACTGATGCAACATAGTAAAATTTAATAAAATTAAACTAAAACAGTTAGAATCACTAGGGTGATGAAAATGCTCTTGATCTTTTGAATCTAATACTCATTCAAGTACTTACTATTTTTTTTTTATTTTAATGTACTATACTATAATTTTAAATAAAAACACATCTTGAGTCATACTCAAGTTAAGTTTAAGACTTTATCATTACATTATACTAGCATAGTGGTAAAAAGTTCAAGACCTTTGATCATAAAAATAAAATAGTACAGTTTCTGTCAGTTATTAAATAAAAATTAATTAAAAAATTGTGGGAGTTATATTATAAATAGAATATTTGGGATATTCTAAACCTTGTATTACAGCAAACATTGTAATAATATATCACTTAAATTATATTTCTATCAACCTTGAGGCTAATACATTTTAAGCAATAGAGTTACATAAGATAAATCTCATTTTGAGTTATTCAGCTAAACAATATCTCTAACCAACATTAAATTTTGGAAATCAAAATTCATATTACAAAAGAGTGCATTATATCTTATATATCTTATGTAAAGTAAAAATATTGTAAAGGATGTAGAAGTAAGTGACATAATAGAACTAAAAAAAAGTCAATTAAAACCTCATCAAATAATCTTTTCAAATGAATATGACTTAATTTCAATCTCAATATAAAATTATCAAATATAGTTCTGTTATGTTTATGGTGAACTATCTAATCATCACCAATCATGCACACAACATAAACAAGAAACGTACATTTTTTGTAGATTAAAATGTGTTTTATTCACACGTTTAAAAAAGAATGTTTTAAAAAACTATATAAGAAAAGTTGTACCAATTAACTTATAAGTGAATTATTTTTATTTTTGAGTTTATTTTTTCTTTAGGACATTTGGGAAAATCCAATTAATCAACCTAATGTTCAATAATTTAACAATTATAATGACAAATCATATTTTTTAAACAAAGGATCATCCAAATTTGTTATCCTTGTAGTCAACAATGATTGTTATAAAGGATTTAATCTCAGAATGAGATAAGAAGTATGTTGTGGATACACTGAATACTTTTAAAAGTTTAAAATATATATATATATATATATATATATATATATATATATATATATATATATATATATATATATATATATACAATTGGCTTACTCAAAAATCTCTCTATATATTCACCTCGCATAGAACAACAAAACAGCATACTTTAAATTTAATTAAAATGAATAAAGACCTAACTAATTTCAGAATAGGGTTTAAAAACAATCACTTTAAAATAATGTAAATGTAATAAGACAATGAAAAATAATCAATTTGTTTCAAAATATTTGTAAGAGATATTTTTTTTTGTCATGTTTTATTTCAATCTAATTATCTTAATAAATAATTCATATTTTCATTAGTAATGGTAAGGCTAACTTATCCTTCTGTATAACATCTTTTTCATTATACTAGTAGAAATTATATTTTCAAAGGATTATAAAGATAATTTTTTTTTACATTGGAAACTTAAAAATACAAATTAAAAGTTTAAATTGCTTATAAATTAAGTTTTGTATTACAAACTATTCCAATCTATCTTGGTTGAGATGTGCTTCTTCCATATATCAAAAACTAGTGACTTCCAAAAAATCTACTGTCACTTCTAATCACATATATAACAATTTTAATATATTGTTATATGTATAAAAAGTGAAAAATTTATTCTTTCTTTATCCACAAATATTCATATTCATGATTTAGTTTTCACTATATTCATCACAAACCTTATTTTTTATTGTAATTTTACACTCCCTTGGGAATGATAATAATTTATAAATTTTTGAAATTTGACTTTCAATTGGAATACTACTGCATTAACTGCATAAAAAAAACTGCATTGAAGAATTTACTGCATTTATGATATTATCAACAATTGAAGAGCCATTAATGCTTGGTGAAGAAGAACTCTGTAAATTTTAATCTAAAACTGCAATAGAGATCATGAAGCAAAACCAAATAAGTCAAATGCGAAATTTGGATAGTTCAGAATAACAGGACAATAACATTCTCAACTGAAGGAAATGAACTGTTTGATAATTTAAACAACAATAACAAAAGCACTAAACAGGAGAAAACACAGAAATAAGCACTCCTTAACATTTCCAGCACCATCATAGCATATTCCAATGGAACAATGTTTCACTCGTAGTCATCACAGTCAGACACGACAACATCCTTTTTCACCTGCTTTGAGGTTGTTTCCACTGGCACCAAACCCTAATACCACAAAAAAAAAACACAATGAACACATGATTAGCTTCCAACATTTCACCTTAATTTTGTTTTTTCATCAGAAAAAAGTTAATTGGTATCAGAAAAAAGTTAATTGATATCGGTATTTAAAAAAATTGTAATTTCTGATGCATAACAATCTTAAGAAACTAATTAAGAATCGGTCATTCACTAGCACAGTGCTTGTTACACAGATCCTGTTTCATTCAGAAAACTTCTCAAAACAAGAGTAAATAGATCTGATGTACCCCATAAAAGGAAAAATTCTGATGATCTGCTAAAATAAAAGTAAATCATGATTACCAAATCTAAGAAATCATTTCAATTACCGTCAGGAATATTTTCAGAGCTTCCTCCTTGGTGTGGGAATTGATGATTTTGAGGGCTGCCTCCTGCAAAGAGAATTTTAAGAATAAAGAAAAAAAAATGGAAGAAATTAATTGGATCTTGGAACAGTAAAGAGAAAGATCAGAGTAAAATTATAATAATAATTTAGAAGAAAGAGAGTGATCAAACCCTGGCATTATCCATTTCCTCCCGAAGTAAAGTTTTTGGTTCTTCCTCAAGAGAATTTTTTCTTTCAAGCTTGGGAGGAGGAGACGCTGGTGCTAATGGTTTCTCGATTTTGTCATTGTTCTCCACTGGTGGTGGTGCTGCTGCAGGCGCTGAATAACGCTTCATCTTCAGGCTTTGCAGAAAGAATACACAAGCTCACTAGAAGCCTTGGAAATTTAATAGAATGAAAGAGATACTTAATTGTGGGTGTTTTTTTCCAATTTGTAACCGATGGGTGCAGAAAATTGGCATCTTTGACTGTCATTATGAAGAGGGTGAGAGGGGCACAGCTGTGGTTTCAACAGATGAATTAACGTGGCAGCCATGGCGAGGAACAAACAGAAATGCACATACAAATGGCAAGGTAAGATGAATATAGGTTTCTTAGGCTCTAGTAACGCATGAAAAACCAAGCTCAGTACAAGCCAAAACCCTTGTTTCTCTTCCTCTCTCTCAGCTTGGAGGTTTATTATGTCACTAGCGGAAAGCAGGCATGTGATCCTGTCTTCTCAATCATCTCTATTTTCTAATTTCATCTTAAAATCACTTTAAATTCACACAAATTTAAAACATCACAAGCACTTCAAAATAAAATAAAAGATTTCAAAAACCTTAACTAAGATTAAAAAGAAAATGAGCATTATCTGTTTCATTTATGACTATTTATTAAATTATTTAATATAAGCCTTTATTCCCTATTGAATGCCCTAATTCTTTCAAAGAGAAAAAGCAAGTGTTTTCGATAACTAAATTGTTCATAACTCAACAAATACAGAGTCCCAAACTCCAAACCATACCCATTCATTGAACACACATAAATTAAAAGTCATACCAAAAAGGGCTAAATCTTACCACACATTAAGAACAGGATGTCAAGAATACAAAAACCAAAGAACCAGATGAAGAATATTTGAAACAATTTGCAAATAGCAAAGTGCTTGGTCAATGCTTGATACTCTATTATCAGGCTGCCACCACCATTGCGGACTTGTTCTAGTGCATCCATGTTGTGACTTATCTTATCGATATTTTTCTGTAGAGGTTTTAGCTTTAGCAGAAACAATTTCAAATATTATTTTTAATTTTATCTGTAAACTGATCT
Organism: Vigna umbellata; assembly: GCF_029865625.1. Lineage (NCBI taxonomy): Eukaryota > Viridiplantae > Streptophyta > Magnoliopsida > Fabales > Fabaceae > Vigna > Vigna umbellata. The sequence continues at coordinate 39,012,539 of NC_142166.1, forward strand.
AGCTTTTTAAATCTAAGATGATTGAGTATGTATCAACTTTAATCTAAATTAGTTTTTAAATGTTAAAATTTGTCACGCCATATCCATAAAGATATGTTAATAGTGGTTTATTGGATGCTTAAGTCGATGAGATTACAATGAACAATTAATGCAGTCTGAAATTCCCAGATACCTAGAAGAGAGAGACAATACATGTTGGCTTCTCTCATTTCTAGTCTTGTGACAATGTCTTGGCTTGACATTGATTTGGATGTTCCTCACCTTGCTCATCCCCTATCCCCGCAGAACCCACCTTTTCGTTCTTTGGATTAATCACTGCTGCATTAGAATTGTTTGGACCATTACAACTGTAAAAAACTAAAGAAAATTTTTTCAACTACTTTAAAAAAAACTTGAAGAAAATTTTTTCAACTACTTTCAATCATACACTAGGTGTAGATAATTTTTTCAACTACTTTAAAAAAAAACCATGACTTCATTTTATACACTACTTCCAAAATATTATCTCAACCTATGGTCACTACCAATCAAACATCATCAATTCCAGTACCTATTTTCACAGGAGAAAATTATGAATTTTGGAGTGCCAAAATGAAGAAATTATTTCGCTCCCAAGATTTATGGGACATTATAAAATAGGTTAAACACCTTTAGTTGTCCCTATTTATGTAGAGTTTTCCTAGTTCGATCCTCGTTCTTTTAAAATTTTCAATTGAGTCCTAAATAGTGCTAATTTGAATCAATTGGGCCCCTACCGTTAAATTTAACTTAACGGAGTTAAGTTTTTGTTGGAGTTTGAAACTTGACATTCAGAGATCTCCACGTGGAATTTAAAAACATTTTAACATTTTGATTAAAAAATTAAAAAAAAGTCATCTTCCCATCCAGAACCAGAGAACCCAATCCTGCATAACCACCATCATCTTCCTCGTGCACCATCAACCTATCGCCACCATGGCCAACGTAACCAGTGCTCAAGCTCATCATCATCTATTTTCGTCTTCAACCTGCAAAAGAAAACCCAATCACAGAAAAACCCTAATAAAGATTGGCCAAAATCAGACCAGCAGCCACAATCATCTTCATCGCGCAACTTCATTCTCGCGTTCATCATCAAGCCCAGATTCATCTGCAAATCCAAAAACCTAGAGAGTCGGAAATCGCAAAGATGCAAAAACTTCTCCATTGCAGAAGAAACTTCTCTAGATTTACCCACTTAGTAACATTATCATTTTCAATTTAAAAAAAATGCACACAACGTTACGGCGGAGGAAAAAAATTGGAGAAGCACATCTTTTCTTTTCTTTTGAGAATGAAGCTGTAATTTAAAAGAAAAGTGGTGCACGATGATTTTAATTTTGGAAGAGAAAATCATTTCAATTTTTTTTGCTGGAGAGAAGCGGTGCACAGGGGGCATTCATTTTCATTTTGCTTTTAGAAAGAAGAAAGGCATTTATTCATTTGGCTGGGAGAGAAAACGTTGATTTCATTTGGCTAGCCTTCATTTTCTTTTAAGAAAAAGAGACGCTGATTTCAATTTGTAGCAGAGGAGGCACAATGGATGTTTCTTTCTTTTAAAAAGCAGCACGGTGATTAGTTGATTGGAAAACCCTAATGAAGATTGGGCGAAATCGGACCAGCAGTCACAATCATCTTCATCGTTGCGTCTCACAACCATCAAGCGAAAATCCAAATTGTAAGATCTCCTTTCTCCATCAATGTCCACCTTCGTGCAACCGCAACGAAGAAGAACAACACCACTTAGTCTCGTGCAAGGTTCACAATCTCACAAGCACATTCCTTTCATATTTTTTAATCACCAAATTCCACGTATTTAATTTTCAGTATGCCACGTGTAAAAAAATTGACACATCAACCTTCAACCTCAGCAAAAACTTAACCCCGTTAAGCCAAATTAACGGTAGAGGCCCAATTGATTCAAATTAGCACTATTTAGGATTCAATTGGAAATTTTAAAAGAACGAGAATCAAACTAGGAAAACTCTACATAAATAAGGACAACTAAAGGTGTTTAACCTATAAAATAAGGATTCATTATTCTAAAAGACACATCTACCCTTACTACAACTCAGAAGACGTTGAAGGAAAACAAGCAAAAATATTCAATGACTTTATTTTCTTTTCAACAAGTAATTGATGATACAATCTTTCCAAGAATAATAGGTGGAACAAGTGCAAAACAAGCCAAGATTGCAAAATCAACCACTGAAGCATAATACACAATTGATGTTGAACCAAGGACTAAAGTTATGTGACTTTGGAAGATACTCAAAGATATGAGAGAAAAACAAAGTGGACCTATTGCGATCAACTATGACAATAAATTAACTGTTGCAATGATGAAAAATCAAGTGCATCATAGTAGAATGAAGCATATAGCAATTAAATATCATTTCATCGATAAGCATAGACAAATATGAATATTTGACTCAACTACCACTCGACAGAAGATCAAATTGCAGATTTTTTTACTAAGGCATTACCAAGACCAAGGTTTGAACTACTACACATTATGTTTGGAGTTACTAAATTTTCATTAAAGATGAGGACTAAAGAATAATGCGAATTTTAGAATAATATAGAAAGTCCTTTAGGATAGAAGTATTGAGATGTCATGTAAATTCTAGAACAATGAAGAAAATCATAAAATAAAAAGTAAAATCTAGAACATCCTAAATAAGTGGTTGTAGTTAGGATTTTTTTTAGCATAATAACATGAGTGAAATAGGGTCTATAAATAATCAAGTATACTATCATTTGATGTATGACAACACAAAACACAAGACAACATCTAACACAACTAAAACAATTACAAAATACACTTCTTTCAACTATTACTTTCACATTTTATTTTCTCCACATTTTCTCTATCTCACCAACGATTCCTTTCAGAATCTCAAAATAGTTCGAGTGAAAACACACCCATATGCATAATATCTATAGAATATAGATATATTATACCACTTATATTTTTTTTCTGTTCAAGATCGGAACCTAAACCACTTACTATGTTAGATGGTAGGTTAGAAGAAAAAAATTTCAAAGATATGATCAGGAAGGGGTGAGAGGAAATTAATATTCAGGAGATAGTAACACTTATTCTGAAGGAGAGAAATTGATGGGCTTAAATTGAAAGTTGAAGCAGTGGAATAATTATCCTTTTATATATATATATATATATATATATATATATATATATATATATATATATATATATATATATATATATATATAAAACCAGAATAAAGACTTAAAATGGAAATTGAATAAGTTGAATAAGAAGGACACAAAGCTTAACTGCGGAGGATATATAGAACAACAAGAAAAAGAAATTATGTAAGAGGTTTTGGCAGGTTATTGTGTGCAGGGAATCTCTGAATAGAAAACAAAATATAAACTTAAAGTGGGCAAAAGATGGGGACTGCAGCCGATCTTTTCACATAACAATCAAAGGAACAACAATATAATTGAGGGTTGTAGATACAAGGTTGTTGGGTGCAATTAAGAACCTTCAGGAGTTATGGAGAAAGTTTAAAAAAATTTGGGGGCATGTTCAATTAGGAAGACTGAAATAAACCTAAGTTAGATGAATACATTTACAAAAATCAAGAATGAAATTAACAACTTTCTGCTGCTAAATTTGACTCCCAGTGGGTAAAGGAGATAAATTTTCCTCACAAGGCAAATCTGATCGCTGTTGTACAAAAAGTATACTAGAAGACACACGGACCAATATTCTTAATAGGATGTAAGTGTCAAGTGATAGCAAAAATGTCTGAAAAAATGGAGCTATTAGTGAAAATAGCTAGTTACTTTTGGAGAGGGAGAAGTTTATTACATAATGTACAGGTCACAAATAAGTGTATATGTAAATAAATCTTAGAGAAAGAAAAGAAATGAAAGGTTATTTAGTTGCTAAGATAAAATTTTAGGAGGATTAAGTGTGAGAGAGTTAGAAGTGTTTAATTTTTGTTTTATTAGGTGAAAGAAACGGAGATAAGGTGATAATTGGTATTATCATGTGTTGGAAGTCCTACATCGACTAGAGATAGGATCAATTTATAATATATATATATATATATATATAAATGGGTGTTAATCTCACCTTACAAGCCGGTTTTGTGGGATTGAGTTATGTTTAAAATCCACTTTTTAATATGTATCAGAGTTATGGTTAGACTTCACTTCTTAACATCATGTTTTTTATTTTTACTTTTTATTGGAATTTTGATTATTATTTGTTTAAATAATTAAGATTTTATAGATAAATTTAGAAAAAGTAGTTTATCTTTTATTCGTATTTTGATTATTATCTATTTAGATAATTAAGATTTTATATATAAATTTGGAAAAGATAAATATTTGATTTATAATTTTGTAGATAAGTGGAAATTACGAAATATTAAATAATATATTAACAAAATCAATTATCAACACTTTAAGTACAAATTTCAAGTTTAACCTAACAAGTTGTATGTTTTGAAAATTTTATAAATTAAAGGCTTTATACAGTTAAAATGAATTCTTTTTGGAGAGAGGGAACTTAATCTAAAAGGAGAGAAAGTAGATACTATTCTAGAGGCATTTATCATTATTCTTTTCCACTATTTGAAATGTATATAGAAGTAATTAGTTCTCTTATTCACGGGGTTAGACGTAATGTATATTAACTCTTTGTGATTTCTATATTTAATATATTTTTTCTCCATTACTATTAGTTCTATTATCTTTCTTAACTACATGATAATTTATTGATGACATATTTATGGATATTTGATTATTAGATACAATGTTAGAACTTAGAATATGATAGAACAACTAATAGATTCAACTATAGACATAGAGATTTAATCATTGGTCATTCTAAACATCTGAACTTAATGCTTAATGCAAATTTATGTGGTAAAACTATCTAAGAGATTATAAATTTTATTATTAAAGTTTAAACTTTTCTAAAAAATTAAGGCTTGTTAAATAGTAGTGTGAATGTTGGAGTAGGAATTATAAGTATATTGTTTTGTGTTTTTACATTAAATTGAATCAAGAAACCCGGTTAAATCTTTACTGTATATCTCATTTAATCAATTTCATTGTTTTCTAGAAATTAGATTTATTTTATTATCTGTATGATTTGGTACACTTGTCAATATTTTAACACTGGGCAAAGAAAAACATGATTTGTGAAATGATGCTTTGGAGTCAAAGTATGGATAATGGAGAAGCTTAAACAACAATAATGAGAATAAATGAGAATCTTTGTGGTGGAGAGGTCTTATTCGGGTATATATGTGGGAAAGGACAAAAGGGGGTTTGATGAAAACATTTCTTAGTATAGAGGAAAAGGAAATCTTATTCAATTTTGGGAAGATAGTTGGCTTAGCGAACGAAGTCCCTCTATTAGAAAAGTATTATCAAATGTATGTCAATTCCACCGTAAGGAGGCTAAATCAGGGGAGGTTAGAAAATGGAATGAAGAATTTTAGGAATAAAAATTATAATGGCGAATAGATTTGTTTAAATGGGAGAAAGTTCATGTATCTAACTTTATGTATGAACTTAGTGTACATTAGATAAGGGCAAAGAAGATGAGTGAGACGGAAGGATAGTGAAACTAATATAGTTACTAGTGTATAATAAAATTAGAAATAGAATAATGGGAGAAGACGCTGATATTTTTGGAGAGTTTTGGAATATTAAAGTTTTACAATCAGATTTATACTTTGCATGGAAACTACCGAATGTATTTTGCGATGAATAATTTGTACTCGAAGATATCTATTACCTGTGAGTGACAAGTAATATGTATTTTAATATTCGTTTATAAATAGGCCAGGTGCGAATATCCGATAGCTACAAAATTAAAATTAAAATTTAATTTATTTTTTATTAAGTTAAATTTAATTAAATTAAAATTTAATTTACATTTTATTAAATTGAATTTAAATAAATAAAATTTTATTTTATATTTAATTTAATTTAATTTATATTTTATATTTCTATGTAATTTTATTTAGATTTTATTTTAAAATTTATAAAATATTTTTTTAAAATATATGCGGGTATCCATAGATACTTGCGGGTTTTAAAAATTGCAGATATTTTTTAAATGAGTATCTGGCAAGTAGTGAGTTGATTTTTTTTGTTTTTATAAGTCAAGTAGCAACTGTGCACTATGTGACCCGACCTTTTATTATCCCTAGACACAACACACCAAAATATACCAAAAAATTACTTCCAATAACAATTTAACTTTTGTGGATAAAAAATAGAGGTTACATAACTTGAAAATGTATGCGAATAACTATTGTATGGTCTATTTTGACAAATAGGAACAATATAATCTTTAGGATTGATGAAAAAGATATGGATGAGTAGTTTCATTTAGCTCAAGTTAACTTATATTTAGATTACAAATAAAATATCAAAAAAAAGTATTAATACTTAGATTGGTACCTTCTAGTTTCCTAAGACTTAAACAAACAGAGATTTCATTTTGCATATACAACCACTAACCTTCCTTTAAGACTATTTAGTTTAGAATGTTCTTTTTTAACATTTTTAGTTTATTATAATAGGGATACAATTTGTCAGTAAATTATACTTATTGATGGACTATCGATGGATCCAATAATTTGTCGATAAGTAGCGAAAGTCATAAATTTGTCAATAAATGTTCATTTATAAATATTCGTTGGTAAAATATTGGATCTCCTTTTCTTTTTCTTTTACCTTTATTTGTTCTTTTTTCCTCGTCGCGAGCGTCAGGCCATCAAGCCATCACCACCACCTCTAAGTCATTTTTATTTTTTGGAGTCTCGTTTGTCTCCATTTGTCTTTCTTTTTCCTCTTCCTCTTGTTCCATATCTTCCACCTTATTCTATATCTCCGACCACCATAACCATCAACGACATCCTCCACCTATGCATCATCATTTTCATTAATAAGGGTCTCCTCCTACCCCTATCTTCCTTTTCTTTTTACCCAACTCCTCTAAATATAGAAAATAAAAACTCTATCGAATTGAGTAGGAAATTTATCATATAAAGTACCAACAAATTTAGTGACATAACGAGACCATTGGTGATGATAAAATCAACAAAAATATTTCACAATAATAAAAATTATAATTTACTAACAGATAATTCCAACGATATTTTCATTGATAATTATGATAAGTTATCAATAAAAATATTCATTAGTAATAAGAATTATAATTTATAGACAAATTTTTCTAATAAATTTTATAGGAAAAATAATGTATGATAAAAACATCTATCAATAAATTAAAATATAAAAATTTTCAAAAATTTGTCAACAAATTTAAATTTACTGATATATTTATTGTCATTGATAATATTCTATCAATAACTAAAAAATTCTTATAATGAATATTAAAAGTGTAAACTTATATATGCTCAATTAGCAAATAGCATTTACATGTTGAAAAGAAAAACATATAAAATCAAATAAAAATTTAAAAAGCTTATATAGACTGTATACTTTTGGGAGATATCAGAGAATGTTCTATAATAATTATATCTTGAGAAAATATAAATATAAATATAAGTCAAAGACATATACAGACATTTGACTACAATAATTATCTTTAAAAAGCTTATATAGACTGTATACTTATGTCTCAGTATTGGTATTAGTGGAAGAATAAAAGATTATCCTATTCTTTACTTTGTAAAATAATATTATGCAATTAGTAATAATAATGAATACTTCTTAAAAGTTTTGTAAAGGATAATTAGATATAATCCAAAATATGGCATAAACCAAGATAAACATCTTATCTCCTTGCTCTTTAGACAGTTAATGCTCTTGCGAAAAAATCTTATGCTCCCAAGCTCCTATTCTATACCTTAATAGAATTTAAAGCGCAATAAAAAGAGACATATGATTCGATTAATTGGAATTTCTTACTCTATCAGGCTGGAATTTTGTAGGAGATGGATGTCATATAACAATGTGTATTTAGAGTTAAACACAATTGCAATTAATAATAGTATGACCATAAAGTTAATAATAGTATGAAAGAAGTTAACATGATAGAAATAAATATGACAAAAATATTTGTATATATAAATATTTACTGACAAAATCTATGGCAGATGATTACCTTCATGTATTATTATCCAGAGATAATAGGTTTATTTATATATATATATATATATATATATATATATATATATATATATATATATATATATATATATATATATATATCAATAAATAAAAATAGAAGGTGACTGAAATGGATATATGAGTTGGTGATTCATGCAAATGAAAATTAAGATGAAAAGTTAAACTATTTATATAGGAAAAAAATACTACAACAAATGTTAGGTATGAACACGAGGAAGTCTATTACCTTAACAGATAGTTTGAGTTACAAGTAATGTTTAATTACCAAAAGGAACATGTTTGTAATCTTATATAAAAATTGGAGCGCATAGAAGTTGTTTTACTTTCTAATTTCTACATTATCAAATATTTACTTTTATTTAATAATTTCTTTATAAAAAATTAAAATCTATGAAAAAATGTATAAGATCATCCAAAATACATTTGACTGCTAAAGAGTAGATGATTTCAAATGCTCATTATTGTTAGGTGTCAATATGTGTAGACCCATTGACATCAATAACCAATAAAGGCCCAATCATCTGCGACTAAAGCTGATAGTTTAAACACGGACTGAGCTTTATGTCTGGGCCCAATTAAGAGATAGTTGACATTTTTTGAAATTAACTTTATTTATCATTCATTCTATCCTGGGCATTGTTATTTCATCCTTTTACAAGTTTGTTTATCTCATCACTTGTCAAAAATTATTTTTGTTTACCTTTTACAAACATAATAATAATAATCATTCGAACTATAGTATAGAAAATATTTATATTATCACTATATTTAAATTTTAATAATTTTATTCTCCAGTATGGAAGGTCTACTTTGTATAAAGACGTGTAAGTTAAAAGTATTATGGTAATTTATTTAGTTTTTATACTGTGTCAAGCCTCTTTTCAAATGAAAATAAAACCATCTTTACTATTTAATAAATTATAAATAATACATGGTAAATACAAGCTTTTATTAAAAAAACAAATCAATTTATAATTTAGCTAAACTATTTCAAACGATTTCTTATATAAGAAACTAGTGAAAATATCTTTTCTGATGCATATTTTTTAAAATTTAATATTTATATTAATTTTAATTATATGAATTTATTTAAATAAATACAATATTTATTTTAATATATTTGATCTATAATTTAAATGAAAAAAAATATATTAAATACAGATATAAATTATATCTTTATGCAAGAGAAAAATAAGGAAACATAATTTATGTGAATCCAAATATCAGTTTGTCATGTAATTAAGATATGATGATGACATTTTTATAATTAAATTATTAATATTTATATTCATATTTGACTTGTAAGTTAGACCTAAATTTATGTATTCCCATTAAGTGAATTTGCTATTTTTGTTTTTTAAGTCAATTATATAACTTGAGTGGAGTAATATAATTTTCTTTTTCTTTTGTTGTAGTGTTATATTTTTTAATTCAAAATATTAAAATTTTAAAATAATTAAAAATAAAATATAAACATGAATTATACAGGAAATCTCAAATATTTACATTTCTAGAAAGTATATTGTCTTGATATATGTTGCTCTTAATGATTCTAAATGTCTTACATATTTTCATAGAAATCTGAAAGATTGTAGAAATTCAAAATTGTAATGATAAATACTGAACTACAGAGAAACCATCCTCTATCAAAGAGTGTGGATGATATTTTTGGAGACTTTGACCAAATAATTGGAACTAGAATTTTGGAACATGATGATATTTTGTCTTAATAATGTTTAAGTATCATAATCATTGACTTATTTAGGTGGTTTTTGGCGGTCATGTGATTATTAAAAGATTATATATTCAGGTATTTAAGCAATAATTTGTATATGTACTTATTTGTACAATTTATATGAATTGAGACATTCAATATTACAATAAAATTATTAAATAATGTATATATATATATATATAATATAGATACATATATATATATAATTATTTATACAATTTATTTTTTAATTATTTGCATAATTTTTTCCAAAAAATAATTATTTAAATATGATATAGAAGTTCTTCTTTTTAAATTAAATTCACTTTCTTTATGTCAAAGATTCTTTAACTATTTAAAAGTGTACATGATTTAAGCACAATTTTCTCTAAGATGGTTTTAATGTTACTAGTGTCCTTATACTTATAAAATAATTTAAAATATTTTGTATATATGATTATAAAAATTATTTAAATAAATTCGTCGTTCAAAAATGTAGTTTCTTTTATGGTATTTTAACATTGGTTTACATCTGCCTTTACATAAGTGTTATTTTTATGGGTTATCTTTAGACAGTAAATTAAAATAATATTATTTTTTAAACTTAATTACTTCTAGAATGTCGTTACATCTGCCTTTACACTTTTTTTTTTCTACTAAATTACAAACTCAATATGATTTTTACTTAATTCACTTAATTAAATATAATAAAGTTTACTTAATGGTTAGAGTAATAGATGCCAAGTTTGTCCTTGGGTAAACAACTCAACTTAACTAAATGTTTAGTGTGTATGTTTATGTAAGAAAGGAGAGAGCGTCTTTTTTGTCTTTATTATAAAAGTAAACATTTGCTTTGAGATTTATTCATTGTTAAATTCTCTTTATACACTTAGTTAAATTATTGCAAGATATATTACAGATATATGGCAACCACATAAATAATTTAGTTTTTTTGGCATTTTAGAATAAATTAAAATTAATATATTTTAAAAAAAAAACTCTTGTGAAATAATATTATACCATGAAATAAATAGTTGGGAACACATTCTATATTTTGTTTAGTTGGTGACGTGTGTAAAAGAATCTTCTTTTGTAGCAGCTAAGGCGAGATCATCCAACTGTCACCTGATAAGCTTTATATTCATAGCATTATTATAATAAGCCCTTAACGGCCGTTATACCTGTTTGTTTGTCTATTCACTAACATAACACAGCTTTTCCGTCAAATAACACGTAACCCAAATCCCAACGCATTTCATGTCATCCATAATCCATCACATCCCATAATGATGTCATTCATATTCATGTTACCATCAACCATCATGCATTTCATCTTCTATGACATGAAACTTTAGAATGTTCAGTTTATTGTATATATATTGTATTTTGTGAGAGGAATTCCATGGTGCTTCTAAGTTCGACTGTCTCAATAGACCTTGAACTTAGAACGGTTGATCTAGCTATGAAAGACATCAATGGTAAATAGAGATGTAAGAAATTACTCAAAGTCAAAAAGGTTAATGGTCCCCTACTAGAAAAACAATACAAATAATTTATAATTTCTTTTTTCTTAATATTCAAATCTCTTACATTTCTAGTTATCAAACTTCAATAATTTTAATCTTTTTTATCCTAGGTTTAATTTTGCACATATTAATTTTTTTTATGTATTGTTTTAATTATTTATTAATACATGTTAAACTTGGGATTTATTCAAATCTAAATAAAATAAATATAAGACATACGTAATCCTAAAGATGGATTAAATTTAAAAATTAAAATTTGAAAAAAAAAACTGAAACACTATAAAATTCTAAATTAAGAAATAAAGTACTAAAAAAGTAATTTAATTAGTGAAGAATAGAGTAAATTAAAATAAAAATATGTGACAAATATAATTGAAATAAAAAAATTATTTGAAAAAATATAAATAAAAGAAAATAAAAAAATATGTCCTCTATTATTTAAGTTTTTTTTCTTTGTCAAACATTTTTTTTCATTTTTTAAAATTTTTTTTCTTCCTTTCCGTTCCATTATTTTATATTTTATTGTTATGTTATATTTTATTTTAAAAAATCTTTTTTTTTAATTAAAGATGATCATGGTCACAAAGTGACAGCTGATTTTTTTTATCTATTTTTTAGTTTTTAAGCCAAACATGACTTTGAAATTTAAAAGATTTATCAACAAAAATAGAAATAAGTTGAAAGAACTTGTAAAAAACCATAGTTCCCTCCAGAATCATAGTACATAATGATTCCTCTTCTCTTTTGCTACCAGCGCAATCCATGGTTACATCGTTTAGATATTAATTCACTTATAGTGTCTAATTTAAATGTTAAATGGTCAAAGCTTTAAAAAATGTAGCAAGTATGAAAAGTGAACTAAGGTGAAATAAAATAAAATCAACAATTTAACATAACAAAGTATGAAACATTTATTTAAAATTTTACAACACATATTTAACATAAAAAAATCATTAGAAAAAACACTCTTACATGTTCTAATATAATTTTTTTCATACATTGTGACACTCAATTTAATAGAAACTATTTATTCATTCAAAGCATATCACTAGTTTAATGAATAGATATTTCATTCTCTCTTTGACTTAAAAAATTATATTACTCAATAAATAAAACATCCATTTCACGAATGAAACACTTGTTTAACGAGTTTACATAATTAAAAATTCATACTATATTGATGAATTTGCTTCCTTGATTTTATAGGATATTTTTCTCCTTTTTCAAAGGTCAAAACTAATGCAAACATTATCAAACAACCAATTCATCAATGCAATCTAAACATTAAATCGCATTATCATCAAACCAACCATTTCATATCATACATCAACTTCAAGCAACTCAATTAATAATTTAACCACAAGTCAATGCTAAAACATAATTAATCTTTAAATAACTAACTTTCCTTATTTTATTAAGAATACAACACAACCCTTCTTTGTTTTTAAGCACCCCCTAATCATTGAGAAAGACAATATTGGCACAAGAAAAATCCAGATAAATGATTTGATCATACTTTAATTAGGGGTGGGCAAAATGTACTATACTCTACTGCACTATAAAAATTTTTAGTTAACTACAAACTAGTTCAAAAAAACTGCACTAAACTAAAAAATAGTACAGAGTAATTGAACTGAACTATTTTTTAGTTCAGATTAACTAAACTGAACTAAAAAACTGCCCTTGAAATCATCATGAATCAGCAATCTGCAAAAACCACTCGTTGCTGTCAATAACATACTCCAGTGGATGCGACTCTCCTCTTAAAAATGTTCGAGCATATAATTCACCTAGTTATATATTTCATCATAAAATTAAAAAATAAAGAAAAAATTGTACATTATATTAGAAGCAGATCCCATGTGGTTTTACCCGAGCTCTTATCTTCAAGTTTTATGATGCATTCTTCTCCCTTGCTAAGGACGTTCAATATCCCTTTCCATTTGTTGACATCCAATTCATCAGCTCTGAAATGAATCTCACTAAATAAAAATCCAGTAATCACACACTCCAGAGTAGGAAAAAAAGTCACCAAATTTCCAAAATCAGAAAACCAATTTTTCCATAAAGAACATTAACAAAGCTAATGAAAGACCCAAAATAATTAAAAGCATAGCAGAAGTGATAACACAGATCTAACACCAAAGACAATATCGGTGTCAACCAACTTTTTGATAGTGTTCACTAAAGATTACATCTATAGCCCCTTCTATACATATAAATGTTTATGTCAAGAAAAATAAATGTGGCATCATTCAATGAGACAGCAGCTATGAATACTCATAACCAAACAACATGCAATATGCTAATAAAATAAATAAACCACAACACATAAAACCACAAGATATATAAACCACAAGCTATTGTATGTTCTTCACAAGCAAGCATTTATATTAGAATGTGGAATTTATAAACCATAACCAAATACGAAATCAAAATCGATACCTTCTTGATTTGTGTCTTGACCTTTTTTGTGCTTTCCCCTATGTAGTTCAGGACTATGGGTTTCAGTAGATCCAAGTCTTCCCTTTTTTGACTTATTTATCTTCTTTCCATCAACAAAGGTAAAGATTCAAATCAACAGATCAAATATAAATCAACATGTATCACATTCAAATGAACAAAGGTAGATGTTGGCTCCAGCCCTTCCTTTTGACCCTGACTAGAGAAGGTATTCTCCCTCACCATAACTTTCTGGGTTTCCTTCAAAAATCACACGGCCTATCATCAACCCTAACCAAGTCATCACTGGAAGAATATGAACTGAATATAATAAAGGATAATAAAAATGCCAAAAGGAGCTTCAAAAGGATAATGATAATTCACGTGAAGCATAATGGTTGGAGATTCAAAAGAAGCTTCATGAAGATCACAAGAAATCCCCTCACTTTCTGAGGGACTGTCATCCAGTGATGATGATGGTGACACATCCAGACCAATTTCACTGTATATTACATCATTTTTGCGTGTTGATAAATTATCTGGATCCATTTTGATTTGAACCATGAACCTCTCGTTTCTCTGATGATAACTAAATCTTTCTTCTCAAGTTAGTGTTGGGTATGCCAATTTAATGTTTTATATGGTCAAAATCTTTCTTCCAACCCATCCTTACTATCTTATTAGTGTTTTCTTTAATCTTTGTCCCAATTAATTACACATCATCATTTACACAATTACATCTGATTATGAACATTAGCAACATTATTACCGCGTTTGGAATAAAATCTAAGGCCAACAAATACAAACCAAAGCATACAATCACTTAATGATTCCCAAAATCCACACAAATTTCTCTTAAACTCTATCCTGCTTCAATCAAAATAAACTAATTATCCAATGTCACCCGTGAAAGCCTGTCCAAACAGGGAGTTAACATTAAAAACAAAGTTAACCAATGTACACAATGGACAGAATGCAAAAAAGATCATATAACACCCTTCCAAAGCAACAATCTTTCATTAGTTTCCATCAAATTCCTCATAAAAAGTCTAAGCTTTGAACAACATACAACACTAAAACATACATAATTTTGAAAGAAACCTAAAATTAACAAAGAAAAAGACACAACACAGCAAAAGTCATTGAACTCTCTCTTTATTAATCAATCTAGAACTTTATAGGGTAGAGAATCTACTCTTATCCAAAAGGGCAAATAAAATCAAATTTTCTTAAACAATTAAAACTCCCACAAAATCCAAAAGAAAATCAATTGTTACTCTAGTTGATTCACCCTAATGTGCATCGCTTTCCAATTTTATTTATCCTTCTTAAAGGGAAAGGAAAAACAACTGTACTTTTGGTTGCAGAGTGATATGCCTTTACTTCTCGCTAAGATAGAAATGTTATGTAGAGCCTTCGACAGTTTGACGACGGCAGAGTGCGGCAAAGCCTTCAACGGCGATGAGCCTTCAACGGCGACGAGCCTTCAACGGCGACGAGCTTGCGAACCTTCCACGGGAGCCTTCAACCATAGAAATACTAAGAAAAGAATGTAATGAGGCAGGAGAAATTTTTGATTGCAAACCTAAACCATAGTACAGTACAGTTAACTGTATTAAAAATAAAATAAGTTCAGTATATTTAAACTGAATTGTTAAACAGTTAACTAGGTTTTAATAAAAATAGTTTAAGTTTTTTTTAAGTATAAAAGAGTATAGATAACTATAGTTTATAGTTTTTAAGTAAACTGCGCCCAGTCCTAACTTTAATAGTCATAATTGAATAAAGATTCATCAAGAATTTTTAGACCATACATGTGCCTCAAAAAACCTTATGTACAAACCCTAAAACCAATTATTCTAAAAAAAGTAAAAAGGAAACTTATTATTTTCAACAAAGTGATCTATAAAAAGATAATTTTCGTAATCAAGAGTCTTATAACACACTCTGATCTTCAACCAGACAAGCAAGAGAGTAAATCATTTTAGAAAAAAATATAAAAGAAGCATAAGATTCTATTTTTCAGAAAAAGAAAAAGCAACATTTCTATAAAATAAACTCACTTTAACTCTATTTATACTAAAGTTTTTTAATAATAAAATAGTTGTGTTAATTATAAAATTTTTATCTCACTTAAAATATTTTCTAGCATCTTATACTAAAGTTTTTCATCAAAATAGATGTACTTTCCTTTATAAAATAAATAATGTTGCAATGATAATAAAAGAAATATAGTGCAGAGGGAATTAATTTTTGTTTTTTCAAGAAATATATTGATACAATTATAGTAAATCATACTACAAACTATAGGTCCAATCAAATGCATATAATACAATAAGTTAAGACTTTGTTTAATATAAATGGTTTTATTTTAATTAAAATGAAAATTAATATTTATTTTCATTAATCAAAATCTTAAAATTTGAAGTCGTTTATTTTGCTTGAAGTTAGAAAGATGTGTTCAATGGTAAAAGCTTTGGATAGATGTTTACCGAGTTGGAAGAGGAGCATGCACAGAATCGAAGACAGAAGATGTTTGTTATTTGAAGAAAGCGTCATTTTTTCAAGTTTTATATTATGGCCATTAATGAGAACAAAAAATCTGTGCATTTTTAAACCAAAGTAGACATACTTTTTTCCCTTCAAGAACATACTTTCTATATATGTTTCTATGTAGAAATTCTATAAAACCTCGAAAAATATTTGATACCATATATATTATATCTCTATATTATTTGTTTTGATTTGTTAAAAAATGTGTTTTTTTTATCGAAAATATTAGTTAAACCTAAATGTTAGAAGAAATAATTGAACCCAAATCTCTCTCATCCAATTTTATCACTAAGCTAATCTTATAACAATTATTAAAAATATGTATTTATTATAAAAAAAATGTGAGTAGATTATTGTCCAAAACTATTAGACTCTTTCTGTCGATTAATATATTTGTATTCATCTTAAATCTACAAGCAAACAAATAAAAATAAGAGATGAAAAATAAAATTTCAATTTATCATTTCAACTTTTAAAGAAGTTGAATTTTTTAATCTCACTAATTATTTTGTTTGTTTCTTATATGTAAAACAAATCATTATGAGTTATATTAGATTTTAATTTATAATCATGATAATTGTGGTGTTTAATATTTTATTTTCTAGTGCCATCTTTTAAGTAGTTATTTTAACTATGGATCCTCTTATGTGAAACAAATCATTCTATGTCTTTACGTGTTATTACAGTTTTTTATGATGTAGTTTGATTTAATTTTTTAGTTAAAAATGCATGCTAACAAAAAGTATATTTTTTTTAATAGGTAAAAATAATTAAAAGCTTTTGTAGTTTGGTTTGAGCATAAAAAAAGAGAACTAAAATAATTTGTCATTAAGTTTAAATCAATTTTATAATTTTTGTTCTAAAATTGTGTTATCAATATATATACTTTGATGTTATCTTTTTATAACATTACAAAAAATTTCATTATTATTGACGAAACTTTACTAATGTATTTTAAAATTTTAATTATTGGAAATATGTGTTAATAATGAATTTTTCAATAAAAATAATCGATAATATCGATTGGTAAACTATTAAAACAAATCGTATAAATAATAAAGTAAAAATTTTGTATATCATTTTTCCAATATATTTGTACAACACTAGACAATTCTCGCAATTCATAATTCTTGTAATTCACAATTTAATTAAAGTTTACAAAAATACAAACAAACTTTTATTTTTATTTTTATCTAATAGTTGGTGCGAAATAAATTGTTACATTGTATTTAAAATTGGCAAGTGTATTTTGTAAAGTTCATGAAAATTTATTTATTTTAATAAATAGTATCAATTTTTCTTTGTTAGCAGTAATAATTTTAAAGGTAGAAATATAATTAATAAGAAAATTATGACAAGAAAAAATAAAAATTTAGAATAAAGGGTTATAGTAATTTTAGAAGAAGGAATTCAAAATTTTGAAAATTTTTAGAAGGTTTTGTAAAAAAAGATATTAAAAAAATTAAATCATTGTAAACGAACAAAGCACCTTTCAAAAGTGAAATGAGGAGGAAGACACTTTCGGTGCCGATAGAAGTCAAAATATAATTTTTTTAATAAAATATTATTTTTTAATAAAAAAAATTTAAATACTGTCAAATCTTAGCATATAAATAGGAAGCAAGGGGAAAGGTTGAAATTGCACCAAAAATTGAGAAAGTTTGAGAGAAGAGAGAGTTGGAAGAAATTCTTGTTGTAATGGGAAAATTATGGAAGTTTTCGAGGAACAATTTCTAAGCAGGAGATTAAGTCTGGAATAGAGGTAAGGGGAGCTAATCTTGAGTCTTTTATTTTTGTATTATCTTGAATCTTGAATATGCAATCTTTTGCTTTTGTTTGATCTTAAATCTTGAATATGGAGTCCTTTTGTTTTTGTATGATCTTGAACCTTGAATATACAATCTTTTGCTTTTGTCTTATCTTAAATCTTGAATATGGAGTCTTTTGTTTTTGTACGATCTTGAATTTTGAATATGAACATGCTTCTGTGATGAGATCCAAGTATATTGATGGTTGTAAAACGTGATTTTGATTTTGTTATGTTGTGTTTACGTTATTGTTTCTCAAAACGTTTAGTTGTTTATTTTACATCTTTTTGGAAGGATGAGAAGTTGTCTAACCGGCTTTGCCAGATTCAACTTCTTGTTTTCCCAGAACTTTTATTGTTTTTATCTATTTTTATTGCATCTTTTTGGAAGGATGAGAAGTTGTCTAATCGGCTCTGCAAGATTGGACTTGTTTCCCTATAATTTTTATTGTTTTTATCTATTTTTATTGCATCTTTCTGGAAGGATAAGATGATGTCTAACCGGCTATGCCAGATTCAACTTCTTAGTTCCCCACAACATTTATATTAAGGTTATTTTTTGATGGTAGGATAGAGGAATCTTAAAAACGGGAGTTGGTACATCCTTGATCATAGAACAGCCCTAGTCTAATCTAGTAAGTTGTGTCTAGTCATATGTATTGCGTTTATGGTGAGTTTGATTCGTCAAACATTTGATTCTTCTCCGGTGACCATTTATAGTAATATTTTATTATTGTTAATTTTTTTTGTGATATATTCATTTTGTATGATTTCCGTGATGAATGTATTTTATGATGTTGGATATGAAATTATGCATTGGAATATAGTATGAGTCTCAGGGAGAGACTCTATAATGGTATGGTATTAGTGTATATGTTGATGTTGAGGGTCCTATTGTTGGTGGTTATCCTAATACTCTAATAATTGTCCAGTCTCAAATAGAGAAGGATGTGTTATGTGGTCAGAGTGGTAGGAGGTCCTAGTCTATGTTCAATTATGGTCATAGATGTTAACGGATTAACCTTGTGGGTGATATGATATATTGTATTTGGCCAAGATTATGTTGTGAGAGGAGTAGAGGTCACCCACAAGTGCATGACCACCTGAGACTTCCATCAACATTATATCCGAAAAATAGAGTCTAGTATAATAATTGCATCTTAGAATAAATTATGGTGAATATATTACGTATATTAATAGTGTTATGAGTCTTTTAGAATTTGTGTGGTAGCTCACTCTTACTTGTTTGTTTGTGTCGGAAAATCTTATTTTTTCGATGATCGTATAACGTTTATGTTATATGGGAGCAGATGAGGGAACGACGTCTGAATCAATACAAGTGAAGAAGGAAGCAGCAGAGAAATGAAGAATAGTTTAAGAAGAAAAAATATTTATGAGTGTTTTACATGATGTTTGAAAGCATAATGTATTTTCAGTAGGAACTCTTTATACTACTTGAGAGATAATTGTAAAATAAATGTACAATAATTATATTATCTATTAAATTTCAGTATGAGAACTTTGGGTGTTACATTAGTGGTATCAGAGCAGTTCGTCCTCAGGATAATCTGCAGGTTGTGTGTTTGACCTACCTTTCAGTGAAGAAATGATTCTAAGTGACATGATTTGTCGTGTCTTTCTAAATTTAAATCATAGAATGAGTGCAGCCAACTTAAGGTTTTAAGAACATAAAAACATCTTGATAAGAGTAATGAGGGTGCACACTCATGACTTTATTAAAGATGAATTTCCTTTCTTAATTTTCAAGGTTCAATAGGAAAGAGTTGTGGTATGAATTTTGTTTCTTAATAGTGTTGTGTACTTTATAATGGTAGAAGGATAACGTGACTTGTATACCTTCATTAGATTTGATCAAAACCTTTGAAACAAGTTTTGTCTCGAAGATAGGTAGATGGAGTGTGTTGGAGCTTGGAAGTCAAAACATCAGAGTTTTGGTCTTGGAGTTTAGAACTGTAATTTTTATTTGGAAGTGTTTCAAGGACCAAGTCAGAGGATGAGATATCAATAGTTGTACAATAAGAGTCGAATTTAAATGTTAGAATAAGAGGAGTTTTAGGTAAGCATCAGTGTAGAAAAGTTTGAAAAAAAAAAGTTTTACAATACATAAGTAATTATGTAGAATTGATTAGGGAGTTTGAGTTAGTTAATAGACATGAAGTTGTGTTAGAATAGTTTTCATCGAATATAGTTATATGGTGATATTAAGCGATTTGTTGAGTCTGATAAGAGAGGTATAATTATTAGATGTTGGGTTACATACAACCGTGAGTCTATGAGTTTTGGTTAGATTACAAAGTGAGTTTGATATAAATATTGTTGATTTCAATGGTTGTGTGAAGGATGGGTGAAGATATGTATGTCTCACCTTGATCTCTGAATAGTGATGTATGTGTGAGTAAACATGTATATATTCATTGCGTTTGGTTCGCATCAGATACAAATTTGAGTTTTGGTTAACACTAAATATCCAGGTAAATGATTGCAATTGATTTTAGATCATGCATTGGGACTGGTTATGTCACATGGCTAAGGTTTTATGATCATATGTTCTACATAGGTAATTTTATTTCGTTGCTTTGTTTTGAATTGAGTATGTGAACTATGATGTTTAGGTACTGTTGGGAATTTAGGAAAAAAAAGGGTTTCTTTTTTGTTCTCTTCTGTGTTAAATAGTAAAATGTGATGATGTACGTGCTTTTCTTGTTTCATACTCTTCTTTGTGCTTAGTGCAATATGGAATGTTAAATGGATATGTTGTTTGACGTTGTTAATGGTATAATTTGTATTTGATTGTGTAGATACTTTGAAGGATATATTCTTAATTGCTCTTGATTCATGATTGTGGTATTACTAATATGTGATATGTCAAATCGATGATTATGATCCTATAGTGTTCTATCCTTTTGAGTTATGTAAAAAAACGACATTAAAAAAATATGATTTTTGTCTGATAGCTTATGTGATCATCTGAAATTAATAATATTATTATGTCAGTTGTTTTACTATAGTTTAAATTATGAATTACAGATATGTGTTAGTAGAAGAATATATAAATGAGAGCTATTTTCGAAGTAATTTCAATTTCATAAAATAATGGTGTATCATATGACAAATATCATACATTTCAATAACACATGGGTCTATAAAGTCATTGGGACTACACGGGTTTTTTCAAATAATACAAGTTTGTATTTTCCAAATCTCCTAGGTATAACCAGATGCCTTAATCTTTGTGCGAAAATGGTACCACCCATGTGCAAAGCAAACATATTTTATAAAGCTATAGAAAATCATTAACTAGCATATAATACAAAGCAGATAGTGATCATAGTGCATAAATAAAATAAAGGTTTAAACCCTCCCTTGGTCCTAATTTTTGTATGAAAATCTCAGTTGGATCATCATTTTTTCAACTGTCTCAATTGGGTCATATTTTTTGTAAAAATGAACACATTTTACCCTAACCGTTAAGTGCTCTCTGACGGCGTTAAATATAGGTGACGTGTTTATGCTGACATATATTGTTTGATTACGTAGAAATTTTATTTAAATTAAAGAATGATGATATGGCTTATCAAAATTGAAGGTGTCAAAGAAGCTTCCAAAGCCCTTCACACCCAGCACTATCATTGACACGTTCCTCGACCTCGAAGCCAAGTCCCACGCCGTCTTCTCCTCTGACCCTAACCTCCGCAACCTCTCTCGCATCCTCTCCTCCCTCCCATCCCTAATCGATAAAATCCACAAACATAGCGGCTACTTCCCACGACCCCTCCTCCAACACTTACCAAAAATATTGTTGTTCCAGTGACCTGGTATTATATCCCAAAAATTTTTCCCTTGTTGTTGGTGGTGTTGGACCCTCTCCTTTCACCCAGGCTTTTCAGACAGCTTTGTTGGGGGCAAATTGCAGGGAAAAATGATGAATGAATAAATGAATGAAGGAAGATGATGCTCTTCTGTTTTTGATTTTTGGTGGATCGAATTGGTTCTCCAGGATATGAAACCCAAACCAATTAGCATTAATGATAAATCCAATTCGGGAAACTTTAACGTTTATGATAAAATTGGAAATTAAAATCCCAATTATGTTTCTGGAATTTAATCCTCCAGAAAATCTCTTTTAAGAACCCTAATTAAAATCTGAAATCTAAATTGGGAAAATTCTCAATTTGAAACCCTAATGCTCCTGAACCATAAGGAAAATCCAATTTTCTGGTTTCTTCTTCTTCCTGGTTCAGGTCGTGAAGGCACAGGCAGTGGCATTTCGCACATCAGGTCTCGCCATTTTTGGTTTTCGCATTCTGTTTCTGCTCTTCTTCTCCTTCGGTGCACTGCTCAACCATGACAGATTTCATTCTCTCACAAATGGCGGCATAGCGACAGCGATCGTTCGGTGCGGCATAGCGGTAGCGATCGTTCGGTGCGGCATAGTGGCAACGATCGACGATGAAGGCGCGACGAGGAGGACTCGCTCAATGGTTTTTATCTTTTTAATTGCCCAATCAATGGCATGTCTGCTAATGACTTGCGCCGGCGAAGCTCCGCCAACGAAGTCCATGGGAGAGTGAGTCCAGTGAAGTGGGTGGTGAAGGGAATCTGACCAGATTTGGATGAGCCACGTCAAAAAACTCTTAATTTTAAAAGGAAAATTCCACGTAATAAAACACTTCTACATCAGCGAGCATAGGTCAGCAACTGCTAACGCCGTCAGAGAGCACTTAACGGTTAGGGTATAATGTGTTCAATTTTACAAAAAATATGATCCAATTGAGATAGTTGAAAAAATGATGACCCAACTGAGATTTTTATACAAAAATTAGGACCAAAAAAGGGTTTAAACCTAAAATAAAATGTTCAAATGTCGGCCACAAGTGGCCATTAAGAGTACAGTCCGTCTAAAAAAATAAATAATAATAATAATAATAATAATAATAATAGTAATAATAATTGTGGTCTCCTTTAAGGAAACTATTGATCAGGTAATCTCAAGGAAACGACATGGACTGAGCGACTTCCTCTTCTTCTTCAGGTATATTAGGGATTGGAAAGAGATCTAAGAGCTTTGGAGTCGGTGGGGTTACCCATGAAGGATCTCTGATTTTGTAAAAATAAAAATAGTAGTCAGAGATAAATAAAAAAGAAGAAGAGAAGAAGCTTACCATACATAAATGGCGATAGGAGGGAGTATGAAGGGACGTCTTGCAGCAAGCGTCGATGCTTTAGTCGGTTTCCATGGTTTTGAAACCAACAATGAACGTTGTATTCTCCAATTTCCTCGTATTCTCTGAGTCGTCATGTAATCTCGCGAATCTGATCCCGACTAGGATTAATGATCCCATGGTTGAAGAAGTTGAATAAGATTTTAGCTTGTTCAGGGGTGGACTGCCATCGTTTGTAACCCGTCTTGTCTTCGATCTCCATTGTTTCGAAGTTTCTGTTCATAATTCTTCTAAAAAAAGTAAAAGTAAAAGTAAAAAGATTTATTACGCTCAAGTCAAGTTTTCCATTTTGCTTCTTTTCTTTTTAGTTTAATTTTTGTTCATTGTCCAGTCTTTGCAATCCCAATGTCCATAAATGGATCTGTTTCACGGTCATCGCAACAGATCCTAACTAGATCTAAGTCCAAAGAGTCCATGTTTTTTTGTTTAAATTAAAATAAAAGTTTGTTTTTGATTTGATTTTATGGGGTACGTGGCGTTGTTCTACCAGAATGTCTCTTTCATACCTTCAAACAAAGGGAGATTAAAAACAGTTTTCCAACCTATATACCCCGTGTTTTAAGTTGATGCGTTCATATATATATATATATATATATATATATATATATATATATATATATATATATATATATATAAGAGGAAAGGAAATAAGTAAAAGAATGTGCAGAAAAAAAAATAATATAAAAAAGAGAGCAGATAAGGAAAGGGAAGTAAAGAACACAAAGTTATGAAGCGTAAAGTAGGAAAACATAGAAGAAAAGCACGAACTAAGAGAAGAAGGGTTGAAAGAGAGAAAAACTTATGAACGCGGAAGCAGAATCAGAGTGTCACTTGGCAGAGGACTCGTTAAGAAGCTCTTAGACATACTCGAAGGAGGATCTCGCTCGCACTCAGATCTCACTCGCCCTCAGATCTCACTCATACTCAGAGACTCGCTAGGAAGCTCTCTCACTCAAAAGCTCTCACACTCTCTCACTCAAAAGCTCTCACACTCTCTCACACGCTCAAAAATCGCAACGTCTCAAAGTGTCGCTCAACACCGTCCTCTCCTCCTTATATAGCTAAAAATCTCACTATGTCCACAGTTTCAGTCACTCAAACCGGAGGCTTCAACAGTACCGATATAAAAAAAATAAAAGTATGTACCTGATCCTTCTCACATTCTAGAAGTAGAGGAAATTCAAGTCAGAGAGGACCTCTCAATAGAAGTACAACCAATTAGAAGATCGTCGGACAAAACTACTTAGAGTAAAAACTATCAACTTAGTCAAAGTGGTTTGGGATAGGAAAACAGGTGACTCTACTTGGGAATTAGAAGATGATGTGAAGCATTCGTACCCTTATATTTTTGTGAAGTGTCAAATTTTCGAGGTCGAAAATTTTTGTTGTTGGGAGAATGTAAATTCCATGAAAATTTATTTTATTAAATAGTAACAATTTTTCTTTATTAGTAGTAATAATTTTAAAGGTAGAAAATATTATTAATAAGAAATTATGGTAAGAAAAATTAAAAATTTAGGATAAAGGATTATAGTAATTTTAGAAGAAGGAATTCAAAATTTTGAAAATTTCTAGAAGGTTTTGTAAAAAAAATAGGTTTAAACCCTCATTTGGTCCTCGTATTTATGTGTCAATCTCAAGTGGGTCATCGCTTTTTTTTTGTCTCAATCGGGTCCATAAACTTGTAAAAATGATCCAATTAAGCCATCTCCGTTAAGTTTTCATTGACGCCGTTTAATTGTGATGACGTGGTCCACACATTATATGCTTATGTATAAATATTATATTAGGTGGAATTTTCTATTTAAATAAAAAGTGTTTAACATGGCACAAAT
Organism: Vigna umbellata; assembly: GCF_029865625.1. Taxonomy (NCBI): domain Eukaryota; kingdom Viridiplantae; phylum Streptophyta; class Magnoliopsida; order Fabales; family Fabaceae; genus Vigna; species Vigna umbellata. The sequence goes on from NC_142166.1 coordinate 39,037,831, forward strand.
GTAATTATTTCCTCCCTTCTCCTTTTTCTCTTCACGCTTGAGAGAGAAGCTCTATAGTTCCTCCATCAACGGTCGTAACCAGCGCCATCGGTCGCCGCCAAGCTCGCCGCCGGTCACAACTGTATCGTTTTGGAAGAAGTTATACCAGGGACGCGGAGGAGACCGGAGGAAGAAAGGGAAGGGTTGGTGAGGCGCGCGTGGGGGATCGACACATTCGACGAGGGCAACAAGGACCTCGGTGCGTAAGCCATCGAGCTCCTTCTTCTTGGTGCTGAGGAAAGCCCAAAAGCGAAAGGGTTGGCGGTTGTTGAAAGAAGTGGACGGAGATGAGAAGAGTCAAACTATAAGGTATCATAGTGAAAGGTTGGCCATAGCATTTGGACTTATTACTTTTCCTCAGGAGCAACCTATCAGAGTGATGAAGAACTTGCGTGTTTGTGGTGATTGCCACATTGCCATCAAGTTTGTGGTGACCGGCGGCGAGCTTGGCGGCGGCAAGTTTGGTCCCTTTAAATATAGTTCTCCACGTGGAATGGTTGATTATACAACAAAAAAACTTATTCAATTTAATACACATTTCATTTTAATACACATTGCCACCTCAACTAAAAAAAACTTCAACTCAGCATCTGCAGACGGCGTCAATGAAAACTTAACGGAGAGGGCTTAATTGGCTCATTTTTACAAGTTTATGGACCCGATTGAGACTGAAAATAAAGTGATGACCCACTTGAGATTGACACACAAATACGAGGACCAAATGAGGGTTTAAACCAAAAAAATATTAAAAATAAATAAATGATTGTAAAGGGACAAAGCACCTTTTAGAAGTGGAATGAGGAGGAAGACACTTTCGGTGGTGATGGAAGTCAAAATATAATTTTTTTAATAAAATATTATTTGAATAAAAAAATTTAAATAGTGTCAAATCTTAGCTTATAAATAGCAAGTAAGGGGGAAGGCTAAAATTGCACCAAAAATTGAGAATCTTAAAAACGTTTATATTAAGGTTATTTTTTGATGGTAGGATAGAGGAATCTTAAAAACCGGAGTTGATACATCCATGATCATAGAGCAACCCTGGTATGATCGAGTAAGTTGTGACTAGTCATATGTACTGCGTTTATGGTGAGTTTGATTCGTCAAACATTTGATTCTTCTCCGGTGACCATTTATAGTAATATTTTATTATTGTTAATTTGTTTTGTGATATATTCATTTTGTATGATTTCCGTGATGAATGTATTTTATGATGTTGGATATGAAATTATGCATTGGAATATAGTATGAGTCTCGGGGAAAGACTCTATAATGGTATGGTATTAGTGTATATGTTGATGTTGAGGGTCCTATTGTTGTTGGTGGTTATCCTAATACTCTAATAATTATCCGGTCTCAAATAGAGAAGGATGTGTTATGTGGTGAGAGTGGTAGGAGGTCCTAGTCTATGTTCAATTATGGTCATAGATGTTAACGGACTAACCTTGTGGGTGATATGATATATTGTATTTCGCCAAGATTATGTTGTGAGAGGAGTAGAGGTCACCACAAGTCCATGATCACCCGAGACTTCCATCAACATTATATCCGAAAAATAGAGTCTAGTATAATAATTGCATCTTACAATAAATTATGGTGAATGTATTACGTATATTAATAGTGTTATGACTCTTTTAGAATTTGCATGGTAGTTCACCCTTACTTGTTTGTTTGTGCCAAAAAATCTTATTTTTTCGATGATCGTATAATGTTTATGTTATACGGAGGAGATGAGGGAACGACGTCTGAATCAATACAAGTGAAGCAGGAGGCAATAGAGAAATGAAGAATAGTTTAAGAAGAAAAAAAAATTATGAGTGATTTACGCGATGTTTGAAAGCATAATTATTTTCAGTATGAACTCTTTATATTGCTTGAGAGATAATTGTAAAATAAATTTACAATAATTATATTATCTATTAAATTTCAGTGTGAGAATTTAGGGTGTTACATATTTCATTCACTTCCTTCTCATGTATTCACAAACATTTCGATTTCAATTTTACTTTAAAATCAACTCACAAATATACTCAAATTCTATCATTGGAAACTTTCAGTCTATGATAACTCATCAAAGTTCAATTCTTTGGATTATCAACAAGTGAAATCATTCATTAAGTTCAAGAAGTCTTAACATTACTAATGAAGAAAGTTATATTTCGAAATACAATTTAACTTTAGTTTTAAGTTCAAGCGACATTTTTCAACACCTCAAAAACCATAATCAAGTCATAGGTGTTCAAGTCACAACGAGCATTAAAAATAGAAAGCAAATACTAACATTGAAATGGAAAAGTATATGTATTAACATCACAAAAAACACAAGAAATCATATTATTACATCTAATTTAAACAAATAGGTTTAGCTCTCCATGGTGGAAAACATAGGAGGTTACAAAACTGAAAAATAGGGAAAGAAGTTGAAACCATATATTATAATCAAGACCTCTCTCAAGATTTTTGGTAGTTGCTCTATGCTCCAATGGGGCCTCTCATTTGCATCTACACCTATTGTTGTGACTCATCTTCCTCCTCAACTCAAAATGGACAAAAGCTCCATGGATGAAGATAAAGACCCAAGGAGGAAAAGGAAGGGCTTCCCAACATTCCAAATAGCCTCAAGGAGTCTTTCTCTAGTATCTTAGGTGATTTTTATTTGTGAAAATCAAAGAAGATTCCAAAATCCTCATGAAAACTTGTTTAAATACCCAATTCCACACCCAACATTCTCGTCTTGCGAGGTCTAAAAATTAATGCTCTTAGATTATAACTTACTAAGCAAATTGGCATAACTCGCTGGACAAATTAATTCTTTCCGTTGAATGAATTAGGCCAAATTGACTAAGTCTGAAAAGTGAACTTGAATAAATTATAACTTGATGATAATCTTTGGAATTGTCTTCAATCTTAGTGGATTTCCACTTAACTACAAAATATTCTACAAATAAAAACCAAATATTTTTCTTTCCAAAATTATTCAATAAAACATTCATTATTTATAAAGTAATAATAAAGATACTAATAAAGAATAAAAGTAAACATAATAAAAACAATGATAATGAAAATTGTAAATTAAGTATTTTCGTTGGTAATATCTGTCACTAATATCTGAAAATATTGTCAGTAGATTATTATGTTATTAATAGTACACTTTTCGTTTTGGATTTTCTGAAAATATTGTAAGTAGATTATTATGTTATTAATAGTACACTTTTCGTTTTGGATTTTGATCAATTTGTGTAAAAAATTTCAATAATTATGTCTTAAAATTCTTCAATAAAATCTGTTAATAATTTATAATTCTTATGAGAGGTTTTTTTATTAAAAAATTCATAGTTTAAAAAACAATTTTTTTTCAAGACTAATCAAATTGTCAACTGATTTTATTATTAGTAACGAATTTTTTCCATTAATAATTAACAATTGTTTTATAATGTAATCCATATAATAACATCTAATAATTAATGATTTTATTATAAAATAATAAATAATTTCATTTCATTCATGAATTCACTGTAATTAAATACTTATATTAGGTATGATATTAAATAATTTACTTATATATTGATTATTGATTATGGTCGTTATATTTTATAATAGGAAATGAATTATAATAAAATAAAATAAAAACGCAAGAATGTTTAATCTTCAACGACAAAGAATAACAAAGTACAATGTTTATATTAAATATATTTACTGCAAAATAAATTTTGGATAAATTTTGAGATTTATCTCTCATAAATACACAATCTTTATGCACACTTTTATAATTTTCCAATGTTTTATGAAATTCAAAATAAAAACATTAAAATCAATTATTTTGTAACATTTTTTTGCCTAGCATCTAATAATTTTGTCTAAGACAAACCATTTAAGTTTTCACCACCATGACACCTATTTCACCACTATATTTATATATTAAACATACTAAATTACTCTCGTATCATATTCATGACAAAACAAAATTAAATTATATATATATATATATATAAATATATAAATATATAAATAAATAAATAAATAAAAGGATCTTATAATTCTCCATCTATTAAAGAAATGATAACTGCACAAATTTACACAAAATATAAGAATGTCTAAATTATAGTCAACACAATATTTAATTATATAATATTTACTAATAGAATATTTGATATATTTTAATAGCCTGTTGGTGCATGGTTATCACACATTCCCAACTTGAGTAGAGACTCATTATACAATCTTCTTGACACTTCTTTGGTGAGAATATCAGTCAACAACTGAAATTCTAATTTTACAAAAGAAAAAAATTATCTCAACTTCAAGCTTCTCTTTGATGAAATGTTTATCAATCTCCACATGCTTTATTCTATCATGTTGCACAGAATTGTGAGCAATTGCTATAGCTGACGTATTATCACAGTAAAAACTCATAGCTTCATTTGGTTTAAAGTCCAAATCTGATAGCACATTTTTAATCCACAAAAGTTCACATACACCTAGTGTCATGTCCCTTAATTCTGCTTCAGCACTAGATCTTGCTATTACAATTGTTTTGTACTCCTCCAAGTTACAAGATTTCCTCCTACAAAAGTAAAGTATCCAGAAGTAGCTCTTCTATCATCTTTTGAACCTGCTCAATTTGCATCTTTGTACCCTTCTACATTTAAGTTTCCATGATTTGAGAACAAAATTCCTTTTCCAGGAGCAGACTTCAAATATCTCAAAATCTTCTCAACAGCATCCATATGAAGTTTTCGTGCGTCATGCATAAATTGACTAACAACATTCATTACATAGGTAATATCTGGACGAGTATGGAACAAAAAAATGAATTTTTCTACCAGTCTTTGGTATATCCCTCTGTCTATGCTTGTTGAATTTGAGCATTGTAAGAGTTTATGATTTTATTTAATTGGTGTAACATTTGGTTTACTCCTAAACAACCCAATTTTCGATATTAAGTCAATAGTATATTTAGGAAAATACCATGTTTTGATCTAGCTACTCCAATACCTAGAAAATATTTGAGGTTTCCAAGTTGTTTCATCTCAAATTCATATGCAAGGTATTCTTGTAAACTAGAAATCTTATCTTGGTCATTTCTTGTAACAATCATGTCATCTACATATATAATCAAAGCTCTAATTTTTCTTTTTCCTCTCTTCAAAAACAAGGTGTGATCATAGTTACTTGCTCTATATCCAAAAGCCTTCATAAACTTGGTAAACCTTCCAAACCACGCTCTTAGGGGTTGTTTTAATCCATATAGAGCCTTCTTTAATTTTAAAACCCTTGTTCCAATTGAATCTGTCATACCTGGTGGAGAATCCATATAAATTTCTTCTTAAATTTCTCCATGTAGGAAAGTATTTTTCACATCAAATTGTAGAATAGGCCAATCTTGGTTTGCTGCTAGCGGCAGAAGTATTCTCACAGTGTTGAGCTTGGCTACCGGTGCGAACGTCTCTTGGTAATCTACACCATAAGATTGAGTGTAACCTTTAGCCAGAAGTCGTGCTTTATACATCTCAATAGTTCCATCAGCTTTATGCTTAATTGTAATACTCATTTGCAGCCCACATTTTTATTTCCTCTTGGTAAAGACACAAGATCCCAAGTGTTGTTTTTTTCTAAAGTTTCATCTCATCAACCATTGCTCTGGTCCATCTAGGATTTGCCAAAGCTTTCTTTATATTACTAGGAATAAAAATTGAAGATAATTGAGATATAAATGATGCATATGATTGGGAGAACCTGTTAGATGACATATTTACTAATGGAGTATTTAACTTTGACTTGGAGGTCTGGTTCATATTAAGTTGGAAGTTGACCACAGTTAGAACAGCATGGAAGATTATATTGAACAGTAGTAGACTCAGTGTTTGGTGTGTTGGTGGTCTCATACAGACAAGAATCAATTTCATGATCAGTTTCATCTAAATTAGTATTATCAAGGTAGAACCAAGAGAAACAATTTCATGATTAGTTCCATCTACATTAGTATTATCAGAGATAGGATCAGAATGTACCTTTGAAGAGTCAAGCCGAATTTGGGGAGAAGATTGAGCCAATTGGTTATGATCAGAAGACACTGTATTATCTAGAAAAGAAGTGTTCATATTTAATATTGGTTCACTTCCTACAGATTGATCCTCACAAGATAATTTAGCTTCACAATATAATTTTATATCTGAAATATCAAACATATTAACCTCATGATTATGCACTTCACTTTCATTGCCTCCCTGAAGTGGAGAATCAACATAAAAAAATTCATGCTCATTAAATGTCACATCCATAGAAATATAAAATTTCTTTGATGGTGGATGGTAAGCACAATAACCTTTTTGAGTTGATCCATACCCAACAAAAACACATTTGATTGCTCGTTCTTCAAGCTTTGTACGTTGATGTGGGTGTAAGTGAACATATATAACACATCCAAAAATATGTGGTGGTAAATAAACTATGGAAGAATACAATGACCAGACAACACATTGAAAGGCCTTCGAAACTTAAGCACACTAAAAGGGGTTCGATTAATTAAATAAATAGTAGAGCTCACAACCTCACCCCATAAATGAGATGGGACATTACCATCTATCAAAAGTGATCTTTTCACTTCTAATATATGTCTATTTTTCCTCTCAACCACTCCATTTTGTTGTGGTGAATAAGGACATGTAGTTTGATGCAATATGCCTTTAGAGTTCATGAACTATATTACTTTAGTATTAAAATATTTTCCTCCATTATATGATCGAATAACCTTAATAGATGTGTTAAAGTGTGTAACAATCATATGATAGAAGGAACAAACCACATCACACACATCACTTTTATGTTTAAGAAGAAACACCTAGGTTACCCTAGTACAATCATCAACAAAACTGATAAACCAATTTTTTCCATTATGTGTAGATTGTGGGCAGAGCTCTAAACATCTGTGTGAATTAATGAAAAAGGAAAATCAGTTTTTTATTGGTTGAAGGAAACATAACACGATGACTTTTTGCCTTAACACAAGTTTCACAAAGAAAATTAGAAATATTAAATTTATGATATAATGATGGAAATAATTTTTTTAAAATAACCAAAAGAGGAATGTCTTAACTGTCTATACCATAACCATATTTCCTTTTTGTTTTTATCTTGTATGTGATCATTTGCAAGACAAGTCAACACTCCTTTATGAGTTTGTTGTGGGACATTTTCAAGAAAATACAATCATTCACTCTCTCTATCACTGACAATCTTCTCTTTGGAATGAATGTTCTGGAAAAGACAATTGGTTGGCTAAAATAAGGCAACACAAGAATGTGATTTGGTTAACTTGCTGACGAAGATAAGATTACAGTTCAATGTAGAAATAAATAAAACATCATGAATCGATAAGGAGGGTGAAAGAGATATAGTACCTACACCTTCAATAGGAGATGAGACCCATTGTCATTAATAATAACACTTTTAGAACAATGAGGGGGAAAATTAGTAAATTTATGAGGATCACAAGTCATATGATCAGTAACACTTGAATCAATTATTCAATCACTACCTCTAATAACAACATTAAGATTAAGAATAGAGTTAGATATACCTGACTTGATCACTAATCTGACAGCAATAGAAGTATGGCCCTTAGAAGCAACGGAAGTCCTAGAATCATGTTTCTCCGATTGATTTTTATTGTAAGAAACCATAAGAAATATTCAATGAATTAAAGAAGCATCAATTCCTATATTGTATATATACAAGGGTCCTATAATTCCTCATCTATTAAAGGAATGACAATTGCACAAATCTGTACAAAATATAATAATGCCTAAATTATAGCCAACATAATATTTGATTACCTAATATTTACTAATAGAATATTTAACATATTTTAACAGTATAATCATTTTTAAATAATTTATTTCAGTTTTGTTTTTAACAATTTTAGAGTATCAAAGTAAAATTTAGGTTGAACCCTTTGATTATTATATATATATATATATATATATATATATATATATTATATAAAATAATTAATCTATTGTTAAGTTTTATGTTGGTTACTGAATTTTTTTATCCGATTTAAACATCTCTAATTATTGTAAACTACAATCATTTTCTAAATTAATATAAGTTAAATTTATGTTATTTTCACATGGCTTAATTTAGACTTCTTTCTATTTAGATTTGAAGCAAAATTTTAAATATATATTTAATTTTAATATTTTAAATTTCATCAAATAAAAGTAAAATATTTAAATTCTTCATGAATCTCCTATTTATTAAAATAAATAATGTGATGTAAATTGACACCAATGTTATATTAATACTTCAATTTAAAATATCGGTAAACGTAACACATATTTGAATATGTTTTTTAACATAAAATCCGTGTCTATACACGAATTGACGTTGGTTTGTGTGTTAATTAAAAAATAATTAGAGATAGAAAAATAATAATAAATATTGTTAAGTTTATAATTTAATTTTGAACAAAATCAACCTTAAAAATAATTTATAACTTTAAAAAGTTTATATATATATATATATATATATATAAATGTAAATAATAGACTTTGTAAAAATATAAAGTATAAAACGTGTGAAAAATAAAGTAGATTCTCTAAAAGTATAAAGGATATGTAGAAATATGTAGAGTTGTCTTGCTAAAAATATAAATTAGTGTATGAATAGATTGAAGTAATGTGAATTTCTAGACTTGTCTAATCAATGCATTGACAAACTCGTTCAATAGAGGTTAGACTCCTCTAATCATTATACAAACATATTCGTCTAATGTGTATTGTTAAACTCGTCTAATTAGTATATGGACAAACTTGTGTAATATATATTGCAAAACTCACCTAATTATAAAATGGATAGAATCGTCTAATGTGTATTAATAGATTCATCTAATGTATATTTATATATGGATGTAATTAGTGTATGGACAAACTTGTTTAATGTGTGTTACAAGATTCGTCTAATCAGTGTATGGACAAACTCGTCTAATGTGTATTCTTAGACTCATTTAATCAATCTATGTGTTTTTGCTGGATTGGGACGAGAATGAATCCTACGAAACACTCATGTAGGGACGAACGTTCACTTCCTCTCCTAAAATAACTCAATTATGGAAAATGTATATTTTACCTCAAAATTAAACCTCTGTTTATAGGATTTACCAAAGACCAATTAATTTACCTCTTAATGGTCATTAATGTCAGCCTTAACCAGTCATCAATAGCCTTTACCGTATTGATTGCGTTTTAACTCTATTACTCAACTGTTGTCGTGACCGAACAGCTACAAAGTCTTTTTTCATACCCCAGTCGTTCGGTCACTCTACTCAGCACACAGTCATACCTGATCGGTTAGGTCTAACCCTATAGTAACACTATGGAATGACTTATCTAATATTTTTTGTTATACTCATCTAATCAATATATAAACAAACTCGTTTAATGTGTATTGTTAAACATGTGTAATTTTTTTTGCTATACTCATGTGATTAATGTATTTATATAATGTGTATTGCAAGATTCATCTAAGCAGTAAATGAAGATACTTGTCTAATGTTTATTAATAGACTCGTTAATTTTTCTGTAGGAAAATTTGTTTAATGTATTTTGCTAGAGTTGTCTGATAAATATATTAATGACTCATCTAATGTGTATTGCTATACTCGTTTAATCAATACATCGATAATCTTGTCTAATGTTTTTTTGCTTTGTTCATCTAGTTAATGTATTCTTATATTTGTCTACTAATTTTGTTATACTCATCTAATCAACGTATGAAATGATTTGTCTATTATTTTTTATTATACTCATCTAGTTATTGTATGCAAAATCTCACTTAATTTTTTTGCTATATTCTTCTAATCAGTGTATGGAAAGATTTGTCTAGTGTATACTGTCAGACTCATCTAATAAATACATTGATAAACTCATCTAATATGTATTCCTAGACTTATTTAATTAGTATATAAGCATACTTGTATAATGTGTATTGTTAAATTCGTATAATAAGTGTATATTCAAACTCGTGTAATGTGTATTGCATGACTCGTCTAATTAGTGAGCAGATAAACTCGTTTAATTAGTGAGTAGATAAACTCGTCTAGTGTTTGTTGCTAAAATCATTTAATTAGTGTGTGCACATAGTCTTCCAATCAATGTAATTGCAAACTCATTTTATTGTACCTCAAAACTTGTTTAACTAGTGAAGTAAAAAATTTGTCTAATATGTATTAATAAACTTATATAATTTGCATGTGAAGAAACATGCTTGTGCAATGTATATTGTCATACTTATCTTGCTAATATATGGACAAACTCATTTATTGTAAACTTGTTTAATAAGTGTATGATGAAACTTATCTAATAGATATTTTTGGACTAGTATAATAAATGTGTGGAATAATTCATCTAATATCTTTTATCATATTGTTTAACAATTGTATGAACAAATTCATCTAATATATATAATTAAACTTGTCTAATATATTGTTATTAATTGGTTACTAATTTATGTTATCCGATTTAAACATCCTCCATTATTGTAAACTACAATAATTTTCTAAATTAATATAAGTTAAATTTATGTTATATTTACATAGCTTAAGTTAGACTTCTTTCTACTTAGGTTTGAAACAAACTTTTAAATATATATATATATATATATATATATATATATATATATATATATATTTAATCTTAATATTTTTAAATTTCATCAAATCAAAGTAAATGTTTAAATTCGTCATGAATCTCATATTTATTAAAAATAATAATGTGATGTGAATTATCACCAATGTTATATTAATACTTTAATTTAAAATATTGGTAAAAGTAACATATATTTTTTAACATAATTCTCCCCTACTTACTATAGTAATTGTTTTAATTATTTTCTAAAATTATGCAAAAATAAAATAATTATTTTAAAATAATAAGTTTATTTTAATGTCTCAAGTAAACTATAGAAACATGTCTGATTTTTTGTAACAGATATCTTTTTATATTATTTCTGTTACTTATAAAAAACGAAAAAATATATTTCTGAATTCGATTGTTTTCCTTGAATATACCAAGTGGTTATAAATTTATACAATTGGTTTTTACGTGACTAGACTTTATTTTTTAAATGTAACATTTTCATTTTTTAGATATTAATCATCAATATTTTTATTTTTTATTTTAAGTAATTAATTTAATTTAAGAAATATATTTGAGAGAGAAAATTATACCAAACTTTATATATATATATATATATATATATATATATATATATATATATATATATATATTAATGGAAATAGAAAGGTAACAGGAGTAGAAGTCCTAAATAAGAAGAAATATATTGTTTAAATTTAGAAAAAAGAATGAAAAAATTCATAGCCATAAACATAGGATGAATAAATATTAGAAAAATTGGTAAGAAAGCAACATTTCCTCCTATATCAAGTGATGTGATGCCTTGCAATTAGACTATGAACCGTATTCCATGCCTTCTTGTTTGGTTTCCCTCCTATCCTATCCCATCCCGTCCAGGTTTTAGGGTTTCTGCATATATTCTCCTCGTTATACTTCCTTCTCCGCCGTCTTATGATAAATTATTTTATCTTCTCTTACCATTATTCATAAATAAATATATGAAATATCACTTTTTTTTCTTCATAATTTAAGAATGACAAAAACAAAAGCATATGAATTTGTGTCAGGTAAATTATTTAAATAATATTAGTCTCTAAAAAGTATTTCACAGGTGATACTAATATAAATGGAAATACATAACTTTTTAAATATGACAATAAATTATAATCTTAGTGCTTTAAAATATCTTTTATATATATATTCTTAAAAAGTAAGCATTAGTTAAAATAATTAACAAACTAATTAATATAAACATTATAAACTAATCTCAAACTGTTTAATTTTTCTGTATAATTTAATTAAGGCCATTGGACCAGCCTCACAATGCTGTTGGACTGTCTCTGTAAAGCCTTAATATATATTTAATTATTCATAAAAAAGTGTGAAAAAGGCAAATCATTGTGCACCTTGTGCATTGAATTGAAAGGCATTTTAGGGTTTTTTTTTCGAGTTTATCATAAAAAAGTTTAGAAGATGAAGAAAAAGTTATAAATTAGAATTAATATTGTTCTGGTAGGGTTTGGAGGTCTCTCACTAAAACACTCTTGGTAGTACTGAAGACTAAATAGGCGTTGAAGATCGGATGGACGTTGTTCGCTCTCCCTCTTCCTTCTAAAGGCACTCCGACGCTTAAGTCAGTAAAATGACCAAACGGTTGACACCACAAATAAGACATATGGTGTGCATAATGAGTAGTCTGTCTAGAAATCATACCTGAGACTCTTATTTATACTAGTTATAATGAGCTTTTATCTTTTGTCGGCCTAATGACGGTCCAATCACGCCTTAATCTTCATTAAGGGCTTTAATGAGCTATTATCGGTCTGGATGATCGGTCGGGTGGTTGGTCGGTCTAGATGATCGGTCGGGTGGTTGGTCGGTCTGGATGATCGGCCGTGTGGTTGGCTTGGATGATCGGCCTGGTGGATCGGCCTAGTGATTGGTCGGCCTGGATGATCGACAGGGTGGTTGGTCGGCCTGAATGATCGACTTAGTGATTGGCCTGGATGATCGGCCTAGTGGATCGGCCTAGTGGATCGGCCTAGTGGATCGGCCTGGTGATTGGCCTGGATGACCGGCCTGGACAATCGGCCTGGTGGATCGGCATTGGCCTGGATGGTAGGCCTGGTGGTGCCTAGGAGACTGCACGTTACATCAGCCCCCCAAGCCTGAGCATGATGTTGATTATGCGAAGGGGTTCTGCATATGCTACTCTTGATAAAGACGGGTTCTTCAATGGTTTCTGTTTCTGTCCTCTCCATTCGTTGATCACGATGGGTGGTTGGAAAAATGGGTCTTGCCTTTGTCGGCTGAGTTGGGTACGCTACTAATCCTTCAATTAGTTGTCGTCCTACGGTGAGGCTGGTCAGGATTCCTTTGGTGAAGATCCACGGTCGCCGACCTACGGTGAGGCCGACAGGATTTCCTTTGGTGAAGATCCACGGTCGCCGACCTACGGTGAGACCGGCCGGGATTTCCTTTGGTGAAGATCCACGGTCCCCGACCTACGGTGGTTGAGCGGGATTTCCTTTAAGGTGTGGCCGAACGGTTGTGTCTGAACGCTGGAGGCCAAATTTGACTAAGTACTTGTGAGGCCATGGACGGTCGACCAGTTGAGGCCGAAGGGCCGAGTATTTGATGCCAAATTTTGGCTAAGTACCTGTGAGGCCATGGATAGCCGAGCAGTTGAGGTTGGATGGCCGGATGCTAGATGCCAAACTTGGCTAAGTACCTGAGGCTATGGCCGAATGGATGAGCTCGAAGACTTATCTTGGGGCCGAATGGCCAAATAGTTGAGCCCAAATTTGGCTAAGAGGTTGAGGTCGAAAGACCGAGAGCATGAGGCCGATTGGACGACAGGTTGAGGTCGACTAGACGAGAACCGGAGGCTGATTGGCAGAACCATGAGGCCGATTGCCCGAGAGATTTGGGCCGACTGGCCCAGAGGTTATGGCCAACTGGCCGAGAGGTTTAGGCCGATTGGACGAGAGGTTGAGGCCGATTGGACGAGAGGTTGAGGCCGATTGACCGAGAGGTTGAGGCTGACTGGACGAGAGCCTGAGGCCGATTGGCGGAAGCATGAGGCCGACTGGCCCAGAGGTTAAGGTCGACTGGTCGAGAGCTTGAGGCCGAAGGACCGGATGCTAGATGCCAAATTTGGCACAGTACCTAAGGCCGAATGGATGAGCTCGAAGACATACCTTGGGGCCGAATGGCCAAATAGTTGAGCCCAAATTTGGCTTAGAGGTTGAGGCCGAAAGGTCGAGAGCATGAAGTCGACTGGTCGAGAGCCTGAGGCTGATTGGGCAAGAGCATGAGGCCGATTGGCCGAGGCCAAACGGATGAGTACGAACACTCGATGTCCTTTACAACACCACTCACTGGTTCCTTGTGGCTACAATGGGTATACTCGTTCAAGCCCCACGGTGGGCGCCAAAATGTTCTGGTAGGGTTTGGAGGTCCCTTGCTAAAACACTCTTGGTAGTACCGGAGACTGAATGGGTGTTGAAGATCGGACGGACGTTGCTCGCTCTCCCTCCTCCTTCTCCAAGTCGTGTGGACGGGCACCTGTCAAAGGCACTCCGACGCTCAAGTCAGTAAAATGACCGAATGGTTGGTACCACAAATAAGGCATATGGTGTGCATAATGAGTAGTCTGTCCAGAAATTATACCTAAGACTCTTATTTATACTGGTTGTAATAAGTTTTTACCTTTTATCGGCCGAATGACGGCCCAATCATGCCTTAATCTTCATTAGGGACTTTAATGAGCTATTATCGGTCTGAATGATCGGTCGAGTGGTTGGTTGACCTGGATGATCGGTCGGATGATTGGTCGGCCTGGTTGATCGGCCTGTGGCGTTGGTCTAGATGATAGGTCGAGTGGTTGATCGGCCTGGAAATCGGTCGGGTGATTGGTCGGCCTAGATGATCGGCAAGGTGGTTGGCTTGGATGATTGACCTAATGATTGGTCGACCTGAATAATCGGCCTAGTGATTGATCTGAATGATCGATATGGTGAATTCGCCTAGTAATAGGCCTGGTGGTGCTATATATAATTGAACATGTATAAAATAAAATTATTGTTATTGTTGTTGATTTATTTCAGCTTGGAGTTTTGTTTATTATTTATATATGAGTTATATGAATTATACTTTTATGCATTAGAAGACCTTGTATAAAATTATGAATCGTTCAAATAACTCATTTGTTAATTGTTGAAGAGGATTTATGCTAAAATTACTGCTAACAATAAGACTAATATGGGTGGAAAAACATTATACTCATTTAAATGTCAGTCAGGTGGAATGAGTATCGGGCTAGTTAGTTTTTATTTTTTATGGTATATAAAAATTAAATATAACTTAAAATATTATAATTTTTGTATTAGATGTAAATATATAATAAAAACTCGATGAAATCATGCATATTTATGAAAGTTTGAATATTTTACTATGATTGAGAAAGTTAAGATATAAAAGTAATAATTCTTTTAATTAATCAAATTATACGTATTAGTTAACAACTGATACTCACAAAACATTCCCTTATGTGTTTTGTTTTTGAAAACTATAGATATATATTATATTTAAAAAATAATATATTTATTAAAAAAATGAACGTAACTGCCTGCCAATGGTATAATTTTAAATTTAAATATTTAAAAAAATCACACTGAAAATATAAGCTAACTCTCCACTAACAAATAGTTATTTTTGCATTAATAATATAAAGGGGTTTGCTAACGTGTCTCTTTTCGGTTGGTACATTTTAGCAATGTGTACCGGATTTTAGTAGACAAAAATACTCTTATATATCATGGATTCTAAGTTTTAACGTTAATGGTATTTTAATAATTTTCATTCTCAAAACTAAAAAAAAAAGAAACCCCCAAATCCTTACTCACATTTCTCATTCACTTCTCTCATTCCTCTCAACCCTTTCTCTTAATCTTACAAAAAATGATTTTATAATAAGTTTTTCATTTTATACTTTTTTTCTTATCTAATTTTATCCAATTTTCACAAGAATAAAAGAATTGGTAATTGACCTAGATCAGATATACTCGTTGTTAAACAATTTCTTACAAAAAATGATTTTATAATGAGTTTTCATTTTATAGTTTTTGTCTTATCTAATTTTATCTAATTTTCACAAGCATAATGACATCAAAGGAATAGGTAATTGACCTCGAAAAAATCAGAAACAGTGTTAAACAATTTCTTACAAAAAATGATTTTATAAAGAGTTTTCATTTTATAATTTTTGTCGTATATAATTTTATCTAATTTTCACAAGCATAATGACATTCGAATGAATTGGTAATTGGCCGTCAATGACTCAACTCTTTACAAAGGCAAATTGTTTTCTAATTTTTTCAATTGCAACTACAATAGGGATGACAGAGAAAATATTAGAGTGAGAGAGATGAAAGAGAAAGGGTTGAGATGAATGAGAAATGTGAATAAGGGTTTGGATTTTTTTTTAGTTTTGAAAATGAAAATTATTAAAATACCCTTAACCTTGAAACTTAGAATCCATGATATATAAGAATATTTTTGTCTACTAAAACTCGGTATACATTGCTAAAATATACCAACTGATTTAGCAAACCCTATATATAAAATATTAATATGATATATACTATTCAAGTGAAGATAAATGTGTGAGTTGATTTGAGAGTCAGTCAAGTGGAGGGACTTAGAAGATTTGGACGTGTCAAATAAAAAATAAATAAAGAACATCTTGGATCCACGTCAACTTCAAACTGACCCATGAGTCATTTTGCAACTTTTATATGTTCTTAACTAATATTTTGACATATGCAATACCAGGGATTATTTTTAAAATTATCAAATTTTAATTTTATTATGATTCAAAATAAATTAATAAATTATAAATAAATATTATACTATAAATAATGGGAATAAATATGGTGTAAAATAAGAGACATTAATTTAATATTAATAATGTTCATATTCGATAAAAAAAGACTATCAACTTTAACATAAGTGTTCTGTAATTTTAAATTTTATATAAAATATTATTTTTAATAATTTATTATTTAGTTTATTTTCAAATTGATGTCATCATTAATTATGTTTTCTATATTATATTTTAATTTTTTATTATATTTTATTATTCACATATTCTAATTAAGTTTTTTTGACTTTTTAATCTTTCATATTTTGTTTTCATCTTAAATATGAATTTTTTCTTATATGTTAGATGTATGTGAAAGTTATTTTGAAACATTAAAAACTATATTAAAAAGACATTATCATTTTCAATTTTTTGAATTTTAAATTTCAAATTCAAACTTTGTTACATATGTTAAAATTAAAATGAAATAAAATATAATAATAATAATAATTACTAGTATTACTATTATTTTTAGTTTTATTATTATTATTGTGAGGTTAGAGAGAATTCTGTTTGTGTTTTTAAAAGTTAATTTTTCTGTGTATGATAACATGAATTACATGAAATTGTATGTTTGCATTAATATTTTTGATGTATAGATGATGATCAAGTATTATATGACATGTTTGAGAGTGTGTAATTGTAAGGTTTCTAATGTTATAATTGTGTATGGTAAAGTGATATGATGGTTTAAAACTGAATTCAAGTGGATGGAGTATGGGTTGGTTAAATTCTTGAGTTTTAAGTCTAAAAGAGAAAGGTTTGGATGAGTGAGTTTGAGAAAGAGAGGTTGAGGTAAGAAAGTAATTGTCTAGGTGCTTTCATGAAATAATTTAAGTCTTATTAGATGTGTTATTTGAGAAAAATCTGTTACGAAACAAGATGGTAACTCATTTGTGAGTTTTGGTAGTGTTTTTGGTGTTTTGGGTTGTGTTAAAGTACAAAAATTGAGGTTTAAAGTAGTGAGATTTTGAATTAGAGAGTATGGGTTAAAGTGGACAGTTTGATATCTGTAATGGAGCCATTTAGGACTTGTGTAAGCCTTTATTTTGCTCTTTTGGTGTAGGAAGTGGTAGAATTGGGTTTAGGTAGTCTAAAATGGGTAGTTTTGGGTTTATAGTGGTCAATTTGAGTTAGATGTGTGTTTTCTGAGGTGTTTTAGTACCTAAGGGGTTGTAGGAACCACTTAATTTTGTTTTGAAGAGTAACCAAGGTCAAATTAGGTGAATTTTAGAAACTGATACAACGCTCGAGCGCCTCCTGGGCGCAACTACACCAGATTTAGGTTTTTAGGTTTTAAAATCTCAAATTTTGGGTTATGGACATGATTTTTGGACATTCTTTAGGTCGTTTTGGAGGTTTTGGACCCTTGCAGTTTCTTGCCTAAATGTGAGTATCAAGTTGCTATGAAGAAAATTGACTTATTGTGTGATTTATGATGACTTGTATGAGTGATTTTATTTCTTTAATGTATGATTAATAGTCTCATGTGTTGGTATACTATGTGAATGTGACTATTATTGTCATTGTATAGTTTTTTGTTTCACACATGACTGTGGTTGTAACTCTAAATTGTCGTTATATATCTTTCATTTGAAGAATAATGATAGGTATGAGGGTAACTGTCATTAAACAAACATGTTATCATGCATTAGTTTGACTCTATTAGTGGATTTGAGAGTCTAGAATGGTTTTAAATCATTTATTACATTTGAATTTTTATTTCAACATTTTAGTTATACATTAGCCATTGTAATTGCAATCTAAACTCATTTCTCATGAGCTTTTCTGTTCTCGAGGGATTGTTCCTCGTTTTGGGAGAGTGCATGGTTGTAGCAGCGTTCATCGAGGGATTTTTGCTATCGAAGATCTATGCTTGCTACATCTTCATCGGGGGAGAGTTTGTGGTTGTCTAGAAGCCTTAAATTGTTAACTGTCTCACAAACCATTGAGGTAAGTTGAGTCTTTCTTTGTTTGTATATGAATTTGCTTGTGCATTAATGTTTATGGAATTGGATATGCATAAATGCATTTGAATTTATAAAAACATACTTTAAGCATCATTGTTGTCACCGAAGTTGTCTTGAGATGGTGGTGATTGAGTGGAAAATAAACATTTCTTGAGAAGTTTCTATTTAATTGCTCAAGGTCTAGGTTTCTATTTAATTGTTGCATCTGAGCTTTTAGATATTGGGGTAGTAGATAGAAATGGAGCAATATCTACTTATAGATATTGGGCTAGTATAAAGAAATAGAGCTTCACATTTTAATGGAACGACCCGATGAGCGCAAGCGAGCGACCCGATGAGCTGAACATTTTAATGAAGCTTCACAACCAATATTAGCCCATTGGCCAGTGTGTGTCACCAATGAGCAGAGTTACCAAACGTATGACAAACAATAGTTGAAGACTGTAACGTTTCATGTTATATAGGAATGGTGAGTGGTGTGACCTTCCTAAGGATGTTGTTGCCCTACTAAGAAGGATCTTGAAGTTAAGAAGGTGGTCGTAGAGATAGAGTTAAATGCGCAAGGTGTATCTCACGACAAACATTACAATACCAGCAAACAAGAAAGTGGAAAAAGTCCTGACTCGTATGCATCTAACGACATAAAACTACATTTAGAAGTTGAAATCAATGGACTAGATTTGTCTAGATTGAGTAAGTGTAGTGGGAAGTTCAATGCTCTAGTTAAGGGTATTCCAATTGTTATTGAACAAAATACAGATTGCATTGGTCTCTATCTAACACTTATCGACAAATATACCGGTGGATATATCCTTCGGTAATTACCGATGACCTATATCCGTCGATAATGGTTATCGACATCGAAATTACCGATAGATTTTTAATTGTCAGTAAACCGTAAAAAATTCTATTATTTACGGATATGGGTTGTTTTTGATGGATTGTGTCCATCAATATTTTCATTTTTTTTTGTAGTGGTGCATCGACTCTTACCACTTAATTTCTTTCTCTATATGAGTTTGATAATTAGTGAAGTTAAGATAATCTCCTTCAAAATCACTATTCAGTACACACCCTCTAATCACACAACATCGTATTTTCTCATGGTATTTTCTCATTGGAAAGAATTACATCCACATCACAATGATATACATACATAAGTACACACACACACACACACTTAACAACCCAACTACTTTAAGCTCTTTAAATTTTCACAATACATTTTTCACTTAGCAATGATATCACTCGCTCAACAACTGAAACCCCTAGGAGCTAAATCCACTAAAATGACCCAGTAGGTTTGACTATCCCAACAGGTTTGACTTGTCTAACAAGTACAATTTGTTGTACTTAGGAAATTGATATGTATATCAATTTGCATTGTTGACTTATACTTAAGTTTTTCGTTTTAATAATTAAAAATTAAAAAAGTGAACTTTAAGCTTAACTTAACTTTTCAAAACTAGTATGTAAGATGAGATTTATATATATTTATATATTATATATTCACCTTATATAATTGATAGGAGATCTTCAATCATTAATGCATGTAAGGGATTTTGCACTAGTTATTTTAGAGATTATGTTTCGATTGTTTAATTGAAAAATATCCAGACAAGGGTAAAAATATATAACCTTAGGCTTTAGTTCATAACTGAAGCTTATTCTTTACTTTATGCTTAAGTTCTTTTTTGAACCAAAGTTTATTCCTATATTTAAAAAAAAAATCAATTTCTTTTCATCTTCACGTATTTCTCATCTTATAATCACTGTAGAACCACCGTATTCCCCATAAGCAAACAAAGTCACTAATACCTTTCTCACCTCCACATTGAATATAAGATATTTTTAAAAATTACATTAGGAAAAAAAATTATGAAACAGAAAAAAAATGCAAGACGAAAGAACGAACCTCTAATCACTTTCAGAATAGAAAGAAAATGGATGTTCATAGTGACAAGCCGACAACACACTTTACGTTGGCTACAAGAAAGGGAAAGAAGGAGAGTAGATGAGTGATGACGAAAGTGGCAGCATGGTTCGTGTTTGACAACAAAGAAGATAAAAAAATGGCTCTTGCAATAGAGAACTGATAATAAAAAAAATTTGGTGAGAATGTAATTTTAAGTTATTAGATGAATAAGTTTTAGTTCTTTAAAGAATCAAAACATATACTTGTATAAATATTTTCATAATGTCACAAGTGAAATTTTTTAAATTATTTGAAAAACTATAAATCTTGATTCTTTAAAAAGCTATAAATTTTGATTCTTTAGATAAGCAAGACATATATTAGTATAAGTTTCAATTATTTTATTTCAGAAGCGAAACTTATAATTGTGCTAAAATTTCAAAAAATATTACCGAAGACTTCGTTTTTTTTAACACCAAAACATATTAAATGGTTTCAAAAGTTTTTTTTTTATCTAGAGTGCTTAAAACATTCATTAAATATTATATCTCATTTCTTTAACTTTTACATTTAGTAGGTTATGTTTGGAAGTAGTTTCGAATAACTTGTAGAAGTTTATGTTTAGTTGTTCTATCTCTGAATGTACGAGAGTTTTACTTTATGCTTATAACTTGTTATTTACGTGATATGAAACAGCTTCTGGCAATAATTTGTATTAATTAATGTATTCATGTTTATTTTTTGTTTTTTGTTTTCATCAAAGATGTACTTATATTCCAAGTTTATATATATATATATATATATATCATAGAAATCTCGGTACAAGTTAAGATAATATATATTTGGGTGTTAAAAAAAGGTATATATTTATTGAAAAGTTACGAAATTCTCATCGTCTCATATTTATCATATATATATATATATATATATATATATATATATATATATATATATATATATATATATATATATATATATATATATATATATTTCACTTTACAAAGGAAATTAAAGTAAATGTTGTTTTTTCATTGACACCCCAAGACATCTTGGAAAAAAAGCATGGTAAGCAGGTAGTGGAGAAAGATTTTGTTTTCACGAGATGAAATATTGAGTTATTCTTGTATTGTAAGGTTGGAGATAATTGCAAATTTGTATGCTGTTAAATCTATTCACATGTATATATTTAAGGGTTAAATATATTTTTAGTCCCTAAACTATTGGCCGTTTCTGGTTTTCGTCCCTCTTTCAAAGTAAGGTACAATTTGGTCATCATTCTTTTCGGAACGTTCGTTTTAGTCCTCGGAATTTTGGTTTTAGTCCTCATTTGTTGCTGAATGAGGACCAAATTTTTAAACAGTGTTTAGTTTTCGAGGACTAAAACAAACGTTTCGAAAAGAATAAGGACCAAATTGTACCTTACTTTGAAACAGTGATGAAAACCAGAAATGACCAATAGTTTAGGGACTAAAAACATATTTAACCCTATATTTAAAGTAGTACGCAATTTAAAAAGTTTTATTTTTTATATATATTTATGTTGGTGGCTTGTAGTGTTGGTAATCTAAATATATGCTGGTCAATAATTAATGATAATCAACTATATGTGGACTTATTAATTCATTTTTTTCTTGTAAAATTTATATTATTTTTCAACGCAATTAATGCATATAGAAGGGTTGATAGTAAATGAATGCATAAATTAATGACATTTCATAATAATTGAAACTTAATAGTCATTACCAACGTAGGTACAACACAAAATAAATACAATATAAATAGAGTATGTGTAAAGACTAAAAAAATAAAGTAGGCAAACTAAGCGCAGTTAACCTTACTTATTTTAAAGGCATTACAAATGAAAAAAATAAAAATATATAAGCAAAGGTCTTCAATTCAGTTCCATCAAGTCGAATTTAAGGTTTTTGATAGATGAAATTTTGGT
Source organism: Vigna umbellata (assembly GCF_029865625.1). Classification (NCBI taxonomy): domain Eukaryota; kingdom Viridiplantae; phylum Streptophyta; class Magnoliopsida; order Fabales; family Fabaceae; genus Vigna; species Vigna umbellata. Next base: position 39,060,257 of record NC_142166.1, read on the forward strand.
ATGAATTATTTGTAATAGATATAACAATTATTAAGATTAAATATATTTTTAAATTATTAAGATTAAATATGTTTTTAATTTTTAAATTTAGATACATAATTTATTATAAAAGAATTTTAAAATTATCGACATAATTTTATTGATTGAAAAAAGTTTATAAATAAATTCGAATTCTTGATAGATTTTAAAATTTCAATTACTACTAAATTTTAAAGTTTTAATTATTAATAGATTTTTTCGTTAGTAAAATTTGTCAGTGATTATATACTTTAAATTTTATTGATGATTAGAAATTTTTATTCTAATGGTTGTCTATCAATAAATTTTTTTAGTAATTATATATTAAAATTTGTCACTAATTGAAAAATTTTATTATCAACACATTTTTTCATCATAAAAAGAGCAATAAATTTGCTCTCCATATCTAACTAGAGATGACAAATAAATTCATCATGGTGGGTGGGTATTATCCAAACTGCATCGTCATATCCATCAAAATATTCATTCCTACCTTCATCCTGGTTCTTGTTTAAATTATTAAAATTCTTATGGTTTATTCGATAATATATATATATATATATATATATATATATATATATATATATATTATTTTTAGTCTTTAATTTTATAATATTTTTTTTCTTTTAGGTACACACTCTTTTCTATTATAATTGTTTGGTTTACGCGGAATCAATTCACATCTTCATGATAATTTTTTCTCTTATCGTAACCTTTGTGTAGTTATGTTGAAATGATATATATAAATTAAATATTTTTCATGTCTCATGTTTAAATATTTCTATTCTTTTTTAATATTTTTATTTTTTAAATATTTTTTAAATAAAAATGTTTAACTCTCATTTCATTTACTAGATAATATAAAAAAATTATACTTTTATTCTCTTATTCTTAATTTTTTTCATTTAAATAACTATTTTTGTTTTGCTATAATAATTTTTAGTATTTCTGAAGTGTTTGACTAGTTTGATATTTGAAAAAAAAAATTATATCTCTTCATACTCTTAATTATATATTAGTTTTTCTTTAAGTGATTTCATTCAATGATGTATGAAACTATTTCTAAGAAACACATTTGATTATCTTTACTTATTTTTAATATTTTTATTTGTTGTTATTTTTATCATGTACAATAATATTTGATATTTTTTAAATAATTATTATTATTTTTAAATCATTGTCAGAAGTGTAATTCTATCATTGCAATTGTATAAAAAAATCAATCACTATAATGTAATAATTTAAGTTTTATTAATCATTCGATCCTCACTTTGGTCGAAAAGTTTCAAGTTGGTCACCCGTAAATTTTGTGTTTCAATTGCGTCCCAAATTTTAAAAAATGTATTAATTCGATCTTTTAAAAAAAATTAATCACAATAACGACATGCCATGTATCAATATGTGATATTCTTTAATTTTTTTAAATTTTTTAGAAAATATTTTGTTGTTTATAAGGTCCCTGGTGTACCACATGACAAGATTATGTCATGTGTCAAATGTTAGTATTATGGTTTTGATTTTAATTTAGTTCCTATATATTGTTGTTCTAATACGATTTAGTCCATTTTTTGTTCAAAATACAACAATATTGTCCTCCTCTAAATTGAGATCAAATTTATTATTTGTATAAATGTTATACTCATATTTACAATAAAAATAATTTTTTAACTTATTACATTATTGTATATTATTAACGGATTGTTAATAATATTTTTGTAATAAATTTTAATATAAATATTAATATAACATTTATATAAATAATAAATTGATCCTAATTAAAAGATGATCAAATTTATTATCTGTATAACATTAATTTATTTTTATAGAAAAACATGATAATATATTAGTTTTTAGTACTTACTTTTTTTAAATACATTTAATTATTTTTAATCTTATAGATTAATAATATATGCTAATGTAATGTAATATGTTAAAAAGGTAATTTTTAATAAAATATTAGTATAATATTTTTACAAGTAATAAAGTTAATCTCAATTTACGGAATGACAATATTGTTTTAATAAAAAAAAAATTGACTAAATTGAATCAAAGAGACTTACATAGAGACTAAAAGATAATGGTACTTGACATTGACATGTGAAACCAACAATGCAACGTTTTACACCAAGTACTTGACACATAAAAAAAAAATCCAAAAATAAAAATAAAACATTATTAAAAAAACCACAAATTAACACGTGGCCTACGGTTAATATCGTTACTAATTATTTTTTTTTTCAAAAAGACACTTGAAATATTTTTTTAAAAGTTGGGACGCTATTAAAATAAAATTTTTTAATGAGGACCAAACAAGTAATTAAGTCATAATTTAATGTCATTATCACGAAACTTGTGTGTGTGTGTGTGTGTTGTGTGTGTGTGTGTGTGTGTGTGTGTGTGTGTGTGTGTGTGTGTGTGTGTGTGTGTGTGTGTGTGTGTGTGTGTGTCTGTGTCTGTGTGTGTGTGTGTGTGTGTGTGTGTGTGTGTCTGTCTGTGTGTGTGTGTCTGTCTGTGTGTGTGTGTCTGTGTCTGTGTCTGTCTGTGTGTGTGTGTCTGTGTGTGTGTGTGTGTCTGTCTGTGTGTGTGTGTGTGTGTGTCTGTGTCTGTGTGTGTCTGTGTGTGTGTGTCTGTGTGTGTGTGTGTGTGTCTGTGTGTGTGTGTCTGTGTGTGTGTGTGTCTGTGTGTGTGTGTGTGTGTGTGTCTGTGTGTGTGTGTGTGTGTGTCTGTGTGTGTGTGTGTGTCTGTGTGTGTGTGTCTGTGTGTGTGTGTGTCTGTGTCTGTGTGTGTGTGTGTGTCTGTGTGTGTGTGTGTCTGTGTGTGTGTGTGTCTCTGCGTCTGTGTGTGTGTGTGTCTGTGTGTGTGTGTGTGTGTGTCTGTGTGTCTGTGTCTGTGTGTCTGTGTGTGTGTGTGTCTGTGTGTGTGTCTGTGTGTGTGTGTGTGTGTGTGTGTGTGTGTGTGTGTGTGTGTGTCTTTGTGCGTGTGTCTGTGTCTGTGTGTGTGTGTGTGTGTCTGTGTCTGTGTGTGTGTCTGTGTGTCTGTGTCTCTGCGTCTGTGTGTGTGTGTGTCTGTGTCTGTGTGTGTGTGTCTGTGTGTGTGTCTCTGCGTCTGTGTGTGTGTCTCTGTGGCTTTGTGTCTGTGTCTGTGTGTCTGTGTGTCTGTGTCTCTGTGTCTCTGTGTCTGTGTGTCTGTGTGTCTGTGTCTCTATGTCTGTGTCTGTGTGTCTGTGTCTGTGTCTGTGTCTCTGTGTCTCTGTGTCTCTGTGTCTGTGTGTCTGTGTTGTGTGTCTGTGTCTCTATGTTTATTAGTGTGTAAAAGAATAGATTTCATTCGAAATTAAATAATGAGAGTAAGGAATATTTAAATTATTTTTAATTTTGAATATTTGTATTCCTTTTATAATTTTTTAAAAATATGTTTAAAACTTTTATCAACCTTATTTTATTAACGTTTAATAAATGTTTTGGTTCTCATGAAATTTTATTTTATACTCTAATTTGAAATATATATGATTATATTTTTTTTCTAAATATTTGATATTGAAGAGATGAAAATAATATTCTTTTGATATTAAATATTTTATAATATTATGTTTCCTTGAGTAATTATTTTTTATATAAAATTAATTAAATGGAGAAAGTAAGGAAGAAGGAATAAATACAAACACACACAAATGTATACCCATCACTGAGTGGAGATGAGAATATGACAAAAATTTCATATCCGTTAGATTTGGATACGAGGCGGGGATGAAATTTTGCGGTTGATTTCGTTTTCGGAGGAACATTCTACTTCAAAACATATCCATTTTCAGATGTTAGTATGTTGGTTCTTGTTGTTACTCATGTCTTCTATTAATAACTTCTTCACATTCTTCAAAACATAATAAGCACACTACAGCAGACAACAACATGAAAATCATAATTAATTTTTTTTTGCATTCGTAGTTTAAACCACTAACTTCAAAATCTCCAAATCACACATTTTACATTATCATTAATCATATAAACAGCTTAAAAAAAGCTCAACTTTGATAAAGAATGGAAGGCGTTAGACATGAAGTCAAACATGGGAAGTCCACTAAATTAGCTACATGGATGTTTTGTTTACTGAACATTAAAGATCACATTAATGTCACCTCACACCTTTTGTTACTATTATTAATATTGTTAATTGCAAGGACTGAACTATGTAATGTTGAAAACATATAAAGTAGAATTCTAAAACACTGAGTAAAATCGAAAATGTGTAAAACATAAGGGAGAAGAAGAATATTTTACTCTAAAAGAAATAAGCAATAAAGTAAAATATATAAAGATAAAAAAAAGTTTAATTGGGCTCATAATGTTTTATCTAGTTATTTTATCCAGTTAAAACTAATAAATATACTAAGGAAAAAATAAATCAAATGTTGAATAAATGATAACTTCTACAAAATAACTCATAAGAATCTCTGTTTTTGACGACTTTCAATATAATATGATTATGATTTGTAAATAAAGTAGTTACTCTCTACAAAACCACGTTTTTTTATGTTTGTTTATAAATATAACAACCATTATTATAAATTGATTTTGCATTAGTGAAGAAAATGTACATACTTATAGGAAGAGATGTAAGTCTTCAGGTAATATTGTATATGCCTGGTAAAGAAAATGAAAATAAGGAAACATTTCAAAAAGATGTATTAGCGTAACATATGGTATACCTTAAAATAAAATTTAATTTTATTTGGAATGTTAAAAAAATAGTTTATTTATGAAGAAAAGAAAATAATTCCTTTTTATGAAGAAAATATAGAAACTTAGTTATTAAGCTATTAACATGTAGGATTAATTTTTTTATTAAATCTAAACACTGTTTTTTGTCTGATAGTTTCAAATTCTTTTTATTTACTCGATTAAAACACACATATAGAAAGTTTGGACTTCAATTTAGGTATATATGCATTTCTTTTTTTCTTTGAATATATTTGATTGTGGTAGATTTAATCTAATTGATTTTATGTTCGTTGTGTACTTCAAGATCAATGTTAAATACCATTCAAAATTTTGTAAGGAGGAATGGCATTTTTTGAAATGAATATACTTTATTATGTGGATCAAGAGTTTACCTATATGTATAGATTGAGAGTAATTTAGAGACATTCTTGTATCTCTGGTGCACAATTATATCAGCTATTTATATATTGTGAATTTGAAAGAAAAATATAAATGAAATAATAAAATTACAATTTTAAAAAGATTCTATCAAACATTATAGACTAATTATATCACGCGAAGAAAATATTTTATCTGATGATAAGTTTGGAAAATAAAAATTATATTTATTATAATGATTGGATACCGTATAAAAGAATTTAAATTTTTGTCCAAAGTAAAATATCATGCTACTACAAAATAAAAAATATTTATATATGAGAGCATTGTTTACAAAATCATTCTCATAGGAATCTTTTCTAAAATTTATATTTTTAAAAGGTAAATCAAATATAGGAATGATATTTTCCAATTTTATATTTTTTAGAAACTAAAAGAATTCCTTCTGTTAATATTGTAATATAAATTGATTCATTAAAAAATATTATATTCCCAAACTGAAATGTAATTTTATATTTTAAAAATATTTAATATAACTTTCATTGTAATATCAGTTATATATTTAAAAATCTTTATTCATTAAAAATTTATTTATACCGAAATAATTTTTTTCACAGATAAAAATATTGATTATAAATATGAAGAAAAATATTTATCTTATAAAAAATACCAGTTTAAAACACAAAAACTAATTAAGCTAATTACAGATTTTAGGTTAGGTGAAAGCAATCATCCACCTAATGGGCACAAAACATGACACACATTAAACTCGAGAGGGATGACAACAGTAAAAAGAATAACAAACGAAGGATATAAAAGTAATTTGACATTGAACCTATGTGCTAGAGATAATGATGATGATTATGCACAAGGATATTGATGATGAGATAACATCATTATGAATGATGATCGACAGCATGGTGCATGTGCATAACGAGAGTGGAATGGTATTTGACTTCATGTTTTGAGAGGAGGAGGAAGAGAGAGAAAGGAATAGAAGGGAAAAGAAAGGACCAAAGAATGAAGAAAATTCAATCGGATCGAATACAATCTTGACGTCCGCAATGACCCTTTCTCTCTTTCTCTCTCTACATTTTCTCTCTCTAGAACACACGCCATGAAGCAGCAGCAACAACAACAGTGCGTTTCACTGAGATTAAAGAAGATGCTGCTGCTTCTGCACTGAGAAAACCCTAGACACTTATACTGGATGCGAACTCGTAAACCCCAAGTGCAAAGTTTCACGCTTTTCGTTCATTCTCACTTTGTTGATCACTCACAGGATTCTGTCACTGTTCAATTTCGCAAATTTCAACTCTCGGTGAGTCATGGCAACTGTTAACGTTACACTTCAGACGTTTGACCCTTTCACCTATGTTTCTGTTCCTGTTTTTTTTTTAATACCGCGTCCCATTGGTCTCATTTGTAGCTCTAGATCGCTGATTCGCTTAAGCTAAGCTTCGATCGGCTGCTATTTTTGTAACTACTGTGATGAAGTTTATGCTTTATACTTTTCCCCCTTTTTTCAATTAAGCTTGGACTTTTAAAAAATGGTAATTATTCGGGTTTTATTGATTTTGGTGTGAGATGTGTGTTAATTTAATTGATTTTTTTTCTTTTAATTTTTAAAGTTTTTTTTTTCTTTTAGTGTTTAGTGTGATAATATAATTTGTTGAAAATTTTCGGCCTTGTTTTTTGTTAATGGTTTTTCTTGGGTATTATTGTGTGCACTGATGGATGGGTTGGATCTGAGAAGTCATGTGTTGTACAGAGATTCATGCGAGAGCTGTTTGGAGGTTGCTCCTTTAAGGGAGGTAGCGCAATTGTAATGTTCAGAATCAAAGAATGTTTCTTGGTTTTGGTTTTCTTTGGTGTATGGCTTGTGTTTGATAAAACTCAGCACCACGTACTTCTGTTGGATCACAGAGAAGACTTTTGCCTTGAACTCGGGGTTGAAGTAGTACTTTCTGGGTTGAGCGTTGTGAGCGTGCCCAGTTTCTCACAAGCTGTTGTGTAATTTTACTTTGTTGAACTTGTGTTTTAAGTAACTTAGTTGTTATGCTTAGGTGATTGCTTGAAGGCCGTGACATCGAAAGATGGTGCCTCCGGGGCCACCCACTCCCATTGGTGGTGCCCAGTCTGTTTCACCCTCTCTTTTAAGATCAAATTCTGGAATGCTAGGAGCTCAAGGGGGTCCCATGCCGTCGCAGACATCTTTCCCTTCACTTGTGTCTCCGCGTACTCAGTTCAACAACATGAACATTCTAGGAAATATGTCCAATGTAACTTCCATACTGAATCAATCTTTCCCAAATGGAGCTCCAAATCCTGGGCTATCTGGTCCAGGAAGTAGCCAACGTGGAGCAATTGATACTGGAGCTGAAACAGATCCGCTCTCCACTGTTGGTAATGGAATGAGCTTCAATAATTCTTCTTCCACGTTTGTACAGTCAAATATAGTAAATGCTGCTTCCTCTGGTCAAGGTCAGGGTCAACAATTTTCAAACCCTTCTAGTAACCAGATGTTACCTGATCAACAACATTCCCAACAGCTTGAACCTCAAAATTTCCAACACAGTCAGCAGTCAATGCAACAGTTCTCTGGTCCTCTAAATACACAGCAGCTGCCTCCGCAGCAGCATTTTCAATCAATTCGAGGAGGTATAGGTGGCATGGGACCCGTAAAGCTAGAGCCCCAGGTAAACAACGATCAACTTGGACAGCAGCAGCAGCCGTTGCAATCTTTAAGGAGCCTTTCTTCAGTTAAATTGGAGCCACAACAAATGCAGACAATGAGAACATTGGGACCTGTTAAAATGGAGCCTCAGCACTCTGATCAACCATTATTTTTGCAGCAACAACAGCAACAACAACAACAACAATTCCTCCACATGTCAAGTCAATCATCCCAGGCTACTGCTGCCCAGATCAATCTTTTGCGCCAGCACAGGCTTTTACAGTTACAACAACAACACCAGCAGCAGCAACTCTTGAAGGCAATGCCTCAGCAACGCTCCCAGCTACCACAGCAATTTCAACAGCAGAACATGCTAATGAGATCTGTGAAACCAGCTTATGAACCCGGGATGTGTGCTAGGCGGCTGACACATTACATGTATCAGCAACAACATAGACCTGAAGTAAGAACCGACTATGATCCTATGTATTGACCTTATTCTATTTTTGCATATAATGTCTTATTAAGAGATATTTTCAATTTGATTTCATATAGGATAACAATATTGAGTTCTGGAGAAAGTTTGTTGCTGAGTATTTTGCTCCTAATGCCAAGAAGAAATGGTGTGTTTCTATGTATGGAAGTGGAAGACAAACAACTGGAGTTTTCCCTCAGGTATGTTCATAGAGAAAACCTTATAAATCAAATTGTTTGTCTTATTAATTCGTAGTCCTGTATAACCCTATCTAAGTTTATGAATTAATCATTTGACCGCATGATTGATTGTACATTTATTGCGATTTTGTTGTCATGATTTGCATATAATGTCTCTTTAGGACTTCAGTAGCAAATTGCTTTGAATGTTGCAATGGCTAGATTCTGGTATTCAATATAGTAATTTCATTGTTGCTAAGTGGCAGTTTAACATTACAGATGAATTCTTTAAATTTTTGCAGGATGTATGGCACTGTGAAATATGTAATCGCAAGCCTGGACGTGGTTTTGGTAAGTTTTGGTTTTTGAGGTTGTTTTTCTTGTATATCCCTGTTCAGTCTACTTTTTGGTTCTTTTCTGTTTGAATGTTACCATCTTAAAATATATGTGAAGTATTTGCAAATGGGTGTGTGGTGCTTATTGCCTTTCTGAAAGGTCATATTTTTTTTTCCCAGAAGCAACTGTTGAGGTTCTTCCCCGGCTTTTCAAGATAAAGTATGAAAGTGGAACTTTGGAAGAACTGCTTTATGTTGACATGCCTCGTGAATATCATAATTCCTCTGGTCAGATTGTACTAGATTATGCTAAAGCAATACAAGAAAGCGTTTTTGAGCAACTTCGTGTTGTTCGTGATGGTCAACTTCGAATAGTTTTCTCTCCAGACCTGAAGGTTATATATAGAAATATTAACATTAAAATAATTTAATAGTTATTGTCATTATTGATTTTCTTTATATGAAAGACATATTAATATTTTCATGTTTTTTTATTTCATTTGCAGATTTGTTCTTGGGAATTTTGTGCTCGGCGCCATGAGGAGCTCATACCCAGGAGATTGTTAATACCACAGGTTGCCATTAAATACATTCTGACTGGACTTTGTAATTACAACTATTACACTATCTGTTTATTTAAATAGACAAGAATACTGTGCTGATTAATATTGATTAATGAGCCCATTTACTCTTTGTTGGTTTTTGTTAGTCTTGATAAATTTTTTCCGTTAGTGTAGGTGTGCAGTTAGTTTTCAGGTTGACATTTTATGAGATCTATGCGGGGATATAGTCTTGTTGCTAGTAGTATGATTGTTATTTTGTTAGGAATGCCTTTTGTAATGCTGGTTTTGTACTGTAGAAAATTTGACAGAATAATTCTTTGCTAAGCATTTAGTTTAGATATTTATACATTATGGTATTTTCGTATCTTATTATTATTATTATGATATACAGGTTAGCCAGCTTGGAGCAGTTGCACAAAAATACCAGGCTTTTACTCAAAATGCAACACCAAATATATCTGTTCAAGAATTACAAAACAACTGCAATATGTAAGTCAATTTTTCCATTAACCTTTTTGTTAATAATTGTGATTTTTTATTTATTTAAAAGTTAATAATTTTTTGTTTTAATTATATTGGACCTTTCATATTACAAGACCATGGAATGGGGGCACGACTTACTTTCTTTACCCCTCTGAATAGGGATTCATATGAATGTTTGGCCATGCTTATCTACATTAGCCCAACTCTAACTGGAGTTGCTTCTGCTGTTCTTACAAATAAGAGCTGGTTCTTTTTAGATTGCACCACTATCGGAGTTCATTGGGCTCCTTGTGTAAGAACTGTTCTTACATAAGAACTGTGTTCTTGTCATAAAAAACATTATTTTTAGTTTCAGATTCAACATAAGAAAATAGCTATAGTTTACCTTCTCCCTTGGAGTCTCATTGATGACCTTCTCTGTCAGCTTCTTCTGTGTTTTGTGAAGCAGTTTTGTCAGGATTGTGATTAAAATCTTGAATTTGCTTGATTTGGAAATTTTGCTTCCTGTTAACAAGCTGGATTTTGAGTAAGATCATGAAGTGGTAGGATGTAAACAACCACCTAATAGGATCGGAGTGAATTGGTATAATTGGTTCTTTCTCTGGTATTGCCACTTTTGGGTTGGGTTAGGTGACCTGGTTTTCCCCAAGTTTGTTTTAATAGATTTTTTTGTTGTCCAAATTTAACAGTTTCTGTTTCTCCCCCTTTTATAGACCCGGACAAATTGTATCTATCTTTTTTGTCTACCCCTCATCGATCCTCTGTCTCTTGGCCTCTCTTGGTCTCTCAGTCTTCACTTGACTCCTGTGTCTATGATCTGCGATCAGGATCCAGCTCTTGTACTTGTAAAATAAATATTTAAACTTTTAACTGAATTTCAGTGATTTTATTATACATATTATTTAATTATACTATCATTATCATATTTTTGCATTGAAATATATTTTTATATTTTTGGTAGGATCTTATGATCCTTGTTAGGATCCTACATTTTACATTTCTGTAACCCTCCTCCTGACCTTGACAACATTACTGTCCGCAGCTTCTCTGCTGCCTTCACTGTTCTCAGATCTCAATTCATCATTTTCTGCAACCTCAACAATGGAATGACCGATATGTTTTCTATTTGTTTTTTATTTTAGGCATGTCGCTAGACTATGTTCGTGTAACTTTTGCTTTTATCTGTTGATGGCTATTACATTTGCTGTGTTGTGTAATGTTTGTGATTTTTTAAGGTAGCCAGATAGTATTTTAATGTTCAAGTGACCAGTTTTACTTTTAATGTTTGCTTTGCAAAGCTGAAACCGTCTTTTTGTTTGTATTGTAGCTCCCCCCTCTTGAAGTTTGAGTGTTATAAAAATTTCTTTAATTTTAAATATACTTTTTGACAACAAATTTATTGTTAAGTGTAAACAAATTATTGAAAAAATATATATTTTTATTGTCTCAAAATTAAAATTTAAATGAATTTGTTTTTGCATGTTAGGCCAATCTATTTCAAATATATAGATTTGTGTATTTTATTTTATTTCAGATATTGGTGTCTTGAGTCTCACTGTCACGAAACTCTGGGATGTGTTGCATGCTTTTATACATTCATTTCCAATTCGTGTATACTCTATTTTCTTCTGTTTTGTCTACTGTCTATAATTTTAATTGCACTAGTCCTTTTACTTGACCTCTTTTTGTCTTAATTAGGTTTTACTTTTCATGAAAGTTTGTGTTCTTTCTTTTAATATTTTTATACACTTCTTTTCCAGGTTTGTTGCATCAGCCCGTCAGTTGGCTAAAGCCTTAGAAGTACCATTGGTTAATGATCTAGGATACACAAAGAGATATGTGCGCTGCCTACAGGTAGTGTTCTATTCTTAAGATATTGCTTATCCCGTATCCTTTAGTGTTTAATTTTAGTATATTTTATTGTGGGAAATTGTGTATTTATTTCCTTTTAATATTTCAAATTGCACTTGTTACAAATTGCACGACACGATTCAGTCCCTCAGCATTATGAATTGTATGATGAATCATTTTTGTTCCTGAATTGTGTTCGAATTGATGATACAAGTGTGAATCATGATTCGATTTATGATTTGTTTTTGCTCCTCTCACATTCGCCCATGCCTTTGTGCACCTGCTCTCTGTGTTCACGACTCGCACTCGCCCTTGCAGTGTGGTGGTGACTGTGTGGTGGTCCTCTGATTTTTGCAGGGAGGATGCTTTTGTTCTGTGCAGGAGTTTGTTTTTGATTTTAGGGTTGATTTTACGTGGTTGACGGTGGCACGATGTGACCTTCTCTACTTTCATGAGTAAAGACAGATAACCCTAGGGTTTTTTAGTGGGTTAGAAATGGGCCTGTTTTTAACCTAAAATTTTAGCACATTTAATTTAAAATATTTTAAGTGCAATTAGTAAATAGAAACTCTCTCTAAAATTAATACTGGACCCAAAAGAAAAAAGGTGACTATGGAAATGCCGCATCCAAAAAATTTTTTTTGGGTAAAATATTTATTAACCCATGTATATATATATATATATATATATATATATATATTTCATTTCACAAAGGAGTTGGGTCATACAACCTAACCCAATCCAATCATTATAATATTAACTTAATTTATTACTATGTAACCTCTCTTTTTTAATGTAATTGTTACTATTAATTTCACTTTACATGTTTGTGTATTGTGTGCTTTATTTTTTAAATATTTATGAATCTTACAATTTGCTAGAGTCATAGGCTATGATTTGCGATTACCATCATATCCCTGACTGTTGAATTTATGAACAGAACAACCCATTTGCCTTGGTTTTTGTATGCCTTGGTTGTTGTAATAGGGAAGCCTTGTTTTTTTTTTTGTTTTGTTTCTCTCAATGTGACTGCAAATGTAGCAATTATGCTGGTTTCTGTTCATGATAAGATCTCCTGAGAGATGAGTTGCAGCCCATGTTTGATGGTGCATTTAGATTGTTATAGAAATTAGACTTCTGGAAGAGGGATTATCGAGGGCTAAGTTCAGTATTTAGAAGAGAATAAATGATACATTTATCAGAAAATTGAGTTTCATTTTTATAATAATCTCCAATGAACTGTATTCATACATGGTGAATACAACAAACTTAGTTTATTGTTTTTTGTTTATACTGCAGATATCAGAAGTTGTAAATAGTATGAAAGACTTGATAGATTACAGCAGGGAAACTGAGACTGGACCTATGGGTAAGCCAATAATTTTCTTGTTTATTTCTCATTTTTAAGTCTGGACACGAATGGGTCGGTAAATAACACTTTATTTTGAGATGAGAACTCTGTTCCTTGTACTATTGTAATTTTGGTTTTACTATTTCTATTTTCCAATTAAAAAATTTCATTGTGCAGAAATTGCAAGCCTTGTGATGCATTTAATATCATACTTGACTTTTATACATTACAGTTTAGAATTGTGTTTTGGATATAATTTTTTGTCTCAACATACATTTGGTTGATATATAAGGAGCTTGCATCCAACCTTTCTAAGCGACCCCTGGTAATGCAAGTTTCCTTCTGACAGAGAGGTTGTCAAAGATACAATGATAGATGATTGATTGTTCATGATCTGGTTAAGAGGGGTGGTCCTGGAGATTCAAGTTGTAAATGTCTAGTTGTACTTTAAAAGCCTACTAACGACTGTTGTTAAATGTTAGGGTCTGTCTCTGGATTTTAGGGATAATGGAGGAAACTTTCATGGAAGATTGATATAAGTCTCGTTGTTTGGTCACTTGAAATAAAGTCTTACCCTGCACGAAATTTACCTTTTATGTCCAGGAGAAATAAATATCAATATGTAATTTCTGTATACTCTACCGAACTGATTTATGCATATAGAGAAATTGCTATGTAGTCCCTCTTGTTATTTTGTTTTGGAATCTGGCTTGGAGATGATGTTGCTATGATAATAATGATAAATAGATGTTGAAGGGAGTCAAGAGTGGACAATTGGAGTTCATTTCCTAGAGATTTATTTGTTTGAGTATACTATTAGGCTATTTCAGCTTGAGATTCATGACTGTTATTTGGGAGGAAAGACTTCTCCTTTTGTTGGCTGTTTTACTTTGTTCTTGAATCCTGTTTCTGTATCTTGGTATTGATGTCTCTGACTTCCTAACATTACGATATCCTTGTGTCTATTTTGGGGGGTACAGGTATATAAGATACACTCATTTAATATTTTCAAATAGGAAGTTTGGTACGTTTGAGGTCATGATACTGATGAAAGTTGACTGAACTTCTTAAGGAGCAAACCTTTTCCTTCGTGCTTTTTTGCCCCAAGCATTTAACCATTTTTGTTTAACATGACATTGATTATATGAAACTAATTCTGCAGTGACATCTTTCTTTGATCCCTGCACCTAATTGGGAAAATGAGCTCTAACTCTTTCCGTTATTGTTCTGTAATTTTTTCCTCACTTAATTGGGGGAAAGTTTACGTCTTTAGGATAACTTGTATCTTGTTTTCCCAAAATCTCATGAATATTTTGTTTGCTTAATAATTATTTCCAGTTGTTTGATCATGATAATAGGTTAATAAAATTTCTTTCTTTCTATTATTTTTCCATCTCTCAGATAGCTTGGCAAAATTCCCTCGGAGAACAAATGGTTCTTCTGGACCTCGTGGTCAAGCACAACAGCATGAAGAACAATTACAGCAGCAGCAGCAACAGCAACAAATGTTGGCCCATAATTCAAATGGTGATCAAAACTCAGTACAAGCTGCTGCCATGCAAATTGCTTCTAGCAATGGTATGGTCAGTGTGAATAACAATGTCAACTCAGCATCCACATCAACCACCACAAGTACTATCGTTGGACTTCTCCACCAGAATTCAATGAATTCTAGACAACAAAATTCAATGAACAATGCAAGTAGTCCATATGGAGGTAGTTCCGTTCAGATTCCATCCCCAGGTTCCTCCAATACAGTGCCACAGGTCCAGCCAAACTCATCCCCTTTTCAATCACCAACGCCATCTTCTAACAACCCCCCTCAAACATCTCACCCTACTTTAACATCGGGCAATCACATGAGTACAACTAACTCAGCAGCTAATATTTCCATGCAACAGCAGCAGCCATCTATTTCTGGTGATCCTGACCCTAGTGATACTCAAAGCTCAGTCCAGAAAATCATACATGAAATGATGATGTCCTCTCAGATTAACGGCACAGGAGGAATGATCGGTGTTGGTTCTCTTGGAAATGATGTGAAAAATGTAAATGGTATTCTGCCAGTGAGTGCCAATACAGGGCTCAATGGTGGCAATGGCTTGATGGGTAATGGGTCAATGAACAGTAATTCAGGTGTCGGGGTTGGTAATTACGGCACAATGGGTCTTGGTCAATCCGCTATGCCTAATGGAATGAGAGCTGCTGTGGTGAATAATTCAATCATGAATGGAAGGGGAGGAATGGCATCTCTTGCTCGGGATCAAGCTATGAATCATCAACAGGATTTGTCAAACCAGCTACTTAGTGGGCTAGGGGCAGTAAATGGTTTTAATAATCTTCAATTTGATTGGAAACCTTCTCCTTGAGAGCCGTTGTGATGGTATGGATGTTGTGGTTCTTGAAAGCTTCTCATGCAACATGAGCAATGGTATTTCCATCCGATGATGGCAGAGTATTTGGGTTGGGTAGTGATAGGGCGTAGGCCACTGTGCCAATATATGATTTTATATATAAGAAATGAAAATTTGTTGGCTGGTTGTGTGGCTGATGGGGCTCATTTTTCTTGTGAATTCAAGTGTAACGTTTTTTTATTAATATTTCTTGCGAGCTTTTCACAAACTCATCCTTGATATACGCACTCGCTTGAGGAAGGTGACAAGTTTTGGGATTCAAAAAGCAGCTGGTTGTTGGGGGAATTGTAAATTATTGTTCCAAGCAATGATCAATCTGAAGTTCCTAAGCACGGGGAAGTAATCAACATTCAAACGTTGAATGAGGTCTGTTTATCCAATGTAACCTTTACAAAATGAAAAAAAGGAGTACAAGTATTACTTCCAAGTGTCAAGCCATTGATGAAAAGATGGTTCTTGAACATATAAACAGACACTATCTTTTGCCTTATAGGGCATGGAAAAAAAATGAAAGAGAATGAAATTTGCAATGTGACTATTATCACTTCTCCCTTTACAGTCCTTTCATTTTTGGCATTGTAATGCTTGCCATTATTTGGCACTACCAGCTTATAAATCAATATATTTTTCAATTGTCGCCGACAGAGTAGACTTGGGAACTGCACCGATTATGCTTTCTTTTTTCTCTCCATTAGTGAAGAACAGAACTGTTGGTATGCTTCTGATGCCGTACTGAGTTGCTATGTTTGGGGAGTCATCTGTGTTAAGCTTGTAGCATGCAATTTTGTCACCATATTGCTTCGCTAACTCATCGATAACAGGTGCTATCATCCTGCATGGTCCACACCACGGTGCCCAAAATTCTACCAGAACAGGGGTTTCATTGGCTATCACAAGTTTGTTCCAGCTTGAGTCAGTCACCTCTTTCACTGCCAAGTTTGAGCACATGTATTATTTCATCATACAAAACAACACAAAGAGAATCACTTAATTAGAATTTCCACCTAAATACTTTCACACAACCATAAAAACATAGATAAGTCTTTAACATTCTTTCCAATTAAAATTTATTAAAAATTAGAAATTGTAGAACAATAAGTGAGATTCATCAAAAGATAATGACACCCACAAAATTTCATAATATCTAGTAAATTGTAATCTACAATAAATATTTCAAATCATGTCAATGTTTGAGTAAAGAATAATTCTAATTCCTCTAACACCTTGTTATAAAATATTGAATGCATTTTAAATATTCAAAACGTTGAAAACAAGGTACTGCTAGGAGAATTCGCACTTGTAGGTGGATATAGCATAGCTCTTCTAAGGTACTTTTGGAAAGTAGACTATCGAATTTAACACATGCTGAAATTCCTAATACGAATTAAAATGGAAAAGCATGTAAAAAGATGGTTACTCTGCAATTCAATAAATAGAAAGGCTCAAAGCTTGCATCTGAGATAATCACTTACCTTCATTTACTGCTTCACGAGCATTACAAACAAAACGGGATTTTCGGTAGGTTGAATAGAGAGATTGGAATGAGAGTTTTGTGTTTGGCATGGATTTCTTGAAACCTGTGTGAGTTGGGAAAAGCAGCTTTTCCCTTGAAGTTGGAAAGCACGGAGAAAGGTGGGGTGTGGCTGTGCGCACTGTGGTTACTCCTAAACACTTCTCCAGAGCCATGCTAGCTACCAACGTGCTTTTCTCTAAAGCTCTGTTAGAAAATACACTCCTGAACTTCTGGATAAGCTTTTCGACTTTTCGGTTTCATTATGTATTATCTATCTCCGTATGTGGATATTATTACAAGATTGTGAGGTTCTAAGAAGGCTCAAATTCATGTGGATGTCATTTTTGTTTTCAATAAACCTTTTTCTCCCACTAAAACCTACAAATTCTCCAAAAAATTATCACAACCAGAAACTCAGGACTGCATTACCATCAACCTACCCAAAAGGACAGTAAACAGTAATTAACACCTAAATTTTTTAGTCTAGAAGATATACGTAAACTTATAATTTTTTTTAGTCTAGAAGATATACGTAAACTTATTATTAATAGGCTTTTCTAATTCTTATTTTGCTTTATATAATTAAGTGGTAGGAAACTATTATGTCATTTTTTTTTATCAAAATTATAGGAATTGATAAACTTATTTTCTCTCACAAATGCAAATAAGACATTTTTAGGACTTTTTTTTGGTAAATTAGTAATCTAGAATTGATGAGATATGAGCTCCATGAGATCGTGTGGTCATCAAAAGAATTGGAGGAATACTAGGTCATAACTGGTTAGGATCGGAATCAACCAATCCACTTTTCCACTCTCAAATTATTCATAAACAGTAAGCATCCTTATCAAGCCACATCATACTCCATCTTTCCATTATATTCTTAAAATTTGGACTCTAGGTTGAGTGTTGTCCATTTAATATATCTTAAAATATATTTTCTAATATATCAAAATCAGTATTTTTAAAATATAATAAAAAATAACACAATAAAAAACATAATAGAAAATCTTTGTTCTACTTATATACCTTCCATAATCACATATGCATCGTACCGTCTCTGCTATTGCTAACTAGACTTTCTTCAAACCTCTCTAATGGTGGTTTTGGGATGAAAAAGAAAATGCAACGGAAGAACATTGTTTTTGCATCGGTAATATATACCATCTCATTTTTAAAATAATTGATAATGTTGTTATTGATGATATATTAATATTTTATTATTAATAGTTGACGACATATTAATATAAATTGTAATTGTTTAATTTTCAAAATTAAAAAAAGTCACAAATATAAAATTAAAGTGAAGTCTATTAATTTTAATCTTTATATTTAAAAAAAAATTACGTTTTAAGTATCGTAAGAATACCTCTTTTTATATCTTTTAATTCTTGTTAGTTTTCTGACAATATGAAAACTGCTACACAATTGGAGACATAATGATGAAAATGTTAAAAGAACTTTAAAATGTAAGTCTGGAAAACAAAATTAACATGTATATAGAGAATAAATGATTATCTTAATCGATTTTTGGACTTGTATTCCTGTATGATCTTAAGGGTGTTTTCAACATGAGATAATAAGTTTCAACCTCAGAATTGTTGTCTTGATGGATACAAAAAGAAAATATCTGATATGTAGAAAAATGTTCATCTGATTCAAATTCTTAGTATGATTGTGACCAAACTTCTGAACAAGTAAACAAACATAATGTTGATGGTCCACATAACATGTGAATAATAATTTCTCATAATATAAAATTACTTGCCAATAATTTGGCCCTCTTCAATCTTAAGAAAGGAAGGCTCTTTTTCTGATTTCTGTTTATGAAAAACTCTCTTCCTGGGCAGACAAATTGGTGGTTGAAGGACCTTAACTCTTCAATGAGTGAACTTCTTTTTCCACAAATGTCCAAGCCTTTTCCACAAGTTGTTATCCATGATGGACCAAGATGATAAATTCATCAATTACAGTTTTGTTGATTTGTATTATAGGAGGCAGAGTGATGTATATAGTATGTTGCAAAATAGTTAACCAAGTGTTAAAAAAATTCTTTAACTTGGTTTAATATCAACCTACTAACATGCATTGTTAGATTTATTAATTCAAGCTAATTACTATCTTTTTTATGTGATAACACATTGCATCAGCAGGATGTTATCACTTCAAGTCAAACATTAAAATAGTGTTTTTTTCTTCTTCTAAATTTGCTCACGTGAGTATATTTTATAAAACAATGTAAATAAGTAAATTCAGCTGTCAAATACGATTCATATATAAAATATTATGTTTTCACATCAAACTATAAATTTGTAACACGTCTTTAGGTAAAATAGTTGTTAGAGTTAATCTAGTTCATACATTTATCGCACAAACATTACAAACAAACAATAATATAATTGTAATTGAAGAAAAAGAAAGAATTAAAACACTAGAAAAAAATTTGTGGTTTGATTAAAGTGATAATGTAATTTTAATTTACTTTCACTAATCAACTTGATTGAGAATAAGTTTTGTTCTTATAGAGTCAAAACCTTCTGACTTTATAATAAACATATTTTTTCACTTTTTAGTTCTTAATTTAAGATGTTCTTTCTTTCGTTTCTAGGTATTTTGAGATGTGTACAAGTTTGGATGTCATCTCAATCTGAAATTGGAGTGTGTATGCAAAATAAACTCTAACACTTAAGTTGATAGAAAAAAAGACAAAAAATTATAATAACTTAACAAAGAGTAATATCATAGTGAAAATTCAATCCCTCTTCTTACTAGAATCTACGAGGAGCACCAAAAATAAATTGAGCAAAAATAGAATCCAAAGTACAAAGAGACACTAACCATTTTAACTTGGAAACCCCTCAATGCAAGGATAAAAATCACGAGTTGTCCAGACCAAAGAAAAATTCACTATGATTAATTATAGGGTATAAAAGAGTCTCCAATAAAAACACCAAATGGTGTTTTCAATCAGCCAAGCTAACTATGCACAAATGCTTACAAATGAGAATAAAGAAGATGAAAATTTTCCAAGATAGAGAATTGCTAATGCAAAGCTTTTTTCTCCCAAACTAGACCTCCGATTGATGATTTGATCGGTCAGAATGAAGAACCATACGTCTGGAACCCACTGTCTGTTACCAATGAGGAACATTGATGTCCTGAAGATATTATGGTTTTGATGATGCTACAAGATGAAGAATGTGAAGACTTTTGTTGTATTTATTTAAAAGCATTTTGTAGAATTAATTGTATAGGAATTACTTTGTTGATGTAAGAACTTTTAGAAGTTTTCTCGTTTAGAGAGTCTTTGTGCAGATAATCGATTATTTGGTATAATAATCGATTATTACGAACCTGTTTGGAAAAGAGTTCCTCGCGTAAATAATCGATTATTGCTTAGAATAATCAATTATTTCAGTCTGAGTCAGTATTGTCCAAGTCGCGCAAATAATCGATTATCATTCAGGATAATCAATTATCACTTTTTGAAAACCCCATAACGGACACAAATAATCGATTACCACTTATGATAATAGATTATATTTGGCAGTTGGGAGTTGTCTTTTCATTTTTCGAACCTTGGGTTATAAATAATGTCTTCCACAACTCTTAGGAAGTAACTTTTCATTTTGAAAGTATTAGAGTTGTGTGCCTAAGGGAAGCTCTCAATGAGTGAAAAGAGAATTTAAGTCACTTGAGAATACAATGTGATATGAGGAAGTTCTCAAAGTGCTAGTTCATTGCTCTTGTCAAGTGTTGTGAATAGGAAGCTCGCGCTTTGTGTGTCAAAGGTCGGAGCGATTCTCTTCAAGTTGGCAGAGGTGTTTTTCTTCCGGTTCGTTTATCGAAGGAAGATTTTCTCCTGCACTGTTCCGGTTCACCTATCGAAGGAAAATCCTCGCTGCTTGCTTCTGGTTCGTTTGTCCAAGGAAGTTTCCTTCCAGTTCGTTCGTTGAAGGAATGTTTTATCATTCTTATTTCATTCACTTTATTGTAATTTGTAAAATTGTTTTTAGTGAAATTGTTAATCACTTTTTATAGTGATTAACAACTGGACATAAAATCTTTTGATTCGAACCAGGATAAAAATCTTTTGTGTGATTTTTTCTACTCCCTACACTCTTTACATTTTCTGTACATTAATTGTTCGATAAAAATTCACTAAGAAAATCAATTTTTGAAACCGGCTATTTTAACTTGACTTTTGACCATAACACGCTTTTCGCTATTTTATTCCGCTGCGCGACTTGATGATACCGATTGTTCCCAACACTGTCCAAAAATCAGCTCAATCCAACGGTGAATGACTTCACAACAACGAAAACACCAGTGTAGACTTTGTGTTATGTGGGAAAGACTTTCTCTCTTCCTTTCTATCTCACTTGGTTTTTCTCTCTCTTCAAATGACTCTTATGTGTCCTATCAATTTGACCTCTCCATTAAATCAAAGTGAGACATAATGATCCACATTATTTAGGCCTATTCTCTACATAGGAAGGGAGTTTAATAACTCAACACAAGTTAGGTATGTGCATTAGATGGTAATAAATATCGTAACGAATACGTAATTATTTACCTCGTGAACAATGTTATTTATAGTATGTTTATGGGCTTTTACTTGGTTGGGCGTAGGCTAGCTTGGTTATTACCTTTGTTAATTTGTTTAGGGTTATGCTAATATGTCTTATGCCTTAATCTCTTCTAGTTATGTTTGATCCTTATTAGCTTTGATTGAGATGTTCTAGTTGACATGATGTTGCTTTATATAGTTTGAGATTATCAAGCCCTTAAATTCAATATATGATCTAGGTGAGAGTCTCAATATGCAATGAAAATTTATGTTCTTTGGCCATTTCGTCATCCTTCCATAGTTATATAATAGCCTCATAATCTCGAGAAACATAATAACGAAGAAACTTAATGGAGAGGTATGCACGACGTTAGAGGGAGTTGTCACTCGAGAAGGACAACGACCAAGAGCTAGGATCGTAGGATAAGAGAAGATCCAATGGTTGAAGATGAAACGATGCTAGGTGAAAAGGCGCCCCCACACTTGTAAAAGGATGCTCATTTGAATGTTTTAGGTAAATCTGTTATGGTGAGTTATGAGCTAATGAACCACACTCAATCTGTCCACGTCCCCATTTCAACAGGCATTAAGAGAAGAAACAAGAAAACTAACATTTTTTGGAAGAAACATATATATTCAAATCATTTACACAAATACACAAGAGATTAGAGGCTACATCTACCCCAACAAGATGAATTTGACTCTTTATTTCTATGGAGAGCCTAAGCTTACATAATAGAAGGTGGAAGAAGAAGGAAACACAAGGAGGAAGAAGAGGTTGTTCCCACAAGCCTCAAACAACCTATATGAGCTCCAAACAATGAAGTCGTGCCTCTAAATCACCAAAGACATAATTTCCTTCAAGTTACAAGAAGATACGGGGCTTCACTTGCCACATTAACACACACGCCGCTTAACACACGGGGCTTGTCGCACAATGTACCTCTTCGTAAACACCAGAGTTGCTCTCTGGAATGTGCTTGCTCAGTGGTTAGGTTTAGAAGCTCAGTAGTGGGCTCTTTGGAATGAGCTCACCTAACTGTAAGGAGGTGGTGTCCAACGGTAAGGAGGTGGCACCCAACGCCACCCAAACTTTAAGACTCCCTTTTTTATGTTCGTCTTACTTATTTGGGTTATCGAGCTTCTTCAATTTGGTAGAGGGTATTCTTAACACAAAATTAGCTACAAAAAGAATGAATTAACATAATATTTAATAAGTGTAGCCAAAAATACAAATATATACAAAAAACAAGATAAAAATGATAATTAAGTAAGTTATAAGCTATAAAAAAACTTATTTTGTCAATAAAATGAGCCACAGATAACAGTAACAATTAGCATTATCAAACTCCCACAAACTTAGAACTTTGTTTGTCCTCAAGCAAAAGGTAATTTTGCCTAGAAAAAACAACTCCACTGGAATGGTCTAGTAACTCAAGAAGGCAATTTCAATAAAAAACAACTATAAATCAATCATGCTTGCTCATCTCAGAAAGAACACTAAAGAGATTGTGTGGCCTTAGCAAGTCAAACTTCAACTATAATGCTCACAAATAAAAGATTATAAGATAGATGCAAGAATTTTTTGAGGGAACTTACATTGAAAAATTCTTTTCTTAATCCCATGGAACCATTCATCATCAAAGAAGTGTTTCACTTAAGGTCACTAGTGTATAAGGATGTATGTCATTCTCTCTACCATTACAATGTCACACAAATCAACTTTGCCCTTTGTTTCGACCATAATAAACATATTCACAAGCAAGTTAACATCATAAGGAGTTTTATGACTTGTATTGTGGCTAGGCTAAGAAGAAAAATTGGTTTTTCTAGATCATAAAAGCACCTTGAGTTAATAGAGCAAATATATTAAAATAAGGTATAACGTAAGTCTCTCTTTTACTTCAAAATTTGATAAACCACTTCTCAACTTATTTCCCAACTTTCATTCATTGAACTCATTTTTCTTTCTCTTCTTCTTCTTTCTTTTTTGTTTCGTTTTATTATAATTCTCAATACTCCCTTATGAGGTGAATTCCCCCAAACTTTAAACCATTATTATGAACCTGAAATGTATGTTCTTCTCAACTCAAGGTAAGGAGGTAAAAAATATTTCATTAAACTTAAGGTTCTAAGAATGAGAAAGCTTTACTTTAAGGTTCAAAGAGTTTGCATTGACTTATTTGGCTCAAAGTGAAGAAAATGTAGAAGAAAAAGATGACCTTGATCATATGTAGCAAACAAGTGAATGATTCAAAAACAGAAACTCAAACAAAATCAATTGTGACTCTAAAGTGGTAGCATTCAATAAAAATTCAGAGGCACAACATCTCAC
Organism: Vigna umbellata; assembly: GCF_029865625.1. Lineage (NCBI taxonomy): Eukaryota > Viridiplantae > Streptophyta > Magnoliopsida > Fabales > Fabaceae > Vigna > Vigna umbellata. The sequence continues at coordinate 39,084,117 of NC_142166.1, forward strand.
AGGTTTACTCAGGGTTCAAAAATTTGTTAAACACAATGCCAAAAATATTGACCACAATTAAAACCAACCATCTATCTAAACAAATGAGAGCAACCATAATTTATGCTCAACAAGCTCAACCAACATAATCTCAATTAGATTTTCAAATTAATTCACATAGACAAAGAGCAAACACAAGAGATTTTCATTCAAGTCAAGAACAAAAATGATTCATTCAAGTCAATCACAAAAATGATTCACTCAAATCGCCAAATTATTTGCAAAAGAACTATCTAACTAGACAAGTTTAAAATTTAAAACTAGAACTAAAACTAGAATTGGGAGACTAAAAGCAAATAAATCATGACTTTTAAACTCAGGACTATCCACAAAAGGAGTCTTGCAAAAGATTGACACTTTGCAGCTCTAGTGCTCATGGAACATTATCTTCACTTCCATCTGAGGCATCCTTCTCTTTACAGCAACCACTGCTCTACCTCCCTTATCAGTAGGGGCTTGGACCCTAGGCCATGGACCTGAGCAATAAATTCTTCATGTGATAGGGTGCTCAGCTCTGGCATGACTTAATGGCCGACCAACAATGGTTTTGAATCTTTTAAACACTAAGAAAGATGTAATCCTGCAAATAGTAAGCTCAAAGTAAAAGCAACATCCCATGGTTAGTAATTAGAGGAAGGCCAACTAAGACACTAAAAGGAGTATGTACAAGAGTGCAGAGCAAAGAAAAACTCAAAACAGACAACAAAAGTGTGTCAAGCCAAATTTTCCTCTACAATGCTGGCGCTCATACTACCACTGCACAATATATCAGAAAAAACAAACAAAAACACAAGTTTTTGGTTTGACACTCAACATCAGGTACCCACCGTAGGGTGATGGAGCTCTAGAGGCCAATTTTTGTGCCTGACACAAGGCGAAACAGGGTGCGACTGAACGAGCGTCCTTCAGAGTGTGTGATTTTCAAAGTTTTGGCCTCTCAAACTATGACCAAAGGAACACAACACTAGACACATGCACTCAAACTAAAAGCAAGCAAAAACTAACATAAAACACACATAAAACCACAATTACAAGACCACAAAATCATGCAATACATGAATACAAACAAAATTACAAACACTTATTATACAAGTCACAAATGCACATACAAACACAAACATCAAAGAATAACTAAAATAAAGAAAAAGAAGGGTTTAGAATTGGGTTCCCTTCTAGAAAGCGCTTGTTTAACGTCACGAGCCTGATGAATGAGGCAATGAAGCATGATTGTAGTTCTTATTATGCTCCTTACTTCCCACCAACACATCTTGAACCACCTTTAGTCACCAACTTAGCTCTCCTAGAATAAAGAGTCTCCATTTCAACTCTTACACTAGCTTTGATGTCTTTAGACGCCCACAACCTATAATAAATCAACATTGACTTGCAAGGCATGAGTTTGTTGCTTCCCATTAAAGAGTGGTGGTGACTAGACATTCTCAATTGCTTCTCCCTCTCCACTAACTTTTTCAAAGCACACCAGGAGCATTAGCCATAGAAGGGAGAAATAGGGACAACTTCTTGTGCTCAAGCTTTTTGTCTCCTTGTGTCCTTCTCTCAGGATCTACAAAAAAAAATTTGAGGACACAATCCTTCTTGTGTGGATATTACCCTGTATACACTTAGAGAACAATAAGGCTAAAGCCACAAGTCAGCCCAAAATGTGAATATCTATGTACAAGAAAAAGAGTAAGCTATGTACAAAAAGAATAAAGTCTTAATAGGTTAGAAATTGTACAATAGTCTAGTATTTACCATGAGTCCCCGAAAATGACGCCAAAAACTTGTCAACTCTTTGACAAACGTACCAAATCGTTCAAGTAATATAAAATGGTAAGATCAAGTATCGTTTTCCAAGAGACTCGTGCAATACTAAATAATTGTATGCTTAACAACTCATCTAGACTAAGGAATAATACATTAATTTACAACTATGTGCAAGAAGATAAATTTACAAAGAATAAAGGGTGAACTTTAGTAGTTGGAGACACTTAGGAGTGAAAAAAGGTTACAAATGGTATGGATGGACACTGTTGGGTTTAGATTTCACCGGTTTCACTCACGTGCATACATAAAATCATACTTTACATAAGATGCCTATATATAGAGCTTAAAAGTAACTAACTTAAATATCGTGAATCATGTCACGTATCACATAAAAAGAAATTTGTGATGCATGTAACTGTACATAGGATATTTTGAATTTCAATACAAGCAACTAGTAATACAAGTAACTAGTTATACAAGACACTCTCTCATTTCAAGATAAACTTCAAAAAATGATACAATCCTTGTTAAAAGACGAGACTTTCCTATCAAATTTATGATCAGTTGCTCTTGATTTGACACATTTTTTTACTGTCAATAGATATCTCGATTAGGGTTTTTTCTTCCCTTTCATATTCATCTTCCTTTTTCCTCTTTTTCCTCTTCTTCTTTTGCATCTCATCCTCCTCCTCTCTTTGTCGTGCCTCAATTGCTACCATCATCGTCATTGCCATCGTGTTTGTTGCCACCACCCAGACCCTTCCCTCTCCTACTTTTTCTCTTATTTTTTCTCTTCTTCTTCTTCCTTCTCATTTTCCTCCTTCTCCAACTCCGACCACCATTGTTGTCATTGCACCACTATCATTGATGCCTTTCTTCCTTCTCCTTCCCTCCTCATTCTCTTTTTTTTTTCTTTTCATCCATCACTCCTTAATATATAAAAAAGTCTCATTAAACTTAATAGGAAATTAACCACTCATTTTATTGACCAAAAAGTTTGACGATAATAGAAATTACAAATTAATATTGAAATTTATTGACGGAATAAAGCATCAAATACATTATCAAATAAAATATTTGTTGGTAATTAAAGTATAATTTATTTATGGATCTTACAAACTAATTTTAATGATGGATAATTATCGATGAAAATATTTAGGGTGTTGCTCCCTCCACCACCCCAAGTGCTTCTGCACCTCCCCACTATTTTCTTTTATTCCAAAAATATTCTACATCTCCCCACTATTTTTTTTATTCCAAAACTACCCTACACCTCCCCACTATCCTCAAGAATCTTTCTCTTTCTCTCTCTACATTAATGGAGTATTCATATGGCTTAGATTTAAACTTGTGATATATTGCAAAATATAAAATTCAGAGGAAACTTCAATATTAGTGCAAATACAAAATAATAAACATAATAATATTAATAGTAAATAATATATTATTATTATTATATACGAACTTTATAATGACGAAAGAACCAAATAAATTCCAAATCTTTAACAAATAACTTTTCTTTTATATTTTAAGTATTTAATAATATTTTTATATTATTTATCTAATAAATTAAATATTTTATTCAAGTTATTTGAGTCAAACATGTCGGTAAGTTAAAACATAATATAATGTTAAAAATTAAAAACACACATATATATAAACATTTTTCTAGAAATTTAGAACAAAATTTTATCATTTATTAACTAATTTGAAGAGAAAAAAATATATTGAACAGTGAAAATAAGATTGAATCAAACTTATTTAAGAGAAAGTGCAAATAAAATTTTGTAATATATCACAAGTTTAAATTTGAGCCATGTGAATGCTCCATTAATGTGGAGAGAGAAAGAAAAAGATTGTTGAATATAGTGGAGAGGTGTAGGGTATTTTTGGAATAAAAGAAAATAGTAAAGAGGTGCAGGAGCACTTGGGGTGGTGGAGAGAGCAACACCCTACCCAACTATTCATTGGTAATTTAAATTCTAAAAGTCTTTTACAGACTCTAGGATGTCAAAATGGGTTGTGCCTCGCGGGCCAACTCACCAACCCATTTTGACACAGCTCACCTAGCCCGCTAAATTGGCGAGCCAAAGACAGGTCAGTCCACTCCTAATTCATTAGTCTGTTTTGTTTTTTAATATTTTTAACATAAAAATTAAATTAAAAAGATTAATTTTTCTATATTAAAATATAAATATGCAATACTACTATAATTTAAATTATTAACATTTACCAATTGAATTCAAATTATTAGTTATAATAGAGTAATATAAAATGTAAATGTAATAACTATTTTAATTTATTTTATAAAAAATATTAATTAATAAATTGAAAGCTTAGAAAATATTTATATGATTAAATATATTTTAAATATTTATTTATAAGTATATATATAAATAAAAATTGATTTTTTTAAAAAAAATTAAAAAATTAGAAAAGGTGAATCCACGAACGGGACAAGCTGTAATTCCTGACACATTTTATTTTTCGACTCCTAACAAAATCCAAATGATAACTTGGGTTTACTAAAAAAATCATTTTTAATTACAAAAATTCTTCTATTCACATATAAATGCATATTAATTATATCACTGTTAATAGGTAGTAAAAACCTTTCTAGAGCTTTTAAAATTTATAACTATGATTTTTTAAAAATTACAAAATAAAGTATCTTTCAATTAAATCAAATAGTTTTTAGTTGACTTTTACTAGGACATTGTTAACTTCGATCAAAATATCATCAAATGAATATATCACATGATGTTAAGAAGTGAAGTTTAAGCTTAGTTCAACCCCACAAAACCAATTTATAAGATAAGATTCGTATCCACTTATATATTATAATTTGGTCTTATCTCTAATCGATGTGGGACTTTTAACACATGAAAATACAACTTCCTACTCAGATTTTGATTTCAACCCTCATGAAAACTAAGAAATTAATTCTCTTTTTATATTGGACTAAAATCTCCAATTTATCCTTATTTCATCACATTTGTTATTTAGTAAAGTGGTGACGTGTGGTTTTGGAACTTTATCATTGGATTTGGATTTATGTATATATACATGTGTATTTGCATGGTTTAACAGAATCAATATATCGACTATTGTATTTAGTAGGGACATTGTACCAAATTTTCGGTAGCTCACATTGATTTTTTAAATTTGTGTTTTGATATTGTATTAGGTTGATAAGGCCAAATAAATTATAGTTATATGCGCCACTCATAATTTAAGTATGGATCGTGACATTTGGTGAAACATTTAAATGATATGACTTTTCTTCCATCACAGCTAACTTTAAAGAGAGGACTCTTCAAGAGCTTAAATGCTTATCATTTGAATCATTGGTGAATGTGAACCTTAAGATGTTATAACTCTTCAAGCATCTACAGTAGCAGGGCATATCTAATAGAATAGTTAAGTAGTTTGATTGTCCACCCTACATAAAATAGCTTTAAAAACTGGGGTTTTGAAGTAATTGAGAATATAAGGGAGAATGCCCACAAAAGTTCACACGGAAGAAATGTCTACAAAAGTAAAAAACGCCCCCTCTGAAAAAAAAAAAAAAAAAGTCTACAAGACTTTTTCATTAAAAAAAAGTCTAGGATAAAAATGTCCGCCTTATGTGCTAAGACCAATACAAATAGGTTTGTTTCAACCTTCAGTCAAACTAATTAGCATTGACCTTCAATGGAGGATCATCTATCTCGATCTTCTATCTGAGTTGAGATAGATTTAACCGAATTTGACCAAATTTTGATCGGAATCTAACTAAGCTGAATTTGGTCAAATTTTAGTCGAGAATGAATCGGTTAAATTTGGCCAAATTTTAGTCGAGGCCCACTTAGTGGAATTCGACTAGGCCAATTCAGTCGAATATCAATTGTGACCCTTTGTAGAATTAGGTCAAATTTTGGTTAGGGACGATTTGATCGAATTCAACCAAATTTCAATCGTGGCCGACTTAGAAGAATTCGACCAGAGCCAAATTAGTCGAATTCGATCGAATTTAGGTTGAGGCTGACTTAGTTAAATTCGACCAAATTTCGGTCGTGGCTACTCAACCAAATTCAGCCTAATTTCAGCCATGGCTTACTCGGCTGAAATTTGCTCGAGATCGACTTCGCCGAATTCGACCAAATTTTGGTAATGGTTGACTAGGTTGAATTCAGTCAAATTTCGGCTAGGACCAACAAGGTCAAATTCACTCTAATTTTGACTTGGAATTCAATGAAATTTCTACAAGGGCCGACAAGATCGAATTTAGCCAAATTTCTCTCAAGGCCAACTCAATCAAATTCTAGTTGTGGTTGACTCGATTGAATTCAAGCAAATTTTGATTGTGGCCAAATTAGGCCAATTTATATCGTGGCTCAAGCCAGCCCATCACACCTTTTGACTTGGGTAAGTCTGTGTCAACCTTTCACTCTGGTCGATCCATCTTAACCTTCAGTCTGTACTAACCAATCTCGACCTTCGACCCATGCCAAACTAACCTGTCTCGACCTTTGCTTGGGCCGACATGTCTCAACTTTCGGCCTGGCCTGCCCGACTCGACCTTTGGCCCTAGCCGACACATCTTAACTTTCAACCTAAGCCAACTCTTCTTGACCTTCAGCCTAGTTCGACGTGTCTCAATTGTTAGCTTGTCTCAACCTTTGACTCTGACCGACCCATTTCGATCCTCGATCCAAGATAACTCATCTTCATGATGGTCCATTTCAAATTTCCGTTCAAAATGGTCCCTTTTAACCTTCGGTTTAGTGTACCCTGTCAAAGGCTAAGAGACCCCTTACCTCAAACTCAATATATTGTTTTTAGGAGTTAATTAAAGTTTTTTTTTAATGAAATCAAGTGCACCTTAGTCTTGACCTTAACCGTTTGAAAAGAGACCAGAGGGTGGGGTCATTTTTGGGCTCTCATTTTAGAACCCCTAAAAGGAAACTTATGATTATGCATAGGGCATTGACTAAAGTGACATCTCTACATGTTATATTTGTCCCTTTTTTTTTTCTGAAAATTTTGAAATTAAAAAATATTTGCTAGCTTAAACATAAAGATCACCATTACTTTGTGCCTTTGTCTTCCTCCACCCATGTTAGATAAAATGAAAATGTCGTTATTAGATTAAGATTGTAAGTTAGTGTGTACATGTGGAGAAGCAAGCAAAGACTAGAATAGAAATATCAGAAGTATTCTACACACTAAACAAGCAAGCAAACACTACATTACCAGTACTACAATAAGTGTGTCTACTAACATAGTTCATTATCTTGGTAACTTCCATGCCGAAGCAACGATCAAGTTTTTGTCTTCCCAACCAAAGTGAAGTGCACCCATTTCCTCCTTAATCTTGTACCTGTCACAATACATCACCTTAATGAGGTTTCTGATTTCATCAGTCACATTTGTGCTCATTGGAGATGAAGTGAAGCCAGCCATTGTGATCCTTGCTCTCCATTTTCCTGCCACTTCATATCGTTCTATCCTATCCTCACCCTCACATGCAACAACATTGACAATGTCTCTGGCCAAGCATTGCCTTTCAACATTCATCCTGTCCTGGCTTTCTCTTGGAAGGGTAACATCAAGTGACTCAAACACAGCAGAGTAGTAATTGTAGGCTTCAACAAATCTAGGCAAGAAGGGGGTAGTGTTTGTGTTCACATCTTGCTCCACAACTGTCACAAGCTTTGGATTCAAGCTCTTCACCAAACGAAGAAGTTGGTCCCGTTCGTTTACTGTTGAAACACTCTCATCAGGCATGTGGTGAAGCTGGAATGCAAAGTTCACCACAAGTGCTTCCCCAGGACTACAGTTGAGCATTGATGGGGTGACAATGGAAGTCCTTGATGCCACTGCTCGGAACTCAAATGGCAGACCAAGTGCCTCTGCCAGTTTTTCTAGTCTTTGTCCTATGTTCTTTAGGCCTCCAACAGATCGCTGCACAGACTCAGGATCATCAACCCCAGTCAATCTAACATAGGGTGGCTTACTTGACCTTGAAGCCAGTGTTTGGATTAGATTAATGTACTGACTTCCTTGGTTGATGTCAAAGTCTATGATATGAATGTTCATGTCATCTTTCACTGCTTCTGTAATTGCATTGTTAGCAGCAATAAATCCAAATTTGAAACATGGGCAAACCTCAAACAGTATCTGCATGGCTGCTAGACGATCTGAAGAAGGTGGTTCCTTGCATCTCAGAGCTTTGTAAATACTTTTGCCGGATTCCGCTAGGCGAGCTGCTAGCCCCTCAACCATATAGGCTGCAATTCTTTGAGAAGGCTCTCCTTGAATTGACACCATCTGTCTGAGATTGTTTATCATGGATGATCCTTCCTCTTCGTTTCCTTCTGAAAGTGCAATAGCACATTCATAAAGCAGCTGCTTTGGGGTCTGAGAAATTTGTGATATTTCTTTGGTGCTGCTGACGATGCTGCTGATGCTGGAATCTGAAGAAGAGTACTCCTTTGGTGAATCATGGAGGACCATATTCTGCATGGAATCAGACCACTCTGCAATGTCTGGATCAATTTCCATGCTTTGAACAGCCTCAAATATGTCTTCCTCTTCAAGCTCCTCCTCCTCAGCCTCACTGTCATCAAGCAATGCCCTCTCCAATGCTTGTAGTTTTAAACTCATTAGACCATCATTTTCACGGGAATCGAGGCTTCCATTCTCCATCAAATCTGATCCATAGTTTGCCTCATAAACATCGTGTGTCACTGTGGACATGAAAGAACAATCAAATGGGTTATTGGCAACCACAGAAGCTTCTGAACTGGCCGTAAGCTGGTAAGAAGAGGCCACATCAGGGGGGATTGAACTTTCAGAGATGCTGGAGTTAGATGGTTCTATCAGTTCTTCTGTTGGAGAGTCATTGAAGTACTTCTCATAACTCTCGCTGGAGTAAGAATCTGTCATGTACATGCTCCTATGCTTATCAGGACCAAAAATTTGAGAGGACAAGCCTGGTCTAACATCAGCAGACCTAACTAATGACATGATTCGCCTGTTATACAATTCAAGCAGAATTTTAGGCTTATAGAAACATAAATAATGAGCCTGTAAAATTCTTTGAAATCTGTAGTAAATAAGAACTATAAATATATATTTTTCCTTACACACCTTGAGAAATAGTACAGCAGGCAGAGTTGCTCAGTGATGTAATCTTGTTGAACCTTCTAGGATGACTATAATCTGGTAAGAGAAACAAAAGAATAAGAAAAAAAAAGCAGGTGAACTTTCAGGCAGAACTATTAATCTATGTGAATAGGAAAAAGAAAAAAAATACTAGAAACACTGGTGAGTTTTGTTGCCTCAGTCAACAAATACAGTAAAGCCATCATAAATCAGTTGGATGATTCATCCTGTTCAAATTCACATAAGTTTTTTACATGAAAAAAATCGTGTTCCAGATTAAGAATATCTCTCACATAACTTGTGCAAGTATATTTTCTCATCTGTAAAATTGAATCAGTCATATCAGTGTGGCAATGAAAAGAGGATTTGGTGCTACTTGATTCTCGGATGAATCACCATGGTTGAAATTGTTCAAGTACTGAATATTATCCTACTCGGCCAACCACGAGATTTCAAATGTGTTTTTAAAAATAAAAGTTACTGGATCCAGTCATACATGAGTTACATGAGTTGATGAGTTGACATGACAGGTAAAATTCCACCTTAACATAGCAAATACCATTATACCTATCATATTGGTCTCCTCTGTATTTGGAAAAGTAAAATTAATATTAAAAACCTCTTCTTTGCTTTATCATTTAAACTATGATCTTCTATCTGCAATCTCCAGATTCTAGAATCCGATCCCATAAAAATAAAAACACACTCTTGAAATCAAATCACATGCTCCGGAAACCAAAAGGAAAAACAACAAAATTGTTCGATGATTCTTTACACGTTCAAATTGAAGAGATACGCAACATGATATATGTTGACTCAAGCCAGAAATCAAATTGAAATGAAATTCCTACTGCAAATACTAACTCTCTTGATAGCATCTATATCTTTATTTGTCTTTAGCTGGGAGAATCACCGGCCTCAAAATCCACTGTATCCAGTGAGGATCCACAGCATATTTTGTAAGACAACTCGTTTGAAATTGTAGCCCAGTATACGAGTAGATAGATCAAGTGACAGTAACAGAAAAGAATTAACAAAACATGGGACCAGAGACATGTACAAGGAAAAGTTAAAAACTTTCTTAGAAGATTGAATTTTAACAAATATCATCTAAGAGGAAGGACTAAAGCCTTCTTTCACATTTTTTTTTTGCAATCACATGCATGCATCACTCTATATAACACGTATCATCTGCTGCTGCAGATTGAAATCAGTTTACTAGGACTGCAACAGATAGTACCATTCATCAGAAGGAGCAATAAGTTTCAGTATTTAAAACACATGATATAGATTTTGTTGATGGAAATTAAGATGAATGACCACAGGGAGGAAGGGTACCTGTGGAATTAGAAAGAAAGAAGCAGACAGACCATAGCAGTCTTCCTACCCTGCCACTGTGTACAGAGACAGATGAGTATGAATCTCAGAACTGTGTTTAGAGAGAGTAGAGAGGTTAGAATAGGTCTTTGACTAGTGTCATAGAGATATAGCCAAGCCAAATAGCAATAACACAGTTTAACAGTTTTCTACAGAAGAAAGTTGGTGGATTAGGACTTCAGGTTGGTGGAATCGCAACAAATAAGACAAATGCCAAGATTAACAAGTGGGAGCTTTGAGAACCTATATATACTGTTAAGTAACTGTTTAGAACTGAAGGAAAAACCTTTGAAACTCATAATGATTGGACCAAAATATGGAAGGAATTCAACAACCTTAATAGAAAAACAGTGGAAATTACATTACATGTTTCTTTAAGGATGCGTTCAAATAATTTCAAAATGAAAAAAAAGAAAACTTCTCTTTAGAAAGATAAATGCTACTGAAATCACTTAATTAGAATTACTATTCATTTATTCGTTGTTGATCTCCGCGATTAATATAGACTTTAAAAAGCTGAACAAAGTTTAACATACACCTTTGGAGACTTTATCTAAACTTTTTATTTCAATTTTGAAGTTATAACATAGATAATAACACAGGAAAATCTTGGGAAGAGAAATTAGTCATATTCATTCACACTAATTAATTAAGAGGTAACAGGTTATCTTGACAGACCTGGAACCACTTCTGTCACTACGACACCTGTTTCTGCAACACTCTTACAGTAATAACATCTCTAATTTTTTTTATTTTATATTTTTCTCTTACTACGTTGTATTATTTATCATTCTTATACTTTTATTTATTCTCTTTCTGCATTCGGGGAACTCCTCAAAAAGATTTAGAAGAAAGAGAAATAGAATAAAATTCTCTGCGAATTTAAATTAATTTATTCACAAATTAAAAAATAAAGGTTTAATGTCTTAATAGGTCTCTATTTTTGTTCAAAATTTGAAATAGATCCATTTATTTTTTGGCATCTCAATTGGGTCCTTATTTTTGTTAATTTGATGCAAATAAATCCTTTCCGTCAATTTCATCAAACGGCGTTAATAAATGTGTGACGTGGCCTGAGGACAGTATTGACACGTGTAAGGCCACGTCACACATTCATTAACGCCGTTTAATGAAATTGACGGAAATGATTTATTTGCATCAAATTAACAAAAATAAGGACCCAATTGAGACGCCAAAAAATAAAGGGACCTATTTCAAATTCTGAACAAAAATAGGGACCTATTGAGACATTAAACCAAAAATAAAAGATTTTTTTTTTACAAATTAACACAGATAAGTTATTTTTTTCTTTTCACTTTTTCATCTGAAAGTTATTCTCTAAATACTGTTTCTTTCTTCATGGTTTGCTGAATATTTTAACATAAGTAAAAACGGGTAATAAAGATATTCTTTTGATATAGCAAATATTTTTATGAGTATTTTTTTTAAAAGATTATTTCTTGATTCTTTGACCAGTCTCTTTATGAACAGAACTCTGATATGTAATTTACTTTAAGAAAAGCCGAGCTTCTGGAATTTGGTAGTGGCAAGCAAGTGGAAAACTCATCAAAGACTTCCATTAAAAAGTAACAAGACTTGGATGCATTTTGCACAATGTTGCTTCTCCTTTACCCCTACGTTTCTTTCATTCTAAATATGTCTAGTCTTAATGTTAATACTGACTTCAAATCTTCCATACATAAACAATAGATGAAATTCTCACTCAATCATCAAGTATATGGTACAAATAAGTCTCTCGGAAGAGATTCATTTATTTTACTGTGCGTATTGACGTAGGGTCTCACGTCATACAACGTCACTGCTCCATTTTCAGGCGTGGAATGTGATGGAAGGGAATGTTGCAACTTTCATTTTTATAATAGCTAAAACATTGAAAATAGTAACGTGAAATGAGCAAGATTTTGTACTTGTTGACAGAGTCAGAGTTAGGAGGGTCCTCTTCTTTCCCAACTTTGGACTTTACTTCCTGCATATAGCAAGACTTTGATTTTCCTTAAATACATTTTTTAGAAGAGAAGACCAATCTTAAAGTGCTGTTTAGTTATAATGGTTACAATTAAATGAAAATTACATATTGGTGGGAAAAGGGTACTGGGTGAGAATATATAACTAAATAAAATGGTTAGAATATAAGTTTACCTTTTGAAAGATATTTCTTATTTTTACTAAATTTTTAAACTTGTATTTTAATATTTTAAAAATGAAAAATGAAGAAAATGTTAGTAAGCTCTTGTATGAAAAGAATCAAATGAGGCATCAATGGAGAAGTTAATATAATTAACTGAGAATCATTATATAGTTGAAATTGCAGAATGGCTCCAACGAGTAGTACCCACTAGCTTTACTTTTAATAATATGAAGTCCTAATCATTCGGCCCCATCTTATCCAAATAAACCAAATCTGGGGACTTGGATTGTGGGATAAGCAAATAGCAATAACTCACTAAAATTAAATACTCATTCATCATTTTCTCTTTCCATCATCATTATCAAAGGGATCCATCATCAAACATACACATATGTTGTTCATTTAATGTGTTTAAGGAGAGTTTCTGGTTCATTGGTCTGGGTGGTTTTGGTTATGCAAGGTTGATGATACTGAAATTTCTATCAGTAATTCAGTGTTTTTTCTGTATTTTAATTTTAGAAAATTGAGGTGGGAACAGAGAATTTTAGCAGTATTCAGCATAAGCAGCTATTAACAACAAAATAATCATTCAAAACCTTAGTCTTCATCAAAATTCAAGATTTGGGTTGTACCAAACCAACCATATATTTGAACTTAAACCAAGCATTGGCATTTTTTTAGGAATTGAAATCGATCGGGCCAACTTTCAGGACCTATGGCTTCAATAACTAAAGCTCTAGTCTAACTCGTTTATAAGAAATAACTTATTTAATTTTTTTAAATCCTTTTAACTTAGAAGATTATGTTTTATAGGTTTAGGGAAAGCATGTTAGAGCAGACAACAATCATGTTTACGCAATAATAGTAATATATATTTAATGTAATAGTACATATTTTGTAAATATAACATATATCTTTAACTACTAATATTAACTTTACATTAAAAAATATTATAAATTTAAAATTTAAAAGTGCTGGACATATGAATTTCTGATTGATCAATTGTACACATGCATGTCACAAGAAAAGAAAAATACATATTTAGAGAATTAAGAAAAGTGAAATAAAAAATTTAAGTTGAAATAATACATACATTTTTTTAATAATATTATTTAATTATAAATTATTATTAGTATAAATTTTAAGATAATTATGATAAATATAAAGCTGGCTACTTCAAGTCAAGTTAATTACATCATATTTTTTAATTTATAAAATTTGAATTTCATTATAGGTAATAAATTCAAACGCAAGTTTATTTGAAATTTTTTAGTTGTTATATTTTTTTATTAAATAATAAAATTATTTTTTAATATTAATTTTTTAATTTTAGGAGAAAACATACATGTTAATAGCTATAAAGCTACAAATGTTTAACGATATTAATTGACATAGTTTATTGTTTAATTATTTTAGCTTATACAACTTTTTCTTATTTTTTATTCTATGACAAGATAAGTAGTTAGCGATATTTTATGGATCTGTTAACTTTTAATATAATGACTTCTTCTTTTTTTCTCATTTAATATTAGTAATTGAAAATAAAAATAATTTATATAATAATTAATATCTATTATCCTTTTAGATTTGTTAACTTAGTTAAATTTATTTGTTTATCTATAACTTTTTTTTCTTATAAAAACAAGCTACTAACTTTTTTTCTGGTCAAATCACACTTGTAAACTGGTTAAAGTCAAACTATGTAATAAATAAATAAACAAGCCAGATCCAAACTTAATAATAATAACTAATAATAAAAATAATTACAACAGTAATAATAATTAATAATGATGATGATAATTAATACATAGCAGATAATGTCTAATATGTTTCCTTTCTTTTCACACTGTTTATAATAAAAAGTCTTCGCGACAAAGAAAGAAAGCACATAGAAATTAGGTTGTCTCTGACCATCAACCGCTGTATATTTTGCACACATTGGTGAGTTAGTGACAATGATAAGCACTGATCCAAAATATATCATTTTTGTCAAAAAAAAAGTTCAACAAAGTCAAAAGTGAACGCGTCAAAAGTTGTATATTTTGAACAGTGTTCGATTATTAATATATCTTAGAAAGCTTCGTAGAATTAAACAACACGATGGACAAACAAAATAAAGAATAGGCAAAATACATGTATGGTTTTGCCGTTTCCCTATTTTTTTTTTTTTGTTATTAATAGGGGAAAAATTTCAAAGTTGTACAGGTTTAAAGTTCAACAATTGTAGCCTAATTATTCTTCGTGTGACATGCAATGTCTTTTAGCAGTTAGTTTCTTCCCGTATTTAGAAGAAAAATATTTTGTTAATATGAAATCACTTTCATAAAAAATAACTTTCAAATAAACTATTTTTAATTTTTAAATTCCTCTAAAAAATTGATATTAAAATGAACAAAATTTGTTAATAATATTTAAAATCTATCAATAAAGTTCTTATGTAAATTTTATTGATGAAATAAAATATTTCGTTAATAATCATATATGATAAATTTGTCAATAAAATTCGTTAATAATTATTGACAAAAAATATGTTGATAAATATTATTATTTGGTTATTTTTTATTTTTTTTTCTTTTATTTTCTTTTCAGTTTTTTCAATTCTTTTATTCTTTTCTCACGTTTTTGTTCTTCTTTACTTAATACACTCAATTAAGTAAGATCAGGATCATGAGTGCGATTATTGACCTAAGCAAACCCTTTACTCTAAAAAAGCCACGATATATCAAACATTAGCAAGTTTTCATTGAGTATGAATCATAAATAAAGGCAACGACTTTGATATGCAACCACCTTGTTCACTTACCCTCTACATTACCAACCGCCATGAGAACCTCTCGTGCTAGACCCTTACCAAGCTGGATATAACCTTATTTGTTGTAGTTGTCACTACAAGTGTCTCTAAGCTCACCATGATTTGTTATGATTGATCTCGTTGTTGTTGGTGTTCACTACCTCACCGAAATAAATCATTGTGTACCACTCTCAGGTTAGCCTAATTGTTTCTCCTTTCGACTTCCCTTAATAAAGTGTCACGCATAACTTCCAGAAACCTTCAACTTCTAGAAACCATTCCATTGCATCTCGTCCTTCGACACTTCCCAAAACCTTATTCTAGTAATTTGGAAACTCACTTGTACTTTTGTTTTGACTTTTGTAAAAGAGATGTATTTGGTTTGCTTTATTTCTCTTGATTCAACCTGCTTAGGATTCTCTATTATTGTGTTTGTATTTGATGAAGCTAGTGGAATTGTTATGTTTACTTTGTAATATTTTATCATTCCTAATTTTTTGTTTTGATTGTTGTGTTCATGTTTCGCACTCGTGAATCCCATTTTGAGGGAAGCGTTATCCATGAAAAAAAATCAAGATTAAAAAAAAATTAATTCTAAATTTTGAGGAATGAAGATATTGGACAAAAAATTTGTTATTCTTTTTATCGACAAATTTATCAATAAATAAATTTATCAACAATAAAAATTTTAAATTATCAACATAAATATTTGTTGATAATAGAAATCTTTATTACCAATAGATTTGTCAACAGATTTTAAATTACCCACCTATTGATCCTGTAAAACTCCAAGAGGAAGATTCTAAGCTTTTATAAGATGAAAATTGAACTAAGATATTTTCAGCTTAGACACCAAATATGTTTTTTTTTTCGTAATCTTAAAGAGTTATCCAACATTTTCTTTTAGAGATGACAATGAGAACTAACTCGACCTGTATAGGTTTTTTATTGACCTACAAAAGATGAATCAGACTGGCTCGTCCCACTATGTCACTCCATATTTTGGTTCATCCAGCATTGATCTTGATATGCTTTTTTATGTGCTAATTGAAAATTTATAATTATGTCAGTGAAACTTGATTACTCGAATTTTCCTTTTTAACTGTTTCTTTTCACCAATGTTATGTATAAATTAGATTACACACAATTACAATGCCAAACAACCAATACAGCAAGCCATGTATCTCTAATGAATTCCATGATGTCATCAACGGGCTCAAAATCCCAATCCATTCTGCAATTTTTATTGTGGGCTTACAAACCTGTCCATGCAGCTCACCCGTTTACATCTACCATTCACTATGTAAAATGCATCTTCTAATACAATAATAACATGTTTTCATTAATTATGTCTATTGTAAAGTAAAAGTACATTTATATTATGTTAAAATGCTTATATACACTAGAAAAATACTTTTGTATTTTGTTGTTTTAAGATTAACAACTCAACAAATATTCATTTTATAATTGTACGAGGAGATGATGCAAATATGTAAAAAAATTCTTTAAAATATATAAGTTAATTGAATTGAATTACCTTACAAAAGTATATGTAAAATAAATAATTGATTTAGTACAACAAGTATTATTATATTTTACTTTTTAGTATAATAAGAAAAAAATTTATAACAATAGTACAACAATTTTAATTATTAATTTTTGTTCGAATTTTATTAGTGATTAAAGTAATTGAACATATATTTGGTATTTAGTAATTATAACGTATATTTATTAAAAAAATTAATGTTAATATATAATTAATTAAGAAGGGAGTCTTTTAAACATGTGTATAATCATATTGACCATCAATACTATTCAAAGAAAACTATTGAATTAAAGATGTTGTATTAAAACTAAAGGTTTTTTTTCTTTGTTATTGTGATAAAAACAAAATATGTAGTTGTTGTATTAAATTGAATATATTTATCCAAACATGTAACTTTCCTGTTACATTCAAAGTCATTTTGTATCTCAACACAAAGTCACAAATAAGTCTACCAACGAAATTGAATTAATTAAAACCAAACTCATCATTATAAAATAAAGAAAGGCTAAAACCACGACTAAGGACTGAAAATTGGTTTTCAAAACCAATATATCTCATAATCTTTAATAGATTCCTTTAAAAAGGTAAATCTAATGGAGTGATTAAGGATTACCAATAACTAAAAGAATTGAAGATGAAAAGAAAAAGAGACATACAACATTTTATATTGGATCAATTCTATTTGAATTTACATCTAATTAATTTAAACAATCTTAGCTAGGTTTTTCACTAAAAATCTTGAATTAACTCTTATGTAATTAAACAAGAAATATACAAATCACGAAAAATCTTTTAAGAATATATACAAATCTAATAAAAGCACTCAATTACCTATTATTACAATCACACCATCACTAGTACACAGTGATCAATATAATTCACAAAAAACAAAAAGGGAAAATATCACTTAGAATGTGAGACTTACAATTAAAAACTTATATATCCACTGCTGAATATTGACTAGTGGATATTATTAACATTCACTGTATATCTCTTCCAGCTTTATTATTACCTAAATAATTATCACACTAGTGTAGAAAGGACATTTAATTTAACGTCTGTTATTTTGGCCATTTAACGTTAGCTCCAGAACCGACGTCTTTGTGATGACGTTAATCAAACGTCGGACTCAAAACAGGTCCGACGTCTTTATAGACATCGGCTACTGCATGACCCCGACGTTTAAAGGGCTCCATAGACGTCGAACATTGCATTATCTAACGTCTAAAGGGCTCTATAGACGTCGGCCATTGCATTAACCGACGTCTACTGCAGCTCGTGTCTTTGGGTAGCGTAGTAGCACCTTCTTCCTTTGTTAGTTTCGTCATAGAAAATGTTGCGTCTTTTGGATCTCTTATGACATTTCAACCGAAAACCGAATTTGGGTCCTTGCCTAGTTCCATTAAAACTGCCAATGAAAACGAACGGTGACAATAGAACTAGGCAAGGACCGAAGTTCGGTTTTGGGTTGAAACGCTATAAGACATCCAAAAGACGCAAGCTTTTCTTACGAGGAAACTAGCAAAGGGAGAATGTGGTACTACGCTACCAAAGACACGAGAAAAACTGCACCAAAACACAACAAAAACTCATTTTAATCGGTTCAAATGAAAGATAATCAACCAAAGACTAATATCATCGGAATAAAAGTATGTTTAAACAGTTCAAAAGACACAAAAACGCACCTGGAAAAGCAATGTCGCGGAGAGAAAAGGCGAGAAGGAAGACGACGAAATGCTCGTAACTGCGGGTTTGATGTCTGATTTAACAGCAAACTAAACGTCGGCTTCCCAGGTGAACCGACGTCTATTCTGGCCTAGACGTCGGGGCTCTCACTAATATGACGTCCAAAATAACTTTCCACCTACCCTGTTAGGCCATTTAGATGTCGGATGGCGGGATCCGACATCTGTACGACAAAAAAAAAATAAATTTTCATCTACCTGTCAGACATATACATGTCGGTTAGGAGGGGTACCGACTTCTATAATCGAATATAGACGTCGGGGTGACGGGATCAGACGTCTTTAAGGCGAAAAAAAATGATTTTTCACCTACCTGTCAGGCATTAAGACGTCTGTTAGGAGGGACCCCGACGTCTATAATATTATAGACGTCGGGACCCCTCCCAACAAACATCTATATGCCCACTTATTTACGAAAATGTCACCAATGAATAATTTACGTTGGTTATTTTGTGGTCCGATGTCTACAGGATGACTTTAAAGCCCAATTTATCATTCTAATAAATCACAATTAATAAAATTTAAGATAACATTTCAGTGCATAAAAATCCATTCAATAACATAATATACATTTTATAAAATTAATTAATTTATGATGAAAAGGTAAATATAAATTACAATGCAATCGCAACTATTTTACAAAAATATTTACTACATATTTATCTCTTATAGTTAGAAATAAATAAATAAAACCTAAAGTATCGTATAAAATTTAGGGGTATTTAAAAATAGATATATGAAAAAAATAAAAAAATTAATTTTCTTTGAATTTATTTTTTCTTAAATTGAACTATTAGCTTGAATTTTAGATTGAAAAATCAAGAATCGAATCAAACTAAACAAAACTATTTATTGCATTTTAATATATTATTATATGTTCAGGATGAATTAAAATTTAATAAACATCGGTACGTATGTATCTTGGAGATTATTTTATAATTGTATAGTTTACTTACAATATGTTTACACCTATTAAAACAAAATTTATTTTAATTTTAATCTATGAGATTAAGTAATTTGTTTAAATATATGAGAAAAAATTGAAACTATGATTATAGCAAGGACAATCATAAAAAAAATATAAATGTTTTTCTGTTGGACCATTTTGTAATATGAAATATTTAACATTTTTATGATTGCACATGCGAAAATCTATTGAAACATGTCGTTTGGTTTGATATAAAATTTACATTAAATTTAAATTGAACCTAACTAAATAGCATTCTATATTTATATTTAGTTTAAAGGACATTTTAATAAAATAAAATAAAAACAAATTAAGGTTTGCAACAAATTTTACTTCCAGGAATGAATCATGATTGTAAGATCTTTATCACTACATGAAAAATTGATATTATCAACAACCAAAATTTGTTAGTAATGCATAAAATTCGTCAGTAAAAATATTGAATACGTTGAAATGTTAGATTCAATATTTTTTTATGTAAGATTATAAACCTTGAAGCACAATTATTCATATTTCTAGAGAACCGGATGGATGCTTGTAATTTTTGGATGGTTCAATCTTTATAGCTTTTGTCTTTGGTTTGTTTGATTTCATTGGTCTATTGTTTGTTCAATACTATTCAAATGACACCATTAATATAACCTTTCACTAGTACAAATTTGACTTTTGAAATCACCTTATATACTTTAATTTTATAGCAAACAAAGCATATAAAAACACAATAAAATTTTTGTAATTTTAGGCCTTAGGACATACTTTAATTTTATAGCAAACAAAGCATATAAAAACACAATAAATTTTTTGTAATTTTAAGCCTTAGGGTTGTTGGGAAATTGAAACGTACATCATTCATGTTTTGGTTGTAAAGGAACCAAATCCTAATGGTTTCCCAAATTTCAAAATTGTCATTAAACCCAACCTTTTAGGCTTCAATTATTAGTAAAACTAAAGCATATTAGCTTTGGAAAATTGTAAAGGCGCCAACTTTAATTTTGCAATTTTCTCCTTCTTTCCTCCACAACAAACCAATTGTGCACCCTTTATAGTCACTTAATGCATTTCATTTCTTGAACTTCTTCAACGAAACTCACTGCACTTTCGCAAACGCCATAGCTTCCACTGAAGATTCCTTCGCCTCCGTCTATGCTCTATCGTGACATTGAAGAGGTCCCTACTATCCGCTGTCATAATTGAAGGAGTTCTCAAGGACCTCCATTTTTGTCATTAAAGCCAACTTTGTTGAACACCTCTGTTCTCGCCTCTGCTCAATGTCACTAGTAAGTGGTTCTTTTTTTTCGTTTTTGGTTTTTGGTTGAGGTCTACATGTTTCGCATACATTGACATCTTGTTGGAAAGCTTGTGTACCTATTGATTGATCTTGGTCCTTCTAGTCACCGTAGCCACGTAAATTAATTAGGTGCAACAATGTGATATCTATAGGAACTGAGACCCAAAATTTGGTGGTGTCATGAGTACTAAAGCTTGGGAAACCACGGAGGAACAATATCATTGGTGAGTAATTTTTGTTTTTATTTATTATTTATTAATTGCGAGTAATACATCTTTAAAATTTTGATACATTTTGGTCCTTATTAAAATAGGCCCAAACCAAGAAAGGCTGAGGCCCAACGTTCTCTGGCCTTCAAACTAAAAATATCAGCTTCTCCTAGAAGCTTCCTTTGGTCAGAAGACATAATGAGTCTGAGAGTGGATGTGCACGTGAGGAAAGAAAGACCGAGAACTTCTCTGATGCAGTACACACGCGGGATGACAATGAAGCTTACTCCAATGGCTGTCCGGTGGGGAGAAGAAGAAGATTAAAGAAGAAGAGGAGAAAAGCTTGTAAATGGAGGTAAGTAAAAGCGTTTTTGTATTCAGCATATATGTGTAGTTATCTTCATCATATGAACAAAGTGCTGGAATCCCTATTTATATAGGGTTCCAGTGAAACATAAAAGAGGGTTAGTTACAACCCATAACAGAAACATAAAGGCCTAAAGATAAAAACCTAAAACATTTAATGTTGCTCGTAGGAGCAATAACTACGAAACAGAAACATTAATAGCCTCCCTTCAAGCTGGATGGTGAATATTCACTAATCCAAGCTTGGGGATGATGGATTTGAAGTGAGTGCGGTGAGGAAACTTGATGAAAACATCGGCAAGTTGTTCTTCCGATCTAATGGGAAGAAGTCGTAGAAATTTGGCTTGAACCTTTTCACGTACAACGTGACAATCCAACTCGATATGTTTGGTCCGCTCGTGAAAGCTTTGATTGTGAGCAATATGCCTTGCAGAATCGTTGTCACAGTAGAGGACGGCAGTAGCAGTGGGTTGAATTTGGAGATCTTCAAGAAGGTAGTGAAGCCATTGCATTTCACAAACAGTGGCAGCCAGGGCACGATACTCTGCTTCAGTAGAGGACCTTGAAACAGTGCTCTGTTTCTTCGACCTCCATGAAATTAAAGATTTTCCTAAGAAAATGCAATAACCAGTAGTGGATCTCCTCGTGTTAGGACAAGTGGCCCAGTCCGAGTCACTGAATCCTTTGATTTGTGTCAGAATCAGCAGCAAAGAAAAGTCCTTCAGAAGGGCTGGACTTGACATATCTAATGATATGTTGTAAGGCTTGATAATGGTAGTTAGTGGGCTCCTGCATAAACTGGCTTAAAAGATTAACAGTGAAACATAAATCAGGTCTAGTATTAGTGAGATAAAAAAGTTTCCCTATTAGTCTACGATAAACGCTGGGGTCATCCATATAATTCTCTGTCTTGTATAAGGAATTGGTGCTACTAAGAAAAGGTGTAGTGCATGGTTTGCTTCCAAGCATTCCTGTTTCTTTAAGGATATCAAGAGCATACTTTCTTTGACAAAGATGTATCCCTTTCTTAGATCTAGCAACCTCAAAACCCAGAAAATATTTAAGTTCCCCAAGGTCTTTTATGTGAAATTGTTGATGTAAGAGAGCCTTCATATTGGTTATTTCATTCATGGAATTTCCTGCTAAAACAATATCATCAACATACACAAGTAAGGCTGTGAAATCAGTGGGGGTTTTCTTTATAAACAGGGAGTGATCAGATTTGGACTGAGTATAATTTGCAGAAATAAGAAAAGTGGAGAGTTTGTCAAACCATTGTCTGCTGGCCTGTTTTAGTCCATACAGTGATTTTGTGAGCTTACAGACCTGTCCCTGTGTGTTAGTATTTAAACCAGGTGGAGGATCCATGTAGACATCTTCATTTAGGTCCCCATGTAGGAAAGCATTATCTACATCAAGTTGATGTAGAAACCAATTCTTTGTGGCAGCGAGAGCAAGTAATAGTCTAACAGAAGTGAGCTTAGCAACCGGAGAGAAAGTATCCAAAAAGTCTATTCCTTCCTGTTGGGTATAGCCCTTGGCAACAAGACGAACTTTATACCTTTCCACACTCCCATCAGCTTTGTGTTTTATTTTGTAGACCCACCTACATCCAATGGATTTCTTTCCAGGAGGAAGTTGGGTTAAAAACCAAGTGCCATTATCTTGCAACGCCTTAATTTCCTTTTGCATAGCTTCAACCCATTCAGGGCTGACTCTGGCCTCATTATAAGAATTAGGCTCTTTGCTAGCAGTTATGGCTAGAGTGTATCTCAAATGTCTATCAGATAGGGACTTATAAGATAAAACATCAGTGATAGGATAAGGAGTTTTCATACTGTTTTTGAGGCACAAAGAGGTAGATGAGGATTGATCAGCTTGGTGTATGTAGTCCTTTAGATATTCAGGGGTTCTCTTGACTCTGTTGGACTTCCTTTGATTGTTTCTTTGCTCTTCAGTGATATTGATATTGTCGGCACTAATATCATTGTTATTAGCAGGTCTTTGGTCTCCCCTTCTATCCTCAACCAAAACCTCTTCATAGTTGCAAGGTAAACTATCAAGAAAGGATGTGTTGCCTTCACTGTTACTGAGGTCATCCCTATTTCCTTGCTCATTCTTGTAAGGAAAGATATCTTCATAAAAAATGACATTTCTGCTAATAGATATTTCCCTGGTGTTGATGTCTAGGACAATGTAACCTTTTACACCATTCTTATATCCCAAAAATATACATTTTCTAGCTCTAGAGTCTAATTTATTTCTATTACTTTCTAAAGTAGAAGCAAAACACAAGCACCCAACAACTTTTAGGTCAAGATAAGTGGGAGGATCATTATATAGAACATCATAAGGGGTTTTATTATTGATAACAGGGGAAGGCAGTCTATTAATCAGGTATATAGCATGGGATAGAGCATAAGACCAGTAAGCATAAGGGACACTAGATTGAAAAATAAGACTACGGGTGACATTTAATATGTGTTGATGTTTGCGCTCTACAACAGAATTCTGTTGTGGAGTTTCAACACAGCTAGTTTGATGTTCAATTCCATAGGAACTGTACATGTTGGAACAATTGAACTCAGGACCGTTATCAGTCCTAATGATTTTAACAGTTTTATTGAACTGAGTTTTAATTTTCATGACAAAGGACTGTAGAAGCTCTCTAGTTTGACCCTTATTGTGCATAAGAAAAGCCCAGGTGTGTCTACTGCAATCATCAACAATAGTGAGGAAGTATTTATGCCCATGTATAGATGAAATAGAGATAGGACCCCATATGTCACAATGTATAATATCAAAACAGTTTTCTGATAAAGAATTGGATTTAGGAAAAGGTAATCTATGTTGCTTTGCATAATGACAAATGTCACAAACACTATCAGAAACAGTTTGAATATAAGGGAAAGTCTTGCACATTCTTTCAACAATTTTATGTCCAGGATGGCCCAGCCTATAATGCCATAGATTTATATTTACATGCTCATAAGAAAAGACAAAATTAGGTGCCAGATTTCTTCCAACAGCCTGTAGGTAGTAAAGCCCTCTATACACCTTAGCACATCCAATCATCTTCAATGTAGAGCTGTCCTGGATTTGACACATCTTAGAGGAAAAAGTTAGTGTGCAGTCCATATCTCTAGTTAAACTTTGTACAGATATAAGGTTGAAACTAAATTCTGGTATGTATAAAACATTGAAAATTGTGAAATTTTCTGAAAATTGTACAGTTCCTGCATAGTGGGCTGTAACAGTAGAGTTATTAGGCAATTTAATAGATATGGGTTTGATTTTACTGAATGTCATGAACAAATTTTTGTCATGGGTCACATGATCTGTGGCCCCTGTGTCTATAATCCATGAGGACATACCTTGTCTGTCCTCTGCAGTGTCTTTGTGCATTTGACTGACAGTGTGAGAAGGGCTGTCACTTTTCTCGAGCATCTGCAGTATTTTCTACATTTGTTCTGGTGTGAAGCTTTGAGCAACGTTAGTGTTATTTTGCTGGTTGGTCTGTGATCTTTCAGCAGAAATAGTGCAGGCACTCACAGACCCCAATTCATTCTGTCCCATACCGTTTTGGTTGTTGCTGTCATTTTTCTTGTACCATGGTGGGTATCCATGTTTAGAGTAGCATTCATCTACTGTGTGATTCATTTTATGGCAGTGAGAACATTGTTTTCCATAGTTAGGATTTCTTCCTTTCCCTCTTCCTTGTCCACGAGGTGTGAATCCACGTCCCTGACTCTTCCAACCTTGATCATTCTTCCAATGATTCTGTTTTTCAGTGCTGTTCGCCAGAATTTTGATTTCATTTTGGTTGATGAGTCCAGAGGCATGTTTCTCCTATCTTTCCTGTTGCATTATGAGAGAAAAAGCACGGTTAATGTTGGGTAAAGGTTCCATTAGCAAAATTTGCGTTCTTATAGTACTGTAGTGCTCGTTCAGGCCCTTTAGGAAGCATATAACATGTTCCATTTCCCTGTACTTATAAGAGACTTTAGAAAGATCACAGCTGCAAGGAATCTTGCAGCTACACCGTGGGATGGGTCTAAGGAATTCCAATTCCTCCCATAGGACCTTCAAGTCAGTGAAATACTGACTTACGCTCCTTTCTCCTTGCTTAATTGAATGAATTTCTTGGAGCAAGTCAGAGAATTTAAAATAGTCTCCTTTGGAAAATCTTTCCTTTAGTTCTTCCCATAATTCTTGAGCATCTTCTACATATATGACACTTTCTGCAATTTGGGGTGAAAGAGTCTTGATAATCCAAGACAACACCATCATGTTACTTCTTTCCCAAGAATCAAAAATTGGATCTTCTCTTTGGGGTTTCTTGATCCCTCCATCTATGAATTTTAACTTGTTCTTGGAGAGAAGAGCTCTTCTCATATTTCTACTCCAAGAAGTGTAATTGGATTCATCAAGAATCTGAGAAATAAGAGAAATGCCTGGGTTTTCTCCTGGGTGGAGATAAAATGGGCTTGAAGGATTGTTGGACTGATCCATGATTTCTATGATGGCAAGAACAGAAGTACTAACAAAGTAATAAAGGGCAGATGCATCGGAAACAGAGGCAGAACAGGCACAGGACCTGCTCTGGTACCATATTAAAATAGGCCCAAACCAAGAAAGGCTGAGGCCCAACGTTCTCTGGCCTTCAAACTAAAAATATCAGCTTCTCCTAGAAGCTTCCTTTGGTCAGAAGACATAATGAGTCTGAGAGTGGATGTGCACGTGAGGAAAGAAAGACCGAGAACTTCTCTGATGCAGTACACACGCGGGATGACAATGAAGCTTACTCCAATGGCTGTCCGGTGGGGGAGAAGAAGAAGATTAAAGAAGAAGAGGAGAAAAGCTTGTAAATGGAGGTAAGTAAAAGCGTTTTTGTATTCAGCATATATATGTAGTTATCTTCATCATATGAACAAAGTGCTGGAATCCCTATTTATATAGGGTTCCAGTGAAACAGAAAAGAGGGTTAGTTACAACCCATAACAGAAACATAAAGGCCTAAAGATAAAAACCTAAAACATTTAATGTTGCTCTTAGGAGCAATAACTACGAAACAGAAACATTAATAGTCCTTAAACTTTAAAGTGAATGAATATAGTCATTTTAACCTAATGACATTTGTTGATAGGGGGAGCCTAGATATATTTGTTTTTGATAATGAATAGTTTTAAATGATTAGAAATGGTTTTAATCTTTCTTGCACAACAAAATGACATAACAAATGTTTAAATCATTAACATGTTAGTGCTAGAAGTATTAATCCTTTCTTGATTAGTTAAATATGCCTAAACATATTGAAAATCTAGGTTTCTCATAATAATAAGTGATATAATCTGTTAGACTAAGCCAGAACACTTAAAAGGAAAAACAGGGACAAAACACTCTATTATAATCGATTACATTAGTTATATAATCGATTAAAACAAATAAAAAGACAGAATTTGTTATACAGATAACATAATCAGTTAAGAAAGACAAATGGATAACTAAAAAGGTTAAGTGACAAAATAATCGATTATATAAATATCATAATCGATTTAACAACCAAGGTCTAATTAAACAAATAAAAAGACATAATTTGTTATACAGATAACATAATCAGTTAAGAAAGACAAATGGATAACTAAAAAGGTTAAGTGATAAAATAATCGATTATATAAATATCATAATCGATTTAACAACCAAGGTCTAATTGAAGAAAATTTACAAAAATAAAATCTTAATTGAGACGGAAAAAAACTAAGACCTATTTAAGATTTCCGACCTAAATAAGGATATCAAGAATATTAGACTTTAATATCACTTACAATAACATTTTCCTCAACATTTTTTTCACTAAAATTTAAAGTTTATCATAACTTGATGCATCTAACTTTCAAATTATTGCATCTACTTGCTGACATCCTTGATGATAAGCCTTTGGAGGTTGAGTATGATGCTAATGTATTTGGGGCAGGCTCTGAGGTCCCAATATACCTTAATAGCCAAGATGTCTGTGAGCTTGCGTCGGGAACACAAGAGTTGAATATTTCAATTATTCAACTATGGACGATGTAAGTCTATGACCAATTATTTATATATAAAATTGATTTATATATCAAGTATCCTTATATCAAAGTTAATTTTTGATTTCAGGTATATGTCTGGGGTCAGTAATAAGTTGGGGCATTCTGATGATTATGGATTCATTGATCCCCAATCAATTCATGAATCAAATGATTTTGAGCAGATCAACATGAGTCTGATAAGAAGTTTTGGAAGGGGCAAGAAAATATACTTTTTGCCTTATATATCCGGGTAAGTGAACTTTGTTAACATAATAATGTTCCATATGTGATTTTAATATTTAATAGTTACGTTATTATGAATTTCAGGCGCCATTGGCAACTTCTTGTTATGTCTATGCAAGACAACTATGCTTTGTGGTTCTGCTCATTGCACAGGCCTCCTCCCACACAACTCAAACAAGCAATTGATTGGTAAGAACCTCAATGTTTGGACTTTCTTTGTTATATAAATGAATGCTAAAACCTTTTTTTATATACAGTTCTATTCCAGCAAGTATGATGATGGGTGGGAGATCAATTGTTAATAGTAGAAAGATTGCTTGGATTTCTCTCAAGGTTTGACATATGCTAAAGTCATACTTTGTTATAATTGTTTTATTTTAATGTTATTCACTAACTATTATCAACTGTGATGATATATTGTAGTGTAACAGACAAAATGGGTCATATGAGTGCGGATACTATGTAATGTATTGGATGACCCATATTGTTCGTTCTCACATCACAAGTCGCTGGGAAACGGTAATATTTAACTTTAACAAATTTTGATTTTTTCCCAAATGTTGAATTCATATACCCTAATTAATATGAATTGTCTTTTGCAGAGATTCAAGACTACTACACCAGTTCCTGAGAAGTCACTATTATTCATTAGGAACGCTGCTGCGAAGTATATAATTAGATTATACAATAGCTCTTAGATTTAAACATTGCATTTGATTAGATTGAATTTTCTTAGACTTTGTAGTTTATTTGATGTTGAAATACATTTGAACATGTGTTTGTTATGTTCAAATTGAATTTGTGTACATGTTTTTATATGCAGGTCTGTTTTTGTGGTAGTGGATATCACAAAAACAGACCTGCAATTTTAAAAAACTGCAGGGGAATATGCCGCGGTTCTAACCATAACCGCGGCATATAGTGTTTCATTTTTTTTTTAAAATGAGACATATGACCGCGGTTTTAGCACTAACCGCGGCATATACTAGAGTATATTGTCGCGGTTGAACCGCGGCATATAGTGGATAAATTGTTTTCTTTTTTAAAAAAATTGAATTTAGGCAGCGGTTACGTAGACAACCGCGGCATATTCTGCAACCTATATACCGCGGTCAGAACCGCGGCCTAAAGTCTCTGACTTACTACCGCGGCTGAATATGCCGCGGTTCGTAAACCGCGACGTATAGTGAAAAATAACCGCGGTAAAATCCCCTCGCTGCACTAGTATGTGATGCAATTTAACAAAGCTAAAGTATTTCCTTCAAACTTTTCAACAAAAAGTTTCATTAGTTTGTAATAAAGTAAAGTGTGTCGATTAGGAAAAAAAAAGTAAAAAGTAAGTGTATTGTTATTGAGCTTTTGTGATACTAAATAAATCTATTTCAACACACCTTAAAAATATTTCATAAACATTTCGTTTATTCATTATACTCATCTCCTTGTTGTTTGAGAAATATTACGCTAAATTATCCTTTCGGAAAAGTTGTTGTAAAAGTGGAAAAATATTGAGTAATTATATGCAACTTGTAAAACAGTTAGTGTAGTTTACTAAAAATGGTAGAAAGTAAGACAACCATAGTTATAATTTAAAGTTTACTTAAATGTTTATTATATTTCAAAATAAGTTTACTTGAATCTATTTTAAAGTATGCAATGTATTTCAAAAATTGGTGTTTGTCCCATTTTTTTCATTTATATTCAAGCGATTTTCTTTTATAAATAAATATCTTACTTATCAATTTTTAAAAATAATATAAATTAAATACTTAATATTACTTCTTACTCAAACCTTTATTTTTCCAGACCTCCAATTTTAATTAAATTATAAACCCTAAATTTTGATTAGAATTTGTAATTGTGCTAAGTAAAATCTAGAATCCTTATTATGTGTAGCAAAACATATGCTATAAATATGACAAAACTTCAATTCCGTAGTACTGTAACACCAAGACATTTTTATTCTTTTTAATAAAAGTGGGCCCTAAGTAAGGCCCAGATATCTTTGATATAATGAAACCCAAACTTTTGACGAGGTTAATCCAAAAGGAATAGACTTGGGTTTAAAACTCATGAAAAAATACAAATTATAAAGCAAGGGTTAAGTACATCTTCCCAAATTCCTAAAATATTAAATACATTTTTAATTCTTTTTACATAAATTTTACTTTTAAAAATAAAAAATTATTTTGAATTTCATCTAAAATTTTAACATATTTATAATAATATGATTAGAACCGTATGTGAATAAATTAGTTTATAAAATAATTACATTATAATATAAACTATGCATATTAAGTTTATATTGATCAAAGAGTATTTAATACGTAATTTATTGCCATAGATTAAAATTAAAGTAATATAATTTCTTTGAAATACACTTAGATGTTTAAGTCTAACAATCTAACAGAAAAAGTAAAGATAATATAAATTTATAATTTAGTGATTGAATTGATAAAAATTATTTATTGATAGAGATATAATGTCATAATAGTTGATAAAGATTATACTGTATAATTTGATAAAAATGACAAAAATATGTTTTCTTTTTTATGAATTTTATTTTTTAAAATTATTTTAGTAGGTGCTGAACTATTGAATTTCTTTTTAATTAAGTCTCTGAACTATTTAATTTTAACTAAGTCGATGCACTTATATTTATTTTTAATTAAGGAATGTAGCCACAGACGAATTGAAAAACAAATATAAATTTAAGAATTCAATTAACAGAATAATTTTGATACTTAATTAAATATTTTAATTATCTATATCATCAATCTCAAGTAATTTTTTTCTGTGTTCCTCTCCTGGGGATAGTTTCGCCATCGAACCACTGTAACTTTTTTCGAAAAAGATCACTAGTTCACTTTATAATATCATGAATTGTCAAAGTCTATGCATCTATTGTTATGATTATGCTCTTCGTGTCCTCTTCAATTTTGGCACATATACAAAGCTGATGTTCTTAAAGTATCGCTTTCAAGGTTTTGAAGCAAATAAAAATTATGAAATTTAACATGAAATAGTGACAGCTATTGATAAATACTGTAAGGACCTTAAAACTGAAAATAAATTCCCAGAACAACTAGTTCTTAATTGCTCCATCTGCCAATTTACCGAAAATGATTAGACAGACATATGACTCAGCAGAAATAATCAAATATGAGATTAACCGATATCCATTGAGCAAGTGGGAGGTTGATTAAAGAGTTTTATGAACACATACATACAATATTTATCACTATATATATATATATATATATATATATATATATATATCAAAGCTCACTCTGCATACATTAATGATGTCAGAAGAGAACTATGTTTTGATTTGCGTTCTTAAAAGGGTGGTTCTCAGAATCGGTTGGTAAGATGTCACTCTATTCAACACAATAACATAACATCATAATACTAATCTATTTAACTGTTAATATTACACATAGCAGTCTATTATTCAGTGAAAAAGGATACTGTGAATGTATAAATATATATTTTTTTTCTCAATATTTTTATTACAATACTATTTCTGTTTGCCCTGATTTTGAGAAAAAACAAAAAGATGAGTGGAAGAATAATTAGTGATTTAATTTTTCTGTGCCAAGTTGACAGCAAGAAAAGGCATTAAGCATGCCTGGTGTTTCTAGTAACCAACCAATACTAAAAAATTGTTCAATCAAATGATAAAGTAGTATCCTTAGTTCTACACAATGACGGCAAACAGTACAAGTCTTCACCGACTTTGATTTGAACATCCCATCACGTTCTAAAGCACACACCACTGTATCTGGATTAGGTTCCCTACAGAGAACGGATAACTAAAACAAAAAGAGTAATATCTCTTACTAAATTTCACATAACTTTATCATATAATTACAAGACAAGATATTTTATTTAATTAATAAAGAGATAAAATACATGAAAAAATGAGCAAAAATAATTAAAACGTTATGAAGCAGGGTGAAGGGTTCGTGTAGGAACGGGACCGGAAAACCCTAATGTTTATGGGCTTGTGGTTGCTAATGAAAGCCCATGGGTTGCACATATATTGTTTGAGGAATTGACTCTAAGCATATGTTGGACTAACATTAGTTCATAATTAGTTTAGGGAATTTAAGCGTTGATAAAGTAAAAACGGACAACGAACAGGGTAGCTGTGTAGGTAGGTGAAGTGTCATTGTCTGATGCCACTAATTATACATTTTGGAGGTTTATCACAGCGCAGAATGGGGACGTCGCTTTTGGCTGAAACTGCGAGACATTCAAGAAACAACACCACTAATTTGCCAACGAACCGTACCTCAGTGGGCCTATAATAATAATAAAATAAAATTCCACACTCAATACTTATAATAATAATAATAATAATAAATAATATATGTACAATAATTAATTCAGACTGGTATAATATATATACATATATTGTATGCCTATGAGAGCAAGAAACTGAAGTCTATGACAAAAGTACATTCTTGTGGGTTACTTCACTCATGTCGGATTACACGGCAAAGTGTTCCATGAACCTGTTGATGTATGGCTGCAGGAGTGAATTCAGATTGAACCAGCTATTTCTTCATGCAAGAAAACATGTAAAAACAAATAGATAGGTCCAAGAGAAGGGGAGAGAAAAAATATATTGGAGTTTGGTATGGTTATTTAAGGGTATGATTTCATTTTATTTCTATATATACTTTATGTTATTTATTTTTTAACCCTACCTTCTTGAGTTTATAAAAAGTCCAATGGGGGGTGTGCTGAACTTTGGCATACTATTTCTGCAACATTTGAATTAATGAAGCCAGCGTGGTTGTAACAGAATATATTTAATGAGAATGACAAAAAGGGGAAGCTGAGGAAGGTTAGGGTCTGCAAGCTGCAGAAAAATGAGTCTATCTCTATATATGTATATGATGATATATGCTATTATTATACAGAGAGAGAGAGAGAGAGAGAGAGAGAGAGAGAGGTATGTGGTATCTATATTGATAAATGAGTAGAAAAAAGAGTTGGATGGGAAGAGTCAAAGTAGTTTGTTGAGGATTTTGAGGTAGTGTTGATGTGAAATTTAGGGTGTGGGTTATGATTATGAAAATGGTGGGTTGCTTAGGTTACGTGGGAAGGTGAGTGAGAAAGAAAAGGTGTTATGGTTTTCATACAGAGACAGTTGAAGGAAATGGATGTTTGCCTATGCAAGTTTGCATTCACTGTTTGAAAGCTATTTCAAACCCTTCTATTCCTGCTTCTCCCCACACTCCCACCACGCATGGAGAAAAGAGATAGATGTAGAACTGCTACCATCATTTTTAACGGTCTATTTCTCTCTTGTTGTGCCACATATTTTGCTTTGAATCAAGCAACAATATATATATATATATAGTGACAAAACAATTCATGAAAACAATGTTACCTTCTTATGATTCTTTTAACAAACAGCTTCTCTGAAAGACCTGGTGCACAGATTAAAGTTAACTTTTACAACATGTTGCACGATAGTACGTTCTACCTTATTAACATGACATTTACAACATTCAACCACAAAGTTTATTTGATTGAATGCTTGTCGGATTAATTATTTAATAAATAGTTTTACAGTGTAAATTGAAATGAAGCCAATTCTCAAAGTTGGCTCCCCCTTGTTCTGAAGTTGATATATATACTGTCGATGACAGCTAACAAAAGTATTACTAAAAATCCTCCTATACTACTATATCTGTTAAATCATCAATGCGAAGTAGAACAAACACACAACATGAGTAAATATTAATTAAGATTATTTTGGGAAACCAAGGTTTGTCGTGTAACCACCTTTAATTAACTCCATCCCCTTTTTATGGTGGTTTAAGAATGCATTTCATTCGTGAGGGTTCAACCTTCAAGGGTTCTGTTGTAGTCACTTTCAAATTTGAGAGACCACCTCAACTTAATTTCCACTTTCTTCTTTCTTAAAACTTTGCTTAGCTAACATTACCACACCCCTTTAATTTAGATGGGTCATCTTTAAATATGCCATTAGGTTTGATTTTATTATCTTTGTTGAGCAGCAAAATATAGACTATTATTAAGACGTCTTCAACTGTAAAAGAAAAAGAATAAATAAACTACTCATTCAAGATTGCATGCACCAAGAAATGTTTGAGTTGAAGAGTCTTCAGGTATATATATGCAAGAATCCTATTGGTGAAAGGGTCAATTTTTTTGCTTTGACAGTCTGATCTTCATGAAAAGTCGCGTTAGGCTACAAAAAGGATTAATTTATAATTATTATATGTTAAAAGTTTGCAGGATTATTACATTATGACTGGTATTATTAATACATTGTTACTGGACTTGTTCTTACTTGTGACCAGGCAAAAGCTATTACTAGTTAGTTATGTGCAGCGTTTCAATTCGTAATAATGACAGAGGAAGACCAAAATCATTTTTCTAAGATTTTTATTGAAAATAATTGCTTGTAGCTAGGATTTCTATTAAATAATTTATTCTCCCTTTACGGTTACCATTTTTCTTCGTCAAAATCAACCGGTAATTTCCATACCACAGTCTAAAAATAGTTTTTATAATGAGTTAATTATATATTTTTTCGCATGTACAATTACTTGAAGCATTTTTATAATTTATTTTTCTATTATACCTCATTTTATTTTGGTATCTATTCTATCTCATAATTTTCGCCATTTTCTTTTTTTCTCCCTCTTAGTTATAAAAACAGTAATAAAAAAAAAGTGATGAGTAAAACTTCTCAGCAATCCATATCCATGGTTTACGCTATAAGCTTTATTGTTTTGGGAGATGTGTGGTATCAAGGGTAGATATATAACAATTTTGCAATTTATAAATCAATCTGAAAAAACAAAAACTGTTTCAAGTAAAACAATATTAGTAATATATCGATCCTTCAGAGATCTAACATTTATTTACCACTACTGCATATGCTTTCCCATCTCAGTTTTTAATGTTTTGGTTGGTGAAAATACAGCTTTTATATATGTTTTATTTTTTAAAAATAAATTTACACAAACCATAATTTAAAAATACGAGAGTTTGGTTGAAAATTTATGTAAACTATATACAAACATGAGATAACGAAAACATCCAATGAGATTTCGATTTATACAATAAAAATCTTCAATTCCAACACGTAGTAAACCCTAAGAAGCAATTGAATGAGTGTCTTCAATTGAGTACACCTTGTGCTCAACTCAGTAATTTTATCATTAAAGAATATGTTAATTTAACTGATAATAAAAAATAATATGTTGGGGGAAAATAGTCAATAGCCTTTCCAAAACTCAAACCTGATATGATTAAGTTAAGACAGAACTATTTAGGGTTTAGGATTCAGTGAATTTATTGAGCT
Source organism: Vigna umbellata (assembly GCF_029865625.1). Lineage (NCBI taxonomy): Eukaryota > Viridiplantae > Streptophyta > Magnoliopsida > Fabales > Fabaceae > Vigna > Vigna umbellata. The sequence goes on from NC_142166.1 coordinate 39,119,169, forward strand.
CTATTTCATCCTTTGAGGGTTGAACTAATCCCTAGGTTTTTCAGATGAAATGTGTTGCTATCGAAGTGTTCCATTGTTTATATTTATGTATACGCTATAGTTGAATTATTAGAAAGAAGACAATTTGGTTAAGATACAATTCATCTGTTGGATGGATAGACCTAACAATTACAACTGTGAGGTAATTTTATCTTCAAAACACACACACAAATAAATATATATATATATATATATATATATATATATATATATATATATATATATATATTGATGTTTATGGACAAACTGTATTCATATTTTGATGGGAAGATAAGTGTTTGATTTCGTGGGGTATGAAATCTCAATCGGTTAAGAAACACATTAGAATAATAGTTACTTCACTATATGTTTCAATGTTTCATTTGACTTGCCATCTGCATGGAATTGAAGAATGAAAAACAAAGGCAGACGGTTTGGAAGTACTTTTCTTGATGCTATACTTACACGCCATTTGAATTAATCCTTAAGATTAAAAACTGATTTTGACACCTCTCTCACTCTCTAATGCCCTTAAAATCACTACCAATTCACAAAATTCTGGTCGTCTTCACCAGCTTTTGCTCTATCTTCTTCTTATAATCAATCAATTTTAATTAATTAGAGCATCGTTAAACCAGTTAACTTCGTGTGTGTTTGCTTTCAAAACAATTTTTCAAACAATCTTACATCAAAGGGAGATATTTGGATTTGAAACGTTTATTAGACTGTCTTAAGCTGAGTATTTAGCAGATAATAAGGAATAAAATGTGCGGATTTAAATCAACTACGCAAATTCATTCCTCTCCATTTCTCTCTTCTTCTTGTCCGTTGGCCTTCACGTGCGTTTTTAATTTCTGGGACTGCTTTATTGATAAGTCCTCTCTTCAACTCGAAAAAATGGAAACATATTCTTTCCATTTATGGCTGTACTTTAAACGATGCAAAAAGAGAATTAATGGACGCATCAAAATAGGTTTTAATCTGTCAACTTGGTTGTTCTCGTGTACACATAAAAATGGTTTTCAAAATTTCCAAGGTCAGATTTATTGAGGTTTCAAGAACTTAAGATCAGTTTCTGAAACCTAACGGTGAAAAACTTGAACCAACTCAAAAAGAAACCTATTCAATATAGACTTTTAATGTAAAATTGCTGCAATACTATAAATGGGCATAAGCAACGCTCCTCTCCCAAAATGGTTGCTGTGACAGCTCTTTCATCTTTCTTTCTTCAATATTTCGATCCAAATCTTTTTAATGTTCTTATACGACACGACGTGTGCAGAATTCAGATTACGAAGTTTAGTAAGAGACCCTTTGAACAATTAATCGCGAAGAAAGACGAGGAAAATGAAATTTTCGATTATAATGTACAACTATTAATCAATGCTAATTAAGGGGCAGTTATCTTAATTTACAGTCTAGGGTTTTCATTGGATTATAACAACGACCTTAGATGACTTAAAATGTTCAGGACTTGCATAAGAAAATAAGTATTTTCTTGTCTGGTCGATTTTTTCTTAATTCATTATCTAGAGTATCTCTTCTTCAAACACCAGAATTAAACTCCGATAAAGATTTAATGAATATTGAGTGATCACTTTCCAAATTAAATTTTCTGCATTTACAAAAATAAAAAGTAAAAAATTAAAACAAAAATCCAAGAATCAAAGTCCAAAATTTGTGAGTTCTTCGTCGTTCACATTAACTCAAGTTTGTAATAATTTCCCTTTTTTACTTTATGTATATAATGGCAACGAATTGAAATATTAATACTTGTGTGTTTTATTCTACAAAAATTGATCATCTTGGCTTCAAGAAAGTTGTCCACTTACCAATATGACGAAAGAGGTATTTTAATGAGTTTATTGGAACTTATAATAACATATAGACTCATTTTAAGTTATTTTTTATTTTCTTTCATTAATTAAACTTTGCTTGAATGGTGAGATTTTTGCTTTCTAACGTCATGTTTGTCTCTTTTTTCTACATGTATAAAAATGACTTATTATAAGCAGAATGAATTTAATATTATATGCTTGGTAATTTAAATACTATAGAGGAACAATTATGTTAAAAAATTTTTTAGGGGTTTATAGACAACATATGCTTGGTAATTCATCTGATTTTTTTTATAATGTGTGTTTTATCCCTCAAAATTAATAAAGTGTTAAAAGAAAATTGCTTACCTACCAATATGAGGCAAGTATTTCAAAGTGTTTAATTCAACATATTATTACTGTATACATGCTGCAAGTATAATATGTGTGTATAATTTTCAATGTTAATTTGTAGACTAATTTTGGGCCTTGTTTATATTTTTAGTTTTAAGTCCTATTTGAGTCTTCTAGAAACAACTCGTAGAAAATTAGTTCTTCTGTTACTTTTAAAAATATAATTATCAATCAATGGACATGGTATTTCTTATCATATATCATTAACTTTAGTCTAACAGACATATAACTTTAGTCTAACATAGAAATTTAAAGGTATTAAAGTATTTTTAACTAAAAATACTAAATTAAAACTTAAAATATAAACAAGAGGTAAAAATATATTAATCAGAAAGGAATTCTTTTTCTTTTCAATTAGATAGTTTAAAATTCAGTAAGTCTTGATTGATAGTTAAACTTTACTTCTTTTATAAATATATACCTTAAACTATATATTTTTTCAATTAGTTTTACATTTAATCTCCTTTTACTAATAAAGACATTAGTTATAATTTTATCTCATGTAATCCTTAAAATTTATCATTTACAAATTTAATATTTTTTTTATTAAACCATATAAAGTAACAAAAGGAAAATTTTCAATCGTTTATTTATTTAAATCCCAATAATTTATTTATTTTATATTTATATGAGATCACTTTTCCAAGCATTAGAATATAATAGATTCAGAAATAAATAAAACAGACTTTTTTATTTTTTATAAATTCATATTTTTTGTATATTCAACATATGAGAAAAATAAACTGTACCAAAAGGATTAATGAGTGATAGGTATTTAATACAAATAATTTAGCTGTAACACAATAAAAGAATACCTATAGGAAAGAAAAAAGAATTTGAATGCAGTTTAAGTTCAAGGTATTTATTTATGGAAAAATATGAAATGTAAGGATCGGTTAAAATGAATTTGAAGTTCATAAATCTAATGAATGTGATAAAATTTTAAAATAAAGATAAGTTTAACATATCTATTTATACCAAATTTAAGAGATATGAATACTCTTTATTTTATTTATTTTTTTAATGAAGTACAAAATCAATAAGTTGGTAACTAATAATATTTTAGGATACACAGAAATATGCAACTCATCATGTAGAATACAAGACACAGAAAAAGGTGCGCAGATGTTTTCTGTATGAGCATTTATTATAGATAGAAATATTTTGGAAGGATTTTATTTTGCATATATAATAATATTTGATGTAAGAATGATAAAATGTCCAACAACTTAGTCTATCGATATTGCTTAGAAACTGCTTCATTTTATGAATGATGTGGGAAATCAACCACAGTCTTCGATCAAGGAGAGACGTCCCTTTAGTAAGAACTATACGGTAACCAAACAAGTGGATTTGATTATTAACGTGGTGAAATGGTTTTTATAATAATTGAGGGAATTTGAAAAGGAACGGCAATAGGAATTTCAATTTTTTTTTGTTTTTTGTTTTTTTTTTTGTTTTTCTTGTTAAAAGCAAAGAGGATTTTGATAAGGTCTCTATTTAAGTACATGTACACAGGGCACAATCTGTCGTGTGAAGACAACAAAAGTGACTTACCATCCACAACCCTAAACCAACCCCTCCTTCCTCCACTTATATATCTTCTTCCTCACTTCTCTTTTCTGTGCTTGATGTTCAAGATTTCTCGCCGCTACCTTCACCATAATATCTCCACCCTCAACCTCCATCCACAGTAGCCGTCTCCCTTCCTCATTCCATGGAGGATTCTTCAGCAGGTGAAGACCCTAAGACTTGTCCCCGAGGCCACTGGAGACCTGCTGAGGATGAAAAGCTTAGACAACTTGTTGAACAATACGGTGCTCAAAACTGGAATTCAATTGCTGAGAAGCTCCAAGGAAGATCAGGTATATATCATATCATATATCATATCATTCATGTATATATTTATATATATATCTCAATCTCTCATAAGTCTGATTGATTTATCATCAATTTAATTAAAAATCTTATAGTTAACACTGGAAGATCTAATTCAAGGGTTTACTATTGATTACCTTTAATTAATACTACTGCACCTGGCTAAAGCCAACTTGATTCATTCCTTAAGCACTTTATGTTTAATATCTGTATACATATATAGATAAAGCTGTTAATTATCTTCATAAAAGTTGTCCATGTCTCTGTGTCTGTGATTCATAATAAACCTTAATCATATGATCATGTTTTGGTTCCTTAGGGAAAAGTTGCAGATTAAGGTGGTTCAATCAGCTTGATCCAAGAATTAACAGAAGACCGTTCACGGAAGAGGAAGAAGAGAGGTTACTCGCAGCTCATCGAATTCACGGGAACAAGTGGGCTCTCATAGCGAGGCTTTTCCCTGGCCGAACTGATAATGCTGTGAAGAACCACTGGCACGTTATAATGGCGAGAAAGCAAAGGGAACAGTCCAAGTTATGTGGGAAAAGAAGTTTCCAAGATGTTTACAACGATTCCAACACGTTCCTCGAGAAGAGAACACCACACTCTCATCAAGACCTTTTGTTTGGTACGAGATTTGGGTTTGAGAATGGAAGATTCTTTGACTTTCGGAGCCTCGATAATAATAAGGATAATAACAATAATACGACTGCTAATAATAGGATAGTTGCGGATGCTACTCCCTCTGGTTCTCTGGCGTCTTGGAATTTTGCTTCTGTGCCAACCACCATAAACGGCTCTACTGTAGTGGATAGAAAAGGAGGGAGAGAATATTTCAACAGTTCTTCTTGCTCTTCTAGTGTTTATCTCTCAGAATGTTCCAGAAACTCAGATAGATCGTTTCTTTACAGAATTTATCCAAATCCTGCATTCTCTCTTCCCAACTACAAGAGGGTCGTTCCAACAAGTCCTTTTAGTTTCCTTGATTCTGATAATGATGGAAGGATAAAGAGAAACTTTTTGATGAGTTTTTGCGACAACAACTCATCCACATTCACCAAGTTGAAGGCTTCCACAGAGAAAGATCACCAACAACAAACACCTGAAGATGAGACCAATATCGAACCCAAAGAAGTTCCTTTCATTGATTTTCTTGGTGTGGGTGTCTCTTCATCATAATGACCATTCGATGGTTTAATTATTTAACCTCGTATGATACATCTATGATTGTAGTTTAATTAGATTTCTAGTATTCACCCTCCATAATGAATTCTAGCATTTAGCAAATAGCAATTCTAGTTTATAGTTTTGCAAAAGGCCATCGTAATTATGATGAGGCCTTTCATCATCAGGTTGTGTTTAGAGTGAAAATTTTCCAACTTTTTTTTTTTGTTTATAACTTTAATGTTATTTCCTTTTCCCCGTCTGAAGAATAAAGCTTTGAGTGTTGATGATCTGATTAAGGGTAGTGATTAGTGTGAGACGCACGTTTGCTGCGCGAGGCTTGGGGTAAATATACCCAGTAAGTGAATATGGTATTCAAAATTGCAGACATTGATCACTAAAATGTCTTGTCTCTATTTTTGCAATGGCAACTTCGATTCAAAGCTCACTAAGAATAAAAGTAGTGGCAGATGCAGGTATCTTTTATGCCCATATATATACACACACATACTAATAGCGAGATTGTGATCAAATGTAGGTGTATCTTCTTAATGAATGCAATGCATGCATTAACTCTTCCTTGCTCAACAATTCACGAGATTATTGATGATGATGCCTGAATCTTAGTCATTGATGCTTTGTGTTTATTGTAGAATCTCTTATAGGAAAGTAAGTAGGTCAATGAAATTAAATTTGGTATAGCGAAGCTGACTTTTTATGGTTTTTTTTTGTAATTTCTGTTATCATTATTTTTGTGTATGACAACCACTGATAATAGTTAGGTTAATTATAACTACACTGAATTAATGATTTTAATGATATCGCTTTAGTTGTTTTATCAGTATGTTAAAACACCCGGAGTGCTTTCAAAATTATTATTCTATTTTTCATGAGACTATTTTTGGTATGTATAAACACGCAATAGTTGAAAATTAATTCATAATAGGATTAAGAAACTGCTAGATATATTGTTTTATTGATATTCTTGCACGACTTCTACCTAGATAACTATCCTAAGCGCAGTTATCAAATTCGTTTGTTTTGTAGGCTGGATCCATCGTATTGTTATTTATTGCAATATTATTTTATATCACTTAGAAAAATAATATTATAATTGTAAATGGTTCTGTAATTTGGTGGACAGGCAATAGCTTGGTTATAGATAGTATGTGTCCTTGGAACATGCAACAACCGAAATATTCTTTTCCTATTCTTGACATACTTATTCTGACGTAAAATGGTGACTGAAATTAAACAATGACGTCACAACTATCAATTTGGACACGTGCCAATAAAATATAAGGCAGAGGAGGAGTATAAATGATGTGTAATAGGGCATGAATAATTTATGCAATATGTTTTTATAGTGGGTGTATTGTTAAGAGGTTTAAATTAAAACCATGTTTCAAGATGTCAATAAGCTTTTGCTTTATTGCAAAACGTGCAAGCAATATTGATGATATCTATTTCACAACTAAATTTGTGCAAAATATGTAAATGGTGTGTGTGGGAGAATATGTTCTTTCGTTTCTTACATATCTTTGTAGAAATTCTTGGACAAACAAATTGTTAACCTAGTTTTGATTTATAATTCAAAATTTATTTGGTGGTACTTACTTCCTACTTTCATATGTGATTTGAATTTCCTAAAAGTAATTTCTGACTTTCATTTTTACTTAATCTTTTTTTTTAATCTTCGCATATATATATATATATATATATATATATATATATATATATATATATATATATATATATATATATATATATATATATATATATATATATATATATATATATATATATTCTTTTGTGATTGTTGATTTACTTTTCAACAGCAGTCTTAAAAATTTAACAAAATTAATATATATCAGTAAGGGGAAATCACATTTGGACATCCACTAATCGCTTGACAATTTACTTTTAAAAATATATGGTATCAAAACAACGAATTTTATATTTACAGATATAAAAAGTGGATGGAAAGTAAGATAATAAATGTAAAAATTTATTGAATGTGAAAGTGTACTCCATCAGAAAAGTAAGCATCCTTATTGATGTTAAAGCTTTCAGGTAATCCACAATAAAATCAAAATATGGAAAGATAAGAAAACATAAATTAAGGTTTGGAAACTAAAAAGATCTGTAGGGCAGGTCAATTACAATGAGACAGCTTTCAGAAGAAAAAAAAACATAGCAAACTTAATCACTTCAGTCAATTTCAACATTAATCATATACGTTATAATTAATGTTACTTCTTTAAATGATAATAATTGTTATTTTTCATCCCCTTGTTGCGCCATGGGTTAATTGGACAATAACAAAACTAAAATATTTAATGCATAAATGGATATATTTCGCATGGTTTATAAATATAAAAAAAATATACATGTATATTGTAATTTAATTATAAATATCATATGATGAGTGTCGGTTTTTCTTAGTTACTTAAAAGTGATATAAACGATCATTTTAATTAATTAATTATATATATAATAGATAGATAGAGAGAGACTCACTATCAATTTTGATGCTTTTATTTAATCTCTACATTTTACCCAATTTTTTTGTTTTAAATGAACATTAACACTATAAGTATTTTGATAGCATTGAGGATACTAGTTAACTTTGATGAATTTGTGAACCCAACTTATCTAAAAACATTTCTTCATAATAAAAGAAAAAAAAATACATAACTTGAAAGAGAGATTATTGGTTCTCACTCTCTCCATAAATATTTCAATGAATATTTTATTTTCCTTTCTTTTTAGGTAGAATATTTCATATATAAACTAATACAGCCATTACAAAAAAAATATCTTTTTACCATCTCAAATTACTCACGGTTGCTTTTTATTTATATTCCTGATTTTCTTAGCCTTTATCTCTTTTAGTTTTTTTATTTTGAAATTAATTTTTTTTTTGTATCATATGTGTGTATAAAAGCTAAAATACGAGCAACAATACATTCTCTAGCTCAAATGAAAAACCACTATGTCACCCAAAAGGTAAAACATTGTTTAAAAGATAAAACATTTAGCGATGAAAATTATTTATAGGTAATTTTGCGTAAAATTCTGAATCCATATATCATTCCAGTAAACCAAGAAAATAACGTTTAAAAAAGTCGTTAATATTATTGACAAATCTTAAAGAGAAAAAAAAATAAAAGAAAAATCACACTATTTTTTGGGATGAAGGCAGGGTTGAAGTTGGAAGTAACACTCCTAATATTAACTCATTTAAAATGTGAGAAATTGAACATGTGTCCATTATTAACCAACTACGAGAAAGACCGGTACAAATTTAGTTAGTTCGTCACTCACATCTATAATTGCAAAACATTATTAAACCTAATTTTTGTTGTTCTTATGCCCAACAAAATCCTTCTCACATTAAATTTTTCAAAAAATTTGAAAAGAAGTCGAGAGAGAAAATGTGGCATAATACATTTTTTCTGTATAATGAGTCCAACAAATGTATATTATTATTATTAGATCAAATATATTTTTAAGCCCTTAAATATATATATATTTGATTTTACTTTTGTATGATTGTTCTAGAAGAGTAGAAGAGATGGTGAATTGGAGTTAAAAGTTAAAATAGGTAGTGGCGGTAGTTGGGAAGTAGAGAATTAAATAGAGAAAGGTTGGTTTGTCACACGTGTACACTCATGTCATAGCTTTCCTTTCTGCTTTAACCCATAATTTATGTATAAATAGGTTTTATATAGTATAAACGTTTTTTCTGTAAATTGATTACATCATAGCTTCTAGTCATAGCCACTATCTTAGACATATTTACCTATGGAGGTCTTGGGATAGAAAATTATATCGTTGAATCGCGCTAAGAATTTGTCAATTTCGAAACATACCCAATCTTCAATCTTACTACTCTTACAGAAATTAGTTTTTTAAACTAATTTTAGCACACACAAATTGTATACACACTTATTCTTTACTTTGAAAGGAATTACGTTTTCGAAATAGCCTTAGCGTTTCGAGAATTCTGCAAAAGTTATAATTGACGGACGGATAAAGAAGATGTGGTGGTTTTGAGGTTTGTTTAAGAGGGAAATAGTAGTGCCAATCATCCCATTCTCGGGTATTGTTAGAATCTATTTTACTGTTTGAGTCTATCTCAATAAAAATGCTTTTTTTTCTTATGTAAGTATTAATAATATTTGTTTTCTTTTTAAATAAATGAAAAATATGAATAAGTATGTATATAATCATTTCAAATTTATTTTTGATTTTTTGTTTACAGTTTGTCTTAATTCCCTGTTCTCGTATTTATTTTTATTTTAAATTAAGTAGTCTAAAAAATTATAATATTTTTTATACTTTTTATAATTATTTATTAAAATATCAATGTTATACAATTATTTTTATTAAAATTGATATTTTATTAAGCTAATCAAATTTATGTAATTAGATTATTAAATATTATAATTATGTTATACATAATTACATTTATGGTATCACGAGTTTCTATGATCCATGCTTCACCTATCTGTGATTGATGTAGTGTGTTCTTTTTTGCAACGCTTCACATTTCAAGGCTCTCTCTTGTGTTGTCGTCACTCCTTTCATCCACCAACAACATGTTTTCACACCTTCACTTTCTTCTTTAACTCGTGTATTGTCCTTTCTCTTTTAGTGGTTGTGAGTCACTCATCCCTTCTCACTCGCATGTTGTCCCCTGGTCCTAGAACATGTGCGCCACCACCTACTAACCTAATTGTCGCCTCTTCTTTTTGTTATTCACTCATGTCCCATCGTTGACGTCATGTCTTCAATCAACTTCGATCTTGGCTCATCCTCTTCAAGTTGTCGGAACAATCGGTACCGTTATAGAGTCGCGCAGCGGAATAAAATATAGATAGCGGAAAGCGTGTAACGATCACAACACAAGTTAAAATATGTGCTAAGAGTTTAGGGATCAAGAAAATCAACACAGAATTTTTATCCTGGTTCGAATCAAAAGATTCTACGTCCAGTCGTTAATCACTATAAATAGTGATTAACCTTTTTCACTAAAAATATGGTTTGCAGATTACAATCAGATAATCAAAATAAGCAAGGAATAGAAAACACCTTCCTTCGACACACGAACGGAAGAACCTGCTCAGCCAACTTGAAGAGAACCGCTCCGACCTTTGACACACAAAACGCGAGCTTCTCCTATTCACAAGACCAGGCAAGAGCACTTCTATCACTTTGAGAACTTCCTCAGACAAACTGTATTCTCAAAATGGCATAGATCCTTTTCACTCACAGAGAGCTTCCCTTAGGCACAAAGCTCTAATACTCTCAATTGAAAAGTTATTTCTAAGAGCTGTGAAGACCTCTATTTATAAGCCTAGTTTCGTGCAAGGTCAAAAACTAAAAAAACATCTCCCAACTGCCATTGATAATCGATTATCATAAGTGATAATCGATTATTTGTGTCCGTTATGGGGTTTTCAAAATGGTGATAATCGATTATCCTGAGCAATAATCGATTATTCCAGAGACTTGGACAGAATTAAATAAAACAGTGATAATCGATTATTTTGTGTAATAATCGATTATTTGCGCAAGCAACTCTCTTCTAAACTGGCTTGTGATAATCGATTATTACTCTTGATAATCGATTATTTGTGCAATGACTCACTAAATATGAAAACTTCTAAGAGTTTTTACATCATTACATTTTATCCTATACATTTGTTTCTACAAAATGCGTTTAACAAAGATGCATTTAGAGTCTTCAATTCTTCAGCTTTTATCATCATCAAAATTTCACTGTAGCTTCAAGATACCAATGCTCCTCATTGGTAACACAAGTAAACTTGAATTTCACCCAACACTCATGTTCATTAATATCAAAATAACATCCCTTTTATGTGGGACATGAAGAATGACCATCATGTTATGTGGATTGGACTTTTTGAAACTCATGATCGGGCTACCAGAGTTCTTCACCATATCATCCCTCAACTTGAGAATAAACGTTTGACTCCAACTGATGTTAATCATGAATAGTGAACCACTCTTGATTCTACTGTACTTTAGTGGATCTACTTTATCTTTTTTTATCTATTCACCACTATCATGGAGAAAGGCTTCACAGATATGATTACCTGTAATCGTTTAGTTTCCATTTTTCAAGACAACCAAAATTCTCGTGGTTTTGCTCTCAAGCAGGATTTCTTTTCCACTCACATGGATAACTTTCCAAATGTTTTTGCAAATTGTCAGGGATTCAAACAAATCTCTAATTAGTTTATGAATGTTGGCTCTCCTGTTAGTAGCCATTATTTGGTTCTCTAACTAGTCTCTAATTTGTTCAATCCCTTTTGTTGTGTAGCCACCCTGATCTGTTAGAGAAATTATTTCCCTTCCTTCCTCCAGGCATGTTCTATGTTGACTCTCAAGGGATTTGGTCTAGTGAAGATGCAAACAATTGCTTCTCACACCGCCATATACACTTTAGCCCTACGGGACCTTCATCACTCCTTGCCACAACACTCCAACTGTCACTCAAATAATCGTTCTAGGTCATGCTACAATCACAACAATCAGGGTTGTTTTGGTAAACATAATCAACATAGTGGATCTTGCTCAAATGATTTATTTGGTTTGTCTACTTCTCCTGATATAGTTCATTCTTCATCATGGTAGTCATCTCATTCTATTTATTGGAATCCTTGGAATTGGACTCTTCCTCCTTGTCCTTATCCCATATCTCGTTAGACTCACCCCGCAAAACCTTCAAAGTAAGCCGACATTTTAGATTAGTGTTCTCAAGCCTACACTGCCGCAACTTCCTTAGTACCTACCAACATTATTGCTGCTATGCACACCATGTCCCTAGCACCTCCTAACAGCACGTGGTATATGGACACTAGAGTCTCGTATCACTCAACGACATCATAAGGTAATTTGATGTCTTATTCTAATTTAAGTCATTTAAATTAGATACTAATTGTTGGTAGTGGTCAAGATATTCCGATTCAAAATTCTAGTCACACAATCCTTCCTATATCAAATCACCAAATACCTCTCAACCTTAACCACATCTTGGACACACAACATATTATAAAAATTTTAATTTATGTGCAACAACTCACCACTCGTAATAATGTTTTTGTTTCTATGTAACTGATTTCAAACAAATGATCCCTTATGAAATATGACAATGATGACAATATTTTGCTGGTTTACTTTTTAAAATAGTATTTAAGTTAACTAAACCTTTTTTGATGATAAATTTTTTTGTTAGATTTACATCTCGTTATGTAAAATTTACTTTTTAGTGTTTTTTTTAAAATTAAATTAAATTTAAAATCCATATTTATTATGGCAAGATTTCATATGCTTAGTATGATGGTATAAACTCATTCTTAAATTTCAAATCTATTGACATTATCTAGGAAGTTTTAAACAAACCACCAACTGTTTCAACTTCCAATGACATCCATGATAACAAACAACAAATTCAGTCGACAAGCTGAGACAAAGTTTTAGAGACAAATAAGATTGTAATGGTATTTCGTGTTTGATATAACCTTAAATTATTTATTACTATTGATGCATCTCTTGACTTAATTAAGCAAAAGCAGGGCGTGTCAATCTTTTTGGCCACCGGCCTGCATCTCTCTTTATAAAGCATGATCTCATATGTTTCATTTGATGTATATGTGTTGCTTTTTGACATAGTTAAAGGAAGTAATGAACACAAAGATTTTAACACTAAGTAACGAAATTGTGGACCTAATTAACCGAAAGCACTCGGCTACCCATCTCTGATTTCCATTTAGATGGCTCATCATAATCAGACACATGGGCAAAGCAAAGAAAGAGAAGAACAGCACAGATGAAAGAAAGAATAAGAGGCCAATACAGAATAAGTGGTCTCTCTCAACCAACACAGCACCAATATCTCCAATCCTCTTCCTCCACACTTTCTTTTAATTTCTCTCTCATGGGATCTCTTTTTCTTTCTTCCAAACTTTCTTTTTTCATTTTTTCTTTCCAAAGATTAGATGCACTAATTACATTGAAATCATGACCGTTAAGTACGGGAACTTCAATGTTTTTTTATTAATGAAATTTATCAATCAAACATATAATATAACCCAGTCAGTTAGAATTATTTGTTTATTTAACTTTTCGTTAAAACGATTGATTTTGGGAACCTCATCCACCAATTTTTTAAAATATTTATTGAAATATGTTTTTATATCCTTTTAAGATAAAAAAGTTACAAATTCAGTTTCCAATTAATCAGATAACATTTATACAACAATGAGCTTAACATACATTAAATTTTGTGATAATTTTTCATCATAAAAATCTTTTGACACTTTTATATATTTTGTAAATTTTATGTCAATTGTAAACTGATTGTAACTTTAGATAACGTGGGATATTCAATATACACATTAATACGTTTAAATATATATATATATATATATATATATATATATATATATATATATATATATATATATATATATATATTTTGTGTGGTACTAAACTTTAATAGATTATATGATAGCAGATAAAATAATAGACTTAACAAACAAATTTTATTAAGATAAATTTTAACTCATGACTCAAATGCTATGTTAAAAGATAGATTTTAAGTCTAACTTAACATCACAAATTAATTTGTAAAGTAAGGTTTGCATCTAATATATATTGTGAATTGATCATATTTTTAGTAAATGTGAAACTTTCAATATTAACATTAATATTATATAAACCATTTATTTTTAAACTAATTTAAATAAAGTTAAAATGAGTGAAATATATATTATGTGTAAATAGAGTTAAATTGGATTAAATCATAATTCAAAATCTATTTTTTTGTTAAGATGGGACTAGAGGTGAGGTCCTATATCGTGATGTTGAATTTTCGAATGCTAGGTGCCAATAGAGTTTAGGTGAATGTGCCGTGTCTACTATAAGGGTTCACTTATTTTAAAGATTACTTAAATTACTTTAAAAATATCGATGTCAAAATAGTTAATGTGTTTTGGTAATAATAAATAATAATTGTAATAATAATAATATACAAATGAGTTTTTTAAAATAAACTAATATAAATATCTTAAATAAATTTTATAAATATCTTAAAAACATGTGATATAATTACTACTTGCAAACAGTTCTCATAATTAAATATTATTGTTTGTTCTTAAAATAAAAAAAAAACTTTTTTCAAGGAATTAATCCTATTTATTACAAAATCAAGTTTAGAACCAAATTTTAGGATAGCAACATAACCTAACATACTATATATTTTTCATTTAAACTTAGTTTATGTATCTAAATAAATAAATACTGTTTGTAAGCTTGGGGGATCAGTAATTACAGGTATCAATTGAAATTAAAAGGATGGTTTCGTAGTTGCTCTCACAGTGTTTCTTGTATTATATTTGTAAAGTATGCTTTATGTCATATTCTAGATTATTATTATTAAGCCTTTGATTGGATTTAACCGTGGTAAACTAGTGAATATTCAAATATAAAAAATGCTTAAATAATTTCTTAATGTTCTTCTGGACGTCCCAAGGGGCAGGAAAACCACACACACACACACAGATATATATATATATATATAAGAATAAAAAATATCTGAACATATTGTTAAAATATTTTCAAACTTGCCTTAGAATAATAATAGAGAATAATAGTAATAATTATAAAATGAAGACACAAATATTTTTAATATATGGAAATATTTAATGAAGTAAAAGCTTACCTACACAAACAAGTTAATTAAGTTTTATTAAGATAAAATATGAATATAAGATCAGTGCTTATAACTCATCAACCAAAGAATGTTTAACCATAAACTTCTAATATGTTAGAACCATAATAATTAGAATGACTCAATAAATATACAAGTCATTTATGATTAGACAAATAATTTTTTCTTTTTTAAAAAACTAACTAAAAAACTAATATTCTCTTCACTTACAAAAATTATCCTCGTTAAAGTAAAGTGAAACAAGATGAGTTTACTAATTTAAAATTTTTAGGGACATAATTATAATTCTAATAAATTTAAATGATATTTACCTCTCTATCTCAAGTAATGTGTCAAAGTCATATTAAATAATTTATAAAGAACGAACTTGATGATATCATATCAAGAAAATCATTAAAATGAATAATATACAAAGAGATATTCTCCAAAGTTCATAAAGGAGAATAATTTATAAGTTTATTTTCTCAAAGTTGGATGGAAAGTTATGTTATTTATGATTTATCGTTTGTGAAAGAAGTGAGGAAGATGGAGAAAGATATATTAGCGGTTGGAAGAAGTGGTGTCCAATCAAATCTTTGGGCTACACCAACTGTCAGCCAAATTATGCAGTCAATATTCCCATTCCTACTTTAATTCTTTTAATCATTTCTTCTTATCTAAAACCTTCGCATAATCTCCTCCGTTCAGCCTCCAAAAATCACGCCACCACTTTTCCAACTAAATTTATCTCCTTTTCTTTAGGGCCACTGCTCATTCTCCAAACCCACTGTTATTTTCTCTCTTTCCTACCAATTATTCATCACTTCCTTATCTACAAAATAAGATATTTCTTCACTTTTGATGAAAGAGAATCTGTTCACTAAATCATCAGTTATAAGAATGATTTCTCCGGTTAAGAGTCATAACCTTCGGTTACTTTTCTTTAGTAGTCTGAAAACGGATATCCGAATCATCTAACTGTTCATCATAAGTTCATCACTTAGAAAACTAACTTAATCCGACTCATTTATAACGAGTCATAAAAATTTTAACTCGATCCGACCCACCACAAATTGATAGGTTAAATGGAACTCACTCATTTAATTACAATTTTTTTAAATAAAAAGAATTAAAACTTTTTGTAATTCAGATATAAATAAATTTTACTTTCAAATGATGTTAAACTAAGACAATTTAAAATAATAATAAAAAGTACAAAATAATCTTTCTTGGTGAATGAAGAGAGTATTTTTTAAGATTTTATAAGATAATAAATTAATAAAATAAAATTAGGTAGGTTGGTGAGTTAACGGATTCAATCCGGATGAGTCGGATTTAAATGAGTCGTGTTCAAAATTGACCCATATAAAAAAATACATTTTTTTCAAACTCAACTTCGTCTGAACCCATGGTGGGCCGGGTTGACCCGTGAGTTGTAATTCATTTTAGACGTTTATTTTAAAAATAAAAAGAAAACTATATATTAATTATAATTAATTAACTTGACCAATTCTATTTACATCGAGATGAATTGAGTATTTATTTTAATGTAGTTAGTAGAGGCTATCCATCAATCATTAAATTTTCAATGTTGCATTGACGTGTCAGAATTGGAAGGACACGGTTATTAGTTAATCGTTAGACCCCACTTCATCATACAATTGAACAGTTAAAAAATGTCCACGGTGACAGTTATCATGGTGTACCTCTTAGTTGCATCTACTTTAATCAACAAATTATTGAATTGACTGTAATTATTAAAGAAAAGTCAGTTACATGTCCCCATGTATAAACAAAACAATTTTAATGGCCCATAATGTCACACAATCCATTCCATTATTAAAGGGATAAGCCTCAACCCAACCTTGCAAGCCAACACAAGTAAAGTTCGCTTATTTCACTAGTTGTTGTTAAGGTCTGCACTATACAAGAATGTCTCAGGGAAGAGACAGTGCAAAATCTTTGGTTTTGGTCTCTGTGATTTGTCTACTGTGCCTGTTGGTTCTTTCGAAAGGTGCTAATGCAGCAACTTACACTGTTGGAGGACCTGCAGGATGGAGCTTCAACACTGATACTTGGCCCAATGGAAAAAGGTTCAGAGCTGGTGATATCTTAGGTAAGTGAATTTAATAACTCCACACACTGCAAAATGCTAGTTTTAACTTGTTTATCAACTCTTAGCTTTTAACAAGATTTTTACAAAATAGTGAAGACTGTAATATATAGAAATTGTGTTATGCTTAGTCTCACCATGTAACTGCATGCTCAATGTGGTAACTGCTGCAGTCTTCAAGTATGACTCAACGAGCCACAATGTGGTTGCTGTGGATAAGAGTGGATACAGCAACTGCAGAAGTACAGCAGGTGCAAGAGTGTTCCGTTCAGGGAACGATCAAATCAAGCTGGCAAGAGGACAGAACTACTTCATATGCAACTATCCTGGTCACTGTGAATCTGGGATGAAGATTTCCATTAATGCAGTTTGATGCTGTTGAAGACTTGTGGACTTGAAGTAGTTAATTATAAACTATAGCTAGCATTACTAAATGTTAGTGTGTGATGTTTGTATATATTAGTGGCAATAATTTTGTGAAGAAAGTAAGTGTGAGCTGGCTGTGTTGATGGTTCAGTTTGGAATGTTTGTGTGGTGGGAGTATGATAATGGTGCATTAGTCACGGGCTCTTCTTATGAGACATTGGATCTGCATATTTTGATGTTATTCAAGTCTGAGAGAGCCAATTGTCTGTTGTGTTTGTGTGTCGGTGTCACAGTGTTTGGTTGTATTAACAAACAAATTTGTTGCCTCAATAAATTAAATTTGCTACGTGACGCCAATAGTTGTTTATTAGAACTAGCTTTGAGGTGTTTAATTAAGCTTTTGTTATGAGTGATATCTATCTATCCTTTACTCAAAGTATCGATGGAGTGTGACATAACATGGTTTGAATTTGTGCAAGAGGCATGAACCATATTCATGAATCCTATCGTTGAATGACATCAGATACCATGAATTAGTCCAAATATAATATTCTTCTTTACTTACTAAGAGTTCCTTGTTTTGAAAGAAATTATCATTAAGCATGGCGAATTGTTGCTGGTAAATTAGTATTTTCCTTAGCATGTTCTAGATGGGATCCCAATCTTCGATTGAATACTTACTAATTAAATCCATTAATTTCTTAATTATAAACTATAACTTTGGACTTACCAATAAATAGTCACATTAATATGAATAATCGACTGATGGCAAGTTTGAAGCTAATCAGCCAAAACTATTATACGTACACACGTTGTATTATGTGATTTTTGCACTAAAACAGTAAAAATTAATGAATATTTGATATTTTAATTGAGTCTTTCACTTTTTGGCCGTTGCTCCTTCCATCACCACCCCTTCTCCTTTCACCTCTCCAATTTATTTGATTTTCAAAACTATTCTTCTGTTAAAATTTATTTACTTTTACCATTTAGGGATTTTTTTAATATATTTCAAAATCCTAATTTTACCTCACTTATTCACTCACGCACCACCACATTTCTCACGGATTCTCTCTTCTCTTTTCATTTCCGTTTTGAGTTTTTGTTCTTCCTTCTCTCCCTTTTCTGTTCTTCCTTCCCTCCCTTTTCTGTTCATTCTTTTCTTCTCTTTCTTGTCCGTTCATTACTTTCATTGGTGTTGATTCCTGATGTGGAGGAGTGTAGAGGAGGAGCGTGGACAGAAGTAGATATCCATTTAACGGATATCCCACAGTTCCGATTCTGATTTTTTTTTCTTTTCTATTTTATTTTGTTTAATTTATAATTCGAATATATTTATTTATTTTATATATATTTTCTTAATTTTTTTTAAACCGTAATATAATTTGAATATATAGATTTAATTAAAAAGAACGCGTAGGTTTCATTATGGAAGTAGCATGCAGGGAAATATTTTACATTGGGTTGATGAGTTGAGGGGAAGGAGTAAAGAGTAATGTATAAGTGTGGAAGAGTTTAGTATTAAAGAAATAAATATGTAATAGGAATAGAAAGAGGGAGAGACAAAATAGGATTATTGGTTACGGTTGTGAAAAGAAAAGATGGGAGAAGGTGGGTCGTGAAAGGAGAGGAGAGGAGGTTTGCAGGATTTCGAGAATTAGGAAAAAGAAAACAAAGGAAGTTTATGTTTCTGGAGTTGAAAAGAAGAGGAGGAATTTTAGTGTTTAAGTGGAGGTGTGAGGGAGTAACCCAAGAGTGTTATGGGAACACAAAATGAGAAGGGCGTTGGCTGGATTGTTTGTGGAGATGAAAGGAAGGGAGAGGAGAATAGAGAGACATTCATTAGAAGGGTGTTAGAGTTTTGATTAGGTGTTGAGAAGAGAGAATTTAAAATGAAAAGAGAATGAACGAAAAAGGGAGAGAAGAGAATAATGAATGGAAAAGGGAGAGAAGGAAGAACAAAAACTCAAAACGGATATGAAAAGAAAAGAGAGAATCCGTGAGAGATGTGGTGGTGGGGTGCGGTGTGTGTGAATAAATGAGATAAAATTAGGGTTTTGAAATATATTAAAAAATCCTAAATGGTAAAAGTAAATAAATTTTAACAGAAGGATAGTTTTGAAAATCATATAAATTAGGAAGGTGAGGGAGTAAGGGGTGGTGGTGGAGGGAGCAACACCCTCGGTTTTTTCATGGTTTACCTTTGCAAAGTCATGTGGGCTTGTGCTTTTTGTACCTCCCTAAATTTTTCCTTCCACCAAGCTAACTTTTCCAATACCATCATATTTTTGTTAGAGGTTTTCAGAACACACATTCCGAAAATATTTATCATAAAGGTATTGATTCCAAGTTAGAATACTTATATGGTTAGTTTTGACTTTCAGAAAACACATTCTGGAAACACATTCTGGATCGGTAATATTAGTATTCTGAACTGACTATTCCGAAAAACTTTGAAAAGAATTTTTCCGAAAGGTTGCTTTAAAAGTTTTTTTAGATAATCCTTCCATAATTATAATATTACTGTTCCAGAATGTGCATTCCACTTTCGAAATGTGTGTTTGGAAAACTTCTACAATAAGTAAGATGAGCATTTCAAAAGTAATTGGGAGAACAGGTAGTAATTATGGAGTTGCAGGAAGAAATATTCTATGATTTAATACTGGAATGGGCTAAGGCCACAAAATGAAATTAGACGACAGGGCCTCATATTTTGGGTTAACATAACTGCAGACTCAAATGAAGTAGCCCATGGTGTAATAGGAGGGGTTTTTTTATACATTTATAACAAAAAAATTTGAATCCACATTTATAGATAAGTTGTCCATCTCACATATACTCTTCGCACATTTTTTTTTTCATATATAATCGATTAGAAAAAGCTATAACCAATTACATGCTAAAATAATTAAGGTGTACAGTTTAATATAATTAATTACATATTTATCATAATCGATTACCATTACATGTAATTTGGATTGCAGAACATTGTAATTGATTCCAACAATAAAAAAAATGGATAAATTAAGATATAATTAATTATGATTTAAGTTTTAATTACAATTAATTATAATTAAGATATAATTAAAAGGTATCTATCTATTTTTTATGATCATAGTTAAGATATAATTGATTATGAATGATTAAGATTTAAGTTTTAATTACAAATGATTATAATTAAGATATAATTAATTATAAAAAAAATATAAATACATATTTGCATTTTACTAAATGTTTTTTAGGTTCAAATATAAATAATATATAACTAAATAAGATGTCATAAATTCTTACGTTTGAAAGAAAAGTAGATACAACATCTCGATCATACTCAGAAAATAAAATTAAGATTGTTATGACCCTTTCTCACCATTAAACATTTATTCATGTCTCCTTCTCAACATCCATAAGCAAGTTTCACAAGACTTTACAAGTTATAGAACATTTCCAAGATTGTCTTAGTCAAACTTTTTACAGGAGAAATTTCTTGGACGAAAGATCGTTTACACTACCTATGAGTTTTCTTTCTCTCACATCCTTATTATAATTGAATGTTAGAACTCTCTCAGAATAAATATCTAAATATTTGACGCACTATGTATATCTACTAATCAAACAGAAAAAAAAATAGTATTGATTAAGTTACCATATTCCCTTATCAATTGCTAAGCGCACTCACTAGTGGTGTAAATTCATTCAAGCATAAGTAATAAAGTTAATTTTTGATGAATTTTTATTCTTTCAATTAACGGAAAAACCCCAAAAAGTTATTGTTAAAAGAATTTAACCAAATAAATTTTAATTATATTATAAGTAGTTTTGATCTTAAATTCATCTGGTGGCAATGTTTTGATTTTAAATCTGTTCAATAATATAGTAAAGTTATTTATTGTATTTTTAAAGTATAGTACGTTTTAGAAACTGAAATTTCATTATGATTTTGTGTTTTGAAAAGTGCAATCAAACGTTAAAAAAAAAATTATTTTACACTCAAACTTTTAAAAAATGTTAAACTAGTGATAATAAGATATTATATATTTATATTGGAAAAAATAGTTTTGGTACAAACAAAGAACACTGTTATCGAAGCGTAAAAATTGTGGCAAATGCTCTCGATTCTTTGTCGAGACCCTAATTGTCCAAGAAAAAGAAGCTTGATGAAGAAGGACAAAAACAAAAGCAATATTTATTATTAACAAAGAATTTTTATTTATTAAATTCTCATTCGTAGTTTTCGTCACGGCTTGGCCGTAACGTTAACGATTATAAAATAATTATTTAATCCATTATGGCCAAAATACAACGATCAAGTGGAAACCCCCTCCATTTTCACTACAATTACAAACATGCCATTCCTCTGTCTGAAGTTGCTTTCGCTTTTTTGGCTGCTTAAGGTTATTAGCTATGAAAATAAAAACAAAAGTATTTATTAGATTCATTTTTTTTTGTTGTGTTTGTAGATAAATCTTTTGACGTGCCTTGGTAGGACACTCACCTAAAGATATTAATATATTTTATTAAACAATTTTAAAAGTACGTGTAAAATGAGAGTTGTGAAAATAGGTTAACTGGTCCAACCGATCTACCACTTAATTATAATTTTTTTAAAATAAAAAAAATTTACAAATTTTAAATGTTTAATTAATTTTTAAAATAAAGAATTAAAATAATTTTTTCAAACAAAAATATAATAAATATTTTTTTATAAAATTAAAATAAAATTAGATAAGTGGATTGATGAACCAACCGACCACGTTCAATTCGCATAAATCGAATTTAAATCTGAACTACATAAAAAAATAGAATTTTTTCTTTCTTATCGAATTAATGTTACGAGAAAAAGTAAAATCAAATACTTTCTTATCACTAATAAAAAGAAATGTCATTTGCAAAAATCTTGCAAAAAAGTAATATTATAATGTTGAACCCATAGAAAAATCATACTATACAACACATGAATAACTACTAATATCCAAAGTGCTCCTGATTTTATTTATATAAATATTAGAATATAATTTATGTCAATAGTAAGTAATAAAACTTTTAAAATAAAGATCATTTCGAATATATACACACACACATTCATTAAATTCATATTTATATATTTTCTTTCAATGGATTGAATTGTTTTCAAAATATGATGCAATCTAATAATATTTTATTATTTATTGGGTTTTTCATTCGTTGGATTTTTATTTTTTATTTTTTTAAATTGAATATGCATCTGACCGATCATTGTACCGATAAAAGAAAACACAAATTAATCGTTGACTTGATTGCTTTCAAATAATAGCACATAGAACGATAATGTGGGTGAAGAGCAACGAGTCAAATTCCAGCCTTAGTCAGATTCTTGCAAAGCGTTTCCTCATATATTCTGAACCCATATCACCCCCACCAAACCAAAACCAAAACTCCATTGGAGAATACAGAGAGAGAGCTATGGACAGAGAACAAGAAGAGATGCAGTTCCTGGGGTTCTCTGGCGTCTACAGAGAATCCTACAAAATCATATTTGCATGGAGAAAGATCTTCAGCAAGATCACCCTAACTCTAATCCTCCCTCTCTCCTTCATCTTCCTCATCCACATCGAAGTCTCCAACATCCTCTTCGGCAAGATCGTCAAAAATACACAACAAATGATGGAAACCCCACAAGACACACCCCAATACCACACCCTCTCCAACATGCTCTCTTCGGAATGGACCACCTTCATGCTCTTCAAGCTCATCTACTTCACTTTCCTCCTCATCTTCTCCCTCCTCTCCACCTCTGCAGTGGTATACACCATCGCCTCAATCTACACCGCAAGAGAGGTCACTTTCTCCAAGGTCATGACCGTCGTTCCCAAGGTTTGGAAGAGACTCATGGTAACCTTTCTGTGCACCTTCGCAGCCTTTTTCGCCTACAACGTCATGGCAGTGCTTGTCATCGTCATATGGGCACTTACAACTGGGGGAAGGAGCGGCGGAGTTGGGCTTTTTGTGGTGTTGGCGGTCTTCTATTTCGCAGGGTTTGTCTACTTAACCGTGGTTTGGAATCTTGCCACTGTTGTTACTGTGTTGGAAGACTCGTGTGGGATTGGAGCCATGTTGAAGAGCAACGCGTTGATAAGGGGGAAGACGGGTTTATCGGTACTCATATTCTTGAAGCTGTTGGTTTCCTTTGGGTTGATACAATTTCTGTTCAAGAAAACGGTGGTGCATGGGTGGAGGTTAGGGTCGGTGGACAGAACACTTTATGGGATAGTGTGTCTGGTGCTGTTCTCTCAGTTGTATCTGTTCCAACTCGTGATCCAAACGGTGCTCTATTTCGTTTGCAAGTCCTACCACCATCAGAATATCGATAAATCCGCTTTGTCTGATCACCTTGAAGTGTACCACGGAGAGTATGAGCCTTTGAAGGCCAAAGATGTTCAAATGGAAGAGAGCCATGTCTGATAGCTACATTACTATGTTCTATTATCTGCCATATATGTAGTTTAATTTCTGGTGCCATAAGAAACTTTTTCCCGTTGTGAAATTATATCAAGCACTTATGTGAGATTGCTGAATCCACAGGATTAATTATCTCCAGCCAGTGCCTTAATTAATTTCATTTTCCGATGTCTGTTAATAAAATTTGGTGGCGGTTAATTTGTCAATCTGTGATCTTGATTTTTATAATCAACGTGTGTGTATTCTGAAAAGTATGACTTGGTCTAAACTGCATTTTGAATTCTTCATTTTTAAATCTTGGTTTAATTATAGAAAACAAGCGTTGACTTGCTTTTGCTTAGTATGATCGGGCATTGCCATTCTTTTTAGGTGCTTGTAGATATAGTTTTTATTTTTAATTTACTTTTTTTAATCAGTACATACTAATGGTTAATATATTGTATGAAGATATCAAAGTATTTATTATAGAAGGGAAAATAGTAGTCCGATATATCATTTATGACAAGTTGTAAGGATGTGTGATAATAATTAATTTGTCTCCACGTGAGCGTGGCGTGCAGAGAGGTGGAAGGAAAGACTTGTGTTAAAGTCGTCGCATGTATTACACAGATAGAGCTTTGAATATGTTTGGTGTAAAATTTTAATCTGAAGCTTCCTTCATTGCCAGCCAGCACAAGTTTATCAAAATAAATAAGAGAGATCATCATTATTCAATTACCTAATTAAATAGCAAAGAAATAAATAGAGAGAATGGTCAAGAAAGGAACAAATCAATTCGGAACATGAAAACGATTTGGTGTTAATAATAAAAGAGGATAGAAAACACACTTCATTTATTTATTTATTTTCATACGGCCAGCTTTGAAGGCATAAAAAAAATAAAATATATATATATATATATATATATATATATAGGCTTAATACCTCTTTTGGTCCCTCTTTAGGGGGACAATGTTCAAGTCCGTCCTATCTTTCTTAAAAGGTTTAATAGCCAATTTAGTCCTCACTTTGGTTGAAAAATCTCAATTTAGTCCCTCCTTATAAAAGTGTTTTGAATTAGTCCTAACTTTTAAAATAGTGGGTCAGATTGGTCCTTTCTGTTAAATATAAGTTAACAAAATTAATGGATGATGATGTGACACAACTTAAAGCTAACGAGGGACCAATCTAACACATCAGCTTTAAGCTGTGTCACATCATCATCCATTAATTTCGTTAACTTATATTTAACGAAAGGGACCCATCTGACCCACTATTTTAAAAGTTAGGACTAATTTAAAACATTTTTATAACGAGGGACTAAATTGAGATTTTTCAACCAAAGTGGGGACTAAATTGGCTATTAAACCTTCTTAAAAAGTTAAATGTGGTCCCAAGTTGTGAAAAAAGTGTACAATTAAATCCTTTTTTGTCATAAATATTTAACGATCCAGCTTACATCGTGGAGTGATGTGTGCAATGTGGCTGTTTTGGTTCACAACGTGGTTGCATAAGGGGTAAACATGTGATTTTCATTAAAATTGACTTGGCAGTGTAAAAAAATTGTGAGTTAGGGTTTGGGTTGCAGAAATCGCGATTTGGGGTTAAACATTTTGGACGAGCTGTCTTTCAAATTGGGTGATCTTGAAGCTGAAATCTGCACATCAAATTAAATTCCGCAAATCACTCGCTCGAAAGCCACGTCTCTGATTTCCGACACGGTTTCTCATTTAATTCAGCAAGTATGCGTTTGGCGCGCAAGCAATAGGTACAAACAAAAAACAGAGTAGCAAACCCTAATTATTGAGACAATATTGCATCAAACGGAATGAAGGAAAAGGGGAGTGATATGGGATAAAAGGAAAAGGGAGATATTAGAAGGAACGCACGGGCAATAGGATTTGGAGAAAACGGTGATTCTGTCGGAGAAGATGGCGTTTTGAACGAAGGCCAAAACAAAATTAGAGGCTTGGACGTGCAATGTTCCAAACCACAACACAAAAACAGTGAACGTCACCGTTACGAACATACTCCACCTTAATCCCAACATCATTCTCCTTCTCTTTCGCAAATACATTGTTCCTTTCCTTCCTCATTCATCAATGTTGTGGTTGGATAAAAAACAAATCTGATAGAAGCTGTTTTTGTCAGTGAAGTTTTTGAAGAAACTAAATGTGATGAATTAATATTTATGTTACACAGGAGAGTGTTGGTTTTATATTTTCAATTAGTTCAATGGGGTCACTTTTAGGTGCAATCCTATATCAATATGCTCTGAAGGAATATGCATTCAGGAACTTGTTGTTCTGGACTCAGTTGATATATGGTCTGTCAGGGATGCTTGATCTGGTTCTGGTATTGAGATGGAACCTGAAGTTTGGCATAGCAGATTATGTGTTTGTCGTGATTTTTGAAAGCATAGCCCAAATGACTAACAGGCTAAAGTGGATGCCTATGCTTGTGCTTAGCTCAAAGCTGTGTCCCTCAGGCATTGAAGGAACCTTTTTTGCTCTCTTGATGTCAATTGATAATGTTGGACTTCTCTCTGCAGCATGGGGTGGTGGCTTTGTTCTCCACATTCTGAGGATCACAAGAACCAGGTTTGATAATATTTGGTTGGCTATTTTGATCAGGAACATCTTAAGGATCACTCCACTTTGGCTGCTGCTTTTGGTTCCTAGAGCTGACCACAACTCTTCCATTCTCCCAATAACTGAAACTGTTGATTCCGAGGTGGTCATTGAGATTTGTATTACAATTGCAATTTGTATGCATTTAATGACAAAAATAATAAATAAATAAAAATCTAAGATGATTCTGTGAGAAATATGTTAGGTGAAATATATATATATATATATATATATATATATATATATATATATATATATATATATATATATATATATATATAAGTCTAGAGATTGATCTTTTGTATTATGATATTTATTTTTACTTTAAATGATGAGTTCTTATGCAATTAGTGTGATACCTAATACATATATCTTAAACAACTATGTGTTCACTTTGAAAGAATTTACTATTTACGATTGTTTGCATAAATAGATTTTTTATTTTATTTGTGTTCACTTGAAGACATTTAAAAAGAAAAAAAAAAGGAGTGGATTTGCAGGAGGTTAATTCCATCTTCTCTATCCGGCATAGATTTGACAAGATTTATCTAAAAAATCAATTTTATTCCTGTAAAACTATATATTCTTCTGATATTTATTTTTGAAAAATGCATACTGCATAATAATATGGTAGATTGAATTTCAATAAAGTAAAGTTGACGGAGCTATTGGTGGAGCAAGCAGCGGTGGCGGTTTCACAGCTAGCAGGGGTAAGAGGGCAGGTGGAAAATTTGAAGAACGAATTGAGGTGGATGCAGAGCTTTCTCAGGGATGCAGCTGCCAAACAAGAAGGCAGCGCCTGAGTTCGCTTGTGGGTGTCGGAAATCAGAGACGTGGCTTTCGAGCCAGTGATTTGAGGACTTCAATTTGCTGTGCAGATTTCAGCTTCAAGATCACCCAATTTGGAAGATAGCTCTTCCAAAATGTTTAATCTCAAATCGCGATTTCTGTAACCCAAATCCTAACTCACAATTTTTTTTACCACTGCCACGTCAACTTTAATGAAAATTACATGTTTACCCCTTATGCAGCCACGTTGTGAACCTAAACAGCCACGTTGCACACATCACTCTACGTTGTCAGCTGGATCGTTAAATATTTAACGCCGTGACCAAAAAGAATTTAATTGTACACTTTTTTCACAACTTGGGACCATATTGAACTTTTAAAAAAAGGTAGGAAGGACTTGAACATTGTCCCCCTAAAGAGGGACCAAAAAAGGTATTAAGCCATATATATATATATATTGTCATGATCTGTTGCAAATTCACAATTACAATATCAAGGGCTATCAAATTTCAACAATTTTAAGAATTTATTAACATTTTATAATTAACTATTATGATCATTCCTTACAATTTTAATTAAAGGTTAATATATTCATATTATAATAGAAGCTTGCCCATCCATTGGGATACTAATGCGGCTAATACGCTTCGGTTTGTAGAAAACCGAAACATATGAAAACGCGGTGGCATTTTTGCAATTTTAGCAAACTTATAGGCCTCGGTTCAAGTGGAACCGAGGCATAACAGCTTTATTACCTCGGTTAAATAACCACCCGAAACGTATAACCCTCCAGATTTGACTTAATTTTGATCTTTTATATCAAACCTTTTTTGTCAGGGTGCTACTGCCTCGGTTTGCCTGGGGAACCGAGACATATACCCATCTTCCTGACAAATATTTTAAATACTAAACCTTTAGGCATCGGGTTCACAAAGAACCGAAGTAGTACTTCTTTCTAGGATTTTTAACATTTTGCGACCAGTTTTCTTCTTCTTTGCACTTTTCTCTCCACCACCACTGCTCAGCCTCCACCACTGCTCGCGCCTCCTTCATCGCGTCTCCACCGCCACGTTCGTCGCGCCTTCATCGTCGTGGTCGCTGCTTGCGTACATTCTCCACCACTGCTCGCGTTCTCTACCACTGCTCCCCGCCCTTGCTGTGCCTCCACCACTACTCATTCACTCATTTCTCGCCGCGCCTCCACTGCCCTTGCTGTTGCGTCACCACCGCCCTCCGCCCTTTGCCTACCCATTTGGTTTTAGGTGCTGAAGGACCGAATTGTTGTCCCCAAATTGCCCTCCGCCCCACCGCCCTTTGCCACGTCTCTAGGGTTTTCTGACCCCTTTTCAGGTATTTTGTGGGTTTCTCTGCATTGTGATGGTTATGATTTCTCTACAGTATGGTGGTTATGATTTCTCTACAGTGTGGGGGTTTCGGTTCTGATGTTGCTAAAAGGGGTTTTTCAATTTGGTCTCTTTATGATAGTCACTATCATTGCTCTTTGTTAGATGGATTATATTGAAGCTTCTTCTGCTTTGGATGCTGCGAAATTGTGGGAAAGTTGGTGTCTTTACTTTTTAGTTTTTCTCTTTTTGCCGATTATGGTTGTGGAATATCTGGAGAGCTTAATCTATATCTTTATACCTTGTATTTATGGAGTCCAAGAACAAGTTTCCTTTTTGTCTCAACATGCTTGAAGTCTCGATTGTGATGTTTCTCTGCTTTAATTCCAGGTTTAAAGTTGAACAAAATTCGCTTAAAGATTCAATGTTTGCTCTAAGGTTGTGAAGTTGTCGGGAACCAACAGTTTGAGATATGTTGGTGGTGACATGTTCGAATCTATTCCCAAGGCTGATGTAGTTCTACTCAAGGTAGGCATCTATAAACGAATGTTTCCTAAACTTCTTTCTTTACTGGAACTTTTTTTTTATAAAATAGAATATGAATTTACTATTCGATTCATGTTATTAACAAATTTATAAATCTTTTTGAAGTGGATTCTGCATGATTGGAGTGACAAAAATTGTAAGAAGATATTAGAAAATTGCAAAGAAGCTATTTTTGTTAAAGGCAAAAGAGGAAAAGTAATTGTGATAGAAAATGTGATAAACGAAGGGCAAGATGAGCAGAGACTTATTTGACTAAAGTTCCTCATGTCTTGTTAATGGAAAAGAAAGAAGAAAAGAAGAATGGAAGAAAGTGTTCATGGAAGAAAGTCGATTATGGTCTCCTGCATATGATGCTTTAATTTCTTTTTTACTTTGAAATTTTGTCATGGGTTTCAAGCTGTGATGCACGAATACTATCGGATATGATGATAGTGAAAAATGATGATAATATGATACACTTATTTTGAGAACAACAGTATACTGCCTCGGTTCGGAAGAAATCGAGGCATAAAGTTTTGCGAAAAAAAATAAATAAAAAAACGAAAAATGTACTATATCGGTTTCCTATGAACCGAGGCGAAATCCTCCAACTTTTTACCTCGGTTCACAACCGAGGCATAAAGGTGTGGACTTTTTGCCTCGTCTGTATATGCCTCGATTCAAGAACCGCTGCCTATAGACGAAAATAACTGGTGTCGTTTCCCCTTACTGCACTAGTGCATGAAGTCAAGATGACGTCAAAAGAATTAACGAATAAATATATTTAATAGAGATAATAAGGTTTTCTCAACCCATATAAAAAAAAGGAAAAATAGAAAAAGATTTGTTACCATGGTGTCCTCTGTCTTACTAAAGCAAGATACTCATTCAAGTTTTTTCTTGTTTATCTTTATCTCCTTACATAATATATAATTTTTTTTAATAGATTATCTTAAAACATGTAAATCTATAACTATTTGACCCTCCTAATAAAAGACAAAAACATGAAAAAATTACACATGACTTCATTTCTCTATAAAGCTCCTTAGTAGTGTATTCCTTCTGCATCCTGTTAGCTTTTCTTAGCGCGAATGTCCTATTTGATGTCAACATATCTCCACATTCCATCTTGGTGATCTTTCGTACAAAGTATAAACAAAAGCCACACAACAGTAAAATTTTATTTATTTCTGTAAAGGAATTTTTGTTTTTCATTCTCACTCTCCCTTAAGACATAACTAATCTCAGCATTACAGATTCCAATTTAGAACAAATGCATAACAAGAGTAGACATAGCAAAAACAAAAAGGAAAAGTGAAAAGGAAAGGAAAATAAAAGTAAGCAAGCGTCAATATATAACTATTAGTTGTTCCTACCAGTACACCTCACAGACTAGACACAAAATAGCAAAAACATGTATTTACCTGTCAGAAAAATAACGTGTTGTCAGTGGAAAACAATAAATGCATTTTGTCTCAAAATAAATAATAAATATCATTAGGAATTTGTATAATATATGATAATTTATTATTAGATTTGACTGTGGTGAGATATCATGTATCATTATATTTTTTAAATCAAATTTTGATTAGTTAGTAGATTATCTAAATTAAGATTGTTGAGGAAAGATTAGACGTAGACTTTTTGTAAGAGTTGAACCGATATAAATCTTTGTGTATTTTAGTTTTTTTTTACATTTTTTTAGTTGATTGATTCAAATATCTTTAATTAATGATTTCAAGATTAAAGATTCTTTAAAGATTTAAAAAGCTTTTGAAATCTAATTCACTCCCTCGTGGCTTGAAATATAAGGACTACCTTTTTCTAACAACATGCATTTGCAAACATCTTAATTCCATATTCAAGTAAAAAACAAATCACAAAATTACTCAAATTATATTCCTATTAATTTTGAGCTTATAATAATTCATCTAGTTCTAATTTCGAACAACTAACCATGAATTAAGTTTAAATACTAATATTAAAAAAAATGTTTTATCCCTGTATACATGCTCTATTAGTGATTTAATTTCATTTCTCAGTTAAAAATACATCAACGTCTCAATAACCACAAAGTCATGGATAACCAAGTTATAACAATCATTAAATACAAATACTAACTTGAATTATATATATATATATATATATATATATATATATATATATATATATATATATATATATATATATATTGATTTGATGATTTTAAAAATATAAACTAAGTAAACATTAAAAAAAATAACTTGTATTTAAAGTATTAATATTTGTCTATATTAAATTTTTTTAATCTTTAATTCTATCTTTTTATGATTTTTAATTACTTAGTTAATAAAGTTAAATTTATAAAATATATTTTACTTTTATTTTTTAAAATAAAATTATTTAAAAAATAATATATATTTATTAGTAATACAAATTGTTGACATTGTGATATAAAAATAATTGCCATTTTTTCATACAAAATATTGTGAACAAAATATTACATTTATCTTTTTTATTTTAAACTATAATATAAATATTATTATTGTTTAATATATTTCATATTTTTAGTATCTAAAAATTAAAAATATTATTTAATAAAAAGAAACTAACATTAAAAATATGCACATAAAAATTTGTATAATATTTTAAATAATTGTATTTATAATAGAAAAAATTAAAACATTATACTTAATATAGGTCATTTCAAATTAATAAAATTGACAAACTAATTGTTTTAAAATATATTAGTAATGCATTTATATTATCATTAAATAAGTTTAGAAATATATATTATATGTATATTGATTACACAAGTCTAACCACCACTATGTAAAAAAAGGTTTTTTATACCTGTTAAAAAAAATTTATACTGGTTTTTAAGAAGATATAAAAACAAAGGTATTGAAAGTTTTCAATTTTTACACTGGTTATAGAACTGGTAAAAAAGTTTAACTTTTTTACATTGATTCTGTCAATAACAGGTATAAAAGTCTAATAAAAAAACTCTTTTGATACTAAAAAAACCTCATTTTTATACCTACTGGTGTTAGACAGGTATAAAAGAAGCTCACTTTTATACCTAGTGTTGTTATAACCGGTATAAAAAA
Organism: Vigna umbellata; assembly: GCF_029865625.1. NCBI lineage: Eukaryota > Viridiplantae > Streptophyta > Magnoliopsida > Fabales > Fabaceae > Vigna > Vigna umbellata. Next base: position 39,151,471 of record NC_142166.1, read on the forward strand.
ATAAAACTTTCTATATCATCCTTAGATTTTGTTTTTTGTTTCATATATTACTAAGGCTTAAACCTAATGAGAAGAGAACAAAATAAACAAAATTACAACATTAGTGTTTTTTTCTATGATTCTTACTGCTTTAGCCATCACTTTTACTATAGGAGTTTTTTTTTGGTTTGATGGAAGATATATATGAAGGAAAGAAGCAAAAGTGAGTCTTATTGCAAGTTTAAGCAAATTACTAAAAGTAATTTAAGCTTTAAGCAAATTACAGTGAAACAAAAGATGTTGGAAGAAGAAAGAAAACATACAGCTAACCCAACAACTCCAAGACCAAAACAACCACTGATGAACCAGAATGCACATTGGCAATATTCCAAGCAACTCCAACACCTACATTTTCATTCCATAAATAGTTAAGAACAATAAGAACCCATTTTAAAGTTTTTTTATTGAGAGAACATAAATAAGTTAGACAAAACAAGAAAAGGATAATGATACTTTAACAACATTTTTTTACAACATTTTAACGTCATCTACGTGTCATTCTGTGATTGGTCCAAAATTACTCCATAATCAACAATAATAGTCATAAACACCAACATGAACCAATCACAAAATGACATGGTGTTAAAATGTTGTCAAAAAAATATTGTCAAAGTATCATTATCCAAATGAAAATAAGGTTGAATATATCTAAGAAAATAAAACTTCCTCAGTAAAGTGTAACTTTAAAAAACTATATACTTCAACATTGATTAAGCTGTCAAGTAAACAAATGGAATTAAAATAGATATTTCATTCAGAAGGTGTCTTGTGAGGAATTGTTTTCCCGATTGTAGTCATTTCTCTTTATCATAACTAATAGGTTGAAGACATCTTGTTCAAGCTAAAATCAGCAACGCATAACACAAGAAACATTAGCCTCTCATTTCTAGGCAAACACCGTTGTTGCAACATGGATATTTCTTATGAATTTCTACTAGTTGATAAGATTTTAAAAGAGTTAATAATGATAACAACTTATGATAAAATAAACATATTGTTTCTTGCTACCAAATATTTTTTGTTGCTAGACTAAGTAAATGACATTTCTTACAAGATCTACAAGGAAAGAATTCTTCCTAAACCTAAGCCTGACTTGTTTTTTTATTTTATGTTGTATTTAAGCTCCCACCATCTCAATTGATGTTTTACCTTTTTAACCTTGCATATGTTCATCCAATTTGGGATAAAATCTCTTTTCTTTTTCATCTGTGTTTCTGCATCTGATTATTATGGTTGTTCAGATAAAAACTACACTAACAAAGCATATGCACACATTAAATTTGGTACAAGAACAACCAAGCAATGTTACCCTATCTAATCACTAACAAAAATTAGGATTCTTTATTTTTCTTACAAAAGATGCACCACCAGATTAATGAAGTAAATAAGTGACCATCCAAAACAGTTTTAACTTCTTTCCTAGTCAATTCATCATTTACCACTAGACTAAGGATTTACGTTCTAATTCATCAAACAACACTCAAATATCTATGTACCTTCTTTCTAATTCACATAGACAAAGATGAGATACAAAATATTCTTCTACATTCCTAAACTTACAAATTGGTGATGAATGTACCTTCTTTCATCCTCTCAATTTCTATGCACAAGTCCTTCAGCAAAACGGCCTTTGAAACCTTTTGGTTTGCCTATTAAAAGACAAGTTAAAACTGCTTTTAGAAGAATTGTACAAAGGACAATAAGAGCAGTGGCAACAGACCTCAGGCTTATTCTTTATGCTTTTTGCACGTCTAGCATAGTCTAGTGTACTTAGTGTTTCATCCATACAATAAGCAGACGGAGAAATAGTAGCAATTATGCATGTCTTTGTTTTCCCTCCTAGAGAGTCTCACAAAATCCTTGTAAGCTTAGTGTCTCTGAAACAACACGAACATGACATAGATAATAAGGAAAACGTTTTCAAATTTTAATTGAACATGTTGTTAACATGAACCTGTAAGGCACATGAGAAGAATGTTCCAGAAGTGCATTTATGACACGTCCCAGGGTGAATAAGCTCTTGTTTATCTTCCCTGCTTCTCTAGCACGTCCCTGTAATTTTATTACTCAGCATGATAATATATCCTGGTTGTAAATGCATATAATAAAATAACAGGGTTGGAAACTTAATGTCAATTCAAAAATAGATCCCAGTCAGGCTTCATACAACAATCCAGAAAAAAGAAAGAAAGAAGGGACACCATGAACAATCAGTAGATAAATAGCTTCTTGGACACTGCTATTCTTACAACTATAGCAATAAATATTAGATGACTCTAAAAATATTTACACTTAAAGAATATGCTCATACAATGATTAAACGAGTATACTTGTTTAGTAATACACAATAAATAAGTTTGTCCATACACTAATTAGATGAGTATAACAAAAAGTATTAGATAAGTCATTTCATACATTGATTAAACGAGTCTAAGAATACATTGATTAAACAAGTATAACAAAAAACATTAAACGAGTTTGTTGATGCACTGGTTAGACAAGTTTAACAACACATATTTGATAAATATGTCCATACCATCACTAGATAAGTATAGCAAAACAAATATTAGATTAATCATTTCACACATTGATTAGACGAGTTTATAAAAATACCTATGGATATGTCCATACACTAATTAGATGAGTATGTCCATACACTAATTGATGAGTCTAGCAATAAATGTTAAACGAGTTTGTCTATATAGTGGTAAGACAAGCCTAACTGCACAAGTTTGTCCATACACAAATTATAAGAGTCTATTAAGACATATTAAATTATTTTTTCCATTCATTAATAAAACGATTTTTGCAATTAATACACATTAAAGGAGTTTGAACATACATTGATTAGACAACTTTGTCCATACACTAATTAAACGAGTCTAACAACAAACACTATATAAGTATGTATTTATATTAATCAGACAAGTCTAGCAGTATACATTAGAAAAGTCTGTCCATATATAAGATTAGTCGAGACTATTAATACATATTATACAAGTTTGTTCACTTAGTGGTTAGACGAATTTTGCAATACACATTACACAAGTATGAATATACATTGATTGGATAAGTCTAACAATACACGTTATATAAGTGTGTCCATATATTGATTAGACAAGTCCAACAATACATATTAAATGAGTCTGTTGATGTATTGATTAGACAAGTATAACAACACACATTATATAAGTCTTTTCATACATTGATTAGACAAATATAGTAAAAAAATTACATGACTATAACAATACACATTAGACGAGACTATCCATACACTAATTAGATAAGTATAAAAAAAATATAAGACAAGTCATTTCATATCTTGATTAGATGAGTGTAATAAAAGTCATTAGATAAGTCTAAGAATACATTAATTAGATGAGTAAAGCAAAAAAAGTAGATGAATTTGTCGATGTATTGACTAGACGAGTCTAACAATACACATTAGAGAATCATCATATATTGATTATACGACTCTAGAAATATACATTAGACAAGTCTTTCCACATAAAATTATACGAGTCTATTAATACACATTATATGAGTCTGATCATACATTAATCATATGAGAACAGCAAAAAAACATTAGTTGACTATAGAAATAAACATTATATGAGTCTATTTATACACTAATTATACGAGTATAACAAAAAATATTATATTAGTCATTTCATACATTGATTAGATGTATAAGAATACACATTAGATGAATATGCCTATACACTAATAAGACGAGCCCTTCAACATATACTAGACGAGTTTTTTCACACACTAATTAAATGAGTCTACCAATGTATATTACATGAGTATGCTCATACACATTAGATTAGTCTATTGATACATATTAGAAAACGTTACTCATTATTTGATTATATTAGCCTTGCAATATATATAAGGCAAGTTTGTTTATATGCTGATTATAGATAAGTCTAAAAATACACATTAGACGAGTGTGTCAATATAATACTTAGACGAATCTAGCAATACACATTAAATCAGTTTTTTCATACACTAATTTGTATTTTTAGTGAGTTTACTATACATATATGTACATATCCTTTATACTTTTAGAAAGTTTATCCTATATTTTTTCATATATTTTATTTTTGTATGTTTACAAAGTCTATTATTTATATTTTTACAGACATATTGACCTTTTAAACTTATAAATAAATTTTCACATTAATTCTATTCAGAATCAAATTATAGACATAAAAATATTTATTATTTTTTCCTCAATTTCTAAATATCTTTAAATAAACACACGAACAAACACAAACTTGTATAGGCACGATTTTAAAACTAGTATATATGAAAATTTTACTTATTTTATTATTATAATATTTTACAGAAAAATATAAAAATGTATCTTGTTTGTAAAAAATATTGTTTTAATAAACTTATATAAATATTTATAATATAGATAATTAAATTTGTTAACATGTTTACAATATATATATATATATATATATATATATATATATATAATAAGAAAGGTGAATATTACTTTATTTAAGAAAAGAAAAGAAATGACGTGTATATAACTAAGTTTATTAAATTTAATTACATCCACGATATATTTGTATTAACACGTTTCGTTTTTAATATATACATACGTATGTATTAATTTTTATTTCATCTTTCCTTTTTAATAAATTATTAATATTAATAGACTCCTTTTTTTATATGAATTAAGTTATTAATTTTTATTTAATAATATACTTTTTATAGAGACTCCAATTAAAATTTATACATTTAATAAACTTATATATTAATTGCTAAATTAAATAAATACAATAAATTCTATTAAATATATGTATTTATCTATAAATGAAATACCACACAAGCATTTAATTATTTGTTACATATGACCAAACCAATTAAATTTTTTTTCTAGTTTTAAGTTAAAGTTCAGATCAACTGTTATTATGTATCAACATTTTTTTACAAATAAATATTTTTTATAAAATATATTTAATTATTTTATAATTATAATAGTCTATAAATACTAATATTTATAAATTAAAAGGATAAATTTATTCACGTGTTAATTAATCGAATGGAAAGTACTTAAAAGGAAAGCATGGGAGGATAGGTATCAAAACGTTTAATGGATTTAAACATGAATGACATATTTGAGAAGTATCATTAATTCATTGTTATCAATTTGAAGTTTTTGAACTGGTTGAAGAGGTGGTTAATATCATACTTTGGGATAAATGGAAAACTATTTTCTTACGGCTGCATCTAATTTCTTAAATTGAAAAACCAGTGGCATTCCATAACTATCTTGTAAATTAGTAACATTCCATTTAAATATATTTTAGAAAATGTCGATTTAAAAAAGAAAAAAATTGGAGTAAACCTTCAATGACTCAATAGAATTATTCTAAGAAATAAATTTGAGCAAAGAAGGACAAATAAAAAAAAGTTGGTCGAGAAATAAGGAAAAACCATATTAATATATATATATATATATATATATATATATATATATATATATATATACTAATTATTATTAGACATAATTATAATTATAGTATAATTCATGACTTTATTATATGTATCAGATTTTACATTGTGCACATTTATTTATTTTTATGGCACAGATGGGTGAGTCCCATTACAGGCAAACAGAAGCATACTTTAGAGAACTTATTTTTGTATGAGTTTGAGGGAAGCTAAGTTGGCATCGTCACAATCGGGACCTCTTGCACTTGTAGTCATACTGATATCATCAGCTATACGCTGTGCATCAAAAGCAATGCCATCTAATCCCCTTCTTGAAAATCCAGCGCAGTACAGACCATTCTCTCCCTTCCAGTGATTTGGAAAACCTGGTTTTGGCATTCCATTACTGTTGAACAGTTCTCTATAATCCTGCATTTCAACAACTCACACAAAAACCAGTTAGGGCCAATATCAACATTTTTACTTGTTAATTTTTCTACTGTTTTTATATGCACCTTAAGCCACTTCAGCACAGTGCTGTTGTATCCAGTAGCAAAGATGATGATGTCAAATTCTGCATCCCTTCCATCCTCAAACTCAACCGTCTTGCCCTCTTTGATGCTTGAAAGAGCTGGGAAAACCTGAACACAGAAAGGTGGCAACCAGAATCAACGTATGGTGTTAATTAACATGAAAGAAACACTGGTTAAAGAAATGAGAGAGAGAGAGAGAGAGATCCCTAGCTACCTTTATTTCGCCTTTCTTGATCCTACCAACGCAACCAACATCAATGGTAGGAGTAGTACCACCCTTTTTCTTCAAAGCGAACGGTCCATCCTTTGGCCTCACCAAACCATACTTAGACATATCTCCGTACTTGAGCTTGCTCATAAGCATCATAAGCTTGTCCACTCTCTCAATTTTCAAGTATTTCAGCAAGGTCATTCCCACGAACACCATTTCTTTAGTGAAAAAATGAACCTAAAAACACATAGATCAGTACGAGGTTTATGTTTTTAATTATGAAGCTTACCCTAACCTTGTTGAACTTCCAGGCCTAAATATATAAATAGGCAACATTTCTTTTTTGTCAGTTTAAGAAATATATAAAATGGTATTCAGAAAATTTCGTTAAAATAATATCAAAGCAATAAAGCATCATAATTTTTAGAATATATATGTGGGTGTTTTAATAAAGGTATCATCTTTAACGTTTTATAGATAAATTTAAGTATTTCCTTGTTATAGAATAGACGTAAAGGGTTTGCAAAGAGAGGAATGGCGTACAGGGCCTCTGACGACAATGGAAGTATTTGCACCCCAATTTGAGAGATCATAAGCTATCTCCATTCCAGAATTTCCACAGCCAACGACAAGGACATTTTTGCCATACATGTCCCTTCCATTGAGGTAGTTGCTGCAATGCATGTATTCTCCTTCAAACCTTTGAAGCCCTTCAACCCTGGGGACATAGCCTTCACTGTTCTCCCCAGATGCAACCACCAGAAACTCAGAGACGTAAACCTGAACAGCATCTGATGCCGTGTCCTTGACAAGAAGCTTCCATTTGCCAGTGTTATGATCAACATACGCAGATTCGACATTCTTATTATACCGAATGGAAATCTTGAAACGAGAGACATAGCTATCCAAGTAACGGAGGAAGTCAATCCTGGGGACAAAGGTGGGGAAATCAGAAGGGAAGGGCATGTGAGGGAGGCTGCAGAAATCTTTGCCCAAGTGAAGTTTCAAACGGTCATATGTTCTTTTCCTCCAAAGAGATGCATGACAATCATCTCTTTCAAGGACAAGATTGGGGATTGAAAGTTTGTTGAGACATGCAGAGGTTGCAAGACCAGCAGGGCCTGCTCCCACAATCACAACAGGAACTTCAATCTCCATGACAGAATTGGATTGATATTGGTTTCTGTGTGGGTTTTCACCTTCTGCTGTGCTTCTCCTTTTATAAGCTTCTGCTATTCATGACATTGTTTATTTGGCACTTATCATGAGTTGCCAACTTGCCAACCAGGAGTGTGTGATCAACCCAGTTTTAGTTTTCCTTTTTTACTATCATTCTATATTTTGGTCAATAAAGTCAATTGGAAAATTCAAGAAAAGCAATATAATTAATTTTTTCAGTTACTTTTTTCAAAAATAGATTATTTTTATTGCCTGGCATTTGTACAGGGGGATTCAGCTATATCAGTATAGAGCCAGGAAAAGAAAATTTACTGTGGGCTCTTGAGCTTTAACAGTTACCTTTTATTAGTTTTTTATTTTAGTTTTTACATTGTATTTTTGGGCTTTTAACTAATTTTTCTTCAATTCTCAAGTTTTTTATGAGAACAAAAAACAAAATTGCACTGACACGAGATCAAAAACCAAAACAATTAATTAATGTTAGAAAAAACAACATCAACAATTAATTTCAATTATATCTTTAGTTATATTCCTTTTATTCATAATATTCGCGTATTATTTGTAGAAATACGCATTATTAATTAGTGACTTGCTTCTTATATTGATTACAAGTGGATAGTACATATAACATTATGATTAAAATTTAATAGGTAAAGATTAATAGGATTCACTTACTTTGTGTGTCTAATTAATAAATTTGACTTTTTAAATTCAAAATAATCGAGTTGGTTTACATATCTTTCAGAAGAAATAAATAATTTAATAAATGAAGCAAGTTTACTCAATTGTTGTAATTAGCTATTAAATATTTGATAGCCATAATACAAGATAATTAATGCCAGTGATGTGTTTGATAGAAATGAAAAACAAATTACTTTATTAAAATCCTAAACCTTTCTTTATAAGATGGAAGTAATAATTAGGAATTTTTTTTTTAAAAGGATATTAGTATCACTTTGTTTACCCAGGGATTAGGTTCTTCCTGTATTGATTATGACATAAACTCATCATATTAGTTTACCTAAACTAAAAAAAAGTTCCATTATCTGTGATGAGACAAGAAATTATCATAGTTTTGTTTTTGGTAATATAAAAGTATCATAGATTAATTCAACCACTGAATAAACCATTTTAGTTCGAAGATACTTTTAAAATATGCATATACGACTCGAAGCAAGATAAGCTAAATTCTTATCCACTATAGGTGATAAGTTCAAACACAACTAATTAATGTTCAAACACTCATTTTGTCCAACTCAATGTAGTAATCACTAAGTGAATGTATAAAATGTTAATGTTATAAATGTCATCTATAGATTATATTTACTCCCTTAAATATTTTTTATAAAATTTAGTTAACTAATTTAATGTGACATTGGTATATTTCATGACTATTAATTAAATTAAAAATGCTTTTGCAGACAAAAACAGATAAAAGAAATGTTTTAATTAGATTATAAAAACAAATAATCTAGTCCTTTATAAAGTAGTAAAAGAAATTATATAATACTATTTGTTTATTTTTTTTAATAAATAAATATATATATACCAATATTTAAGCACAAAAAATTATATAAATCCTACCTATTTTTAATTAATTTTCATATATAATATAAATTTACAATAAAATAAAAAATATTCATTAAAAAACAAATATTTTATGAAAAAAATTGTAGAGGGTTTTTACATATTTTTCATTCTGAGACAAAATTTGTTAAGGAAACTAACTTTTTATTTTTTTATTAGATCATTTGAAAAATCGTCACTTAAAGTACTTAAAAAAATCTCGTAATTCAATATGATTAACAAAGTTAAACTGTCTTATATTAATTAGTTTATGTAATCGGTGAAGACATCGACACTTTTCTATTTAAATATTGACTTTATAAACGTGTAATGTATTTTTACAAAATATTTATTTATTAATCTGTAAATGAATATTTCAATACGCACATTCACATTATCATATCAAGAGTTACACTATGGACCAATTTTATTAAAAATATTTCAAAGAAAAAAATATTATATTTTATTAAAAAAACTTTAAAGATTTAAACTATGGACCAATTTTTTACAATCCAGGTTCACTTAATATATTAAAAAAACACATGTTAATAAATATTATTGTAAAAATAATATAGTAAATCGATTGTTGAGTTTCTCAAAAATCATGTTGTTGATTGTTATTATGTTAAGAAAAGATTCAATTAGTTGTTTATGATGTTCAATTATTATGAGAAATGATTGTTTAGATAGATTGATATTAGTCTTAGTATGTGTTTCAACATGTTTCTAAAGTCGAGAAAAACCCTTTTAATAAATCATAATCATATAATAATTTATTAGTTTTAATTTAGGATGTTGTTAATCGAAAAATGTTTTTGCATAGATTTTGGTTTTAGAATTATGTACATGCACATTTGATATGAAATTTTTTTATCTTTAGTGAAATTTGTAACTAATGGTATGCAGAGAGCAACATGGTTGTTGGTTCTCTGATAATGGATTTTTGGAATGAAAAAAAAGCATACATTTGATTATGATGGTGAGTTCAAGCTTTTGTTGAGCGAGTGGCACAAAAGCATACATAAACAAGAGGTTAGTTTCTTTTCCATTCCATTCAGATGGGTGAATGAACCTTAGGTAAATTAAACAAAAACACTAATCATGCAATTCAATTCTTACAGTTTTATTCTTTAAGATATTGTTTGGAAAAACTTAAGCAACACAATAATGTTTTTTTTTTTGTTTTATGTACTCACATGTTTGATAACCTTTTGCATAACCAATTATCATAAAACTCACATGTTAGACTTTCTTGTGTTTAATACTGATAAAAATAAGACGTGTTTCTTATGCATCTTAGCATAATGATGTGTTAGAGTTTAAAAAGTCGACTAAGTAAAAATTAATGATTAAGATATTAATATAAAACAAGAAATAAAGTCACTTAATATGATGATCTTGCCTGATGTAGATACGTTACAAAAGCGGTTGGCTGAAGAAGGAAAACATGAAGGTAATAAAATTGCATGTTTTTGTGTTTAAGATTTCAAAAGTTGTCTTCCCTGTACATAAGCTTTATTCTTTTTCCTAACAGGTTATGAGAAAATGGAAAATGGAGATAATGATTTTATCCATACAAAAATGAGAAATGAGTCATATATACAAGTATTTTTCTATAAAATCCTTTATGTTTTCAACAAGGATTATTTTAGAATCATTGTCCTGGACTTTTAACGACATCGTCATTATTTCTTGTAACTTTTAACAACGACTAAAATAATAACAGAAACCGTCTTTATAGATTCAATTTAGTCGTTGTTAAATATGTTTTTTTTATTTTCTTCAAGGGTTTAATTTAAATCTTTGTTTTGTTAAATTTATTATTAATAAAAAGTAATTTCCATAGGTTAATTATGCTATGCAAAACTTTCGGGTCATATAAGGAGGACCACCTTGTATACTTCAGTAACCCCACCTTTCGCTCTATGCATGCTCCATGTTCTCAAACATAGACACGTAGGTTTATTTTTATTCAGTATGTTTTGCGTGACCTGTTTGTTTAAGAAAAGATTAGTACTAAAAAGATTTATACTCACTTTTTTATATTTTAGATATAGATTGAGATATTTTAATATCTTATTTATATATTAGTAACTATTGATAAAGAAAATAGTATGAAATTAAACAAATCGAAAAGTCTACATATCAGTTAAATACTGCTATCAGTTTGCCTTTTTTTTGTTATTTTTCTGGGTTGAAATGAATGTTTATTGAATTATAGAGCATCGATAGACATAACACACAATACTCTCCATTTTTATCCATTTAAAAACTACTTTAATAAATGCATACTTTAATAAATGCATGCTGATTTTGCTAGCTTTAAGATAAAACTTTACAACCAGCTATATAAAGTAAACCAAAGTATATCATAAATATGGTATAAAGTATCATATAGTAGAGGTCCATTCCTATGTCATTTATTATATATATATATATATATGGAAATGATTAAGACGATGATACACAGATTTTATTAAATGAATTTCTATACAAAATTTAATAAAGTACATATCTTGGAAAAACGTTCGAGAAGTTATTTATAATGAGTTCTTGAAAATAAATCAATCATTTTTTATCTTATTGGTCGAAGTTAGAAATTAGATATTATATAGATGTAATATATATAGAAGAATATGTGTGATAGCTTGATTGATACATTTCTGATTGACACACTAATTAACATTCAGGGAAAGACAAAAGATAAAATAAATGCTCGTTTGGATTTGTTTGAAATGAAAATATGAGAAAACTTACCAATGGAAGATAAGTTTTTACCAATGCCTAAAGAGTGTCCAGTATTACAAGGATACTCTTAAAATATTAAGAGTTTAGTGTCGATGTAGAATGTGAAGTTTGTTGACATGAAGTCTCACGATTCTAAAATATTAATGTAACAATTGATATTGATGGCTATTTGTGAAATTTTTATCCAAAAATGTTAGACAAACTATAACTCGTTTCTGTTCATTTTTTTCTTCAATTTGTAGTAAAGTGATTGTTCCGGTAAAGCTATATTTTAATGCAAGATTGTTATCATACTTGTGTCATTTTGGTACATTTTTCCCTCTATCATTTTTTGACATCATGATACATTTCCTTATTCATTTGGTAAGAGAAATAAAATTTCGTGGACTGGTATACCTAAGATGAATGTATCTTATTGAACATTATATGAAGATTTTAAAAGGGTATATACAAAATTAATATTCTCTAGTTTGTTAAGATTCTTTTATCTAAGGAATAGATTTAAATAATCAATTTTCCAATTGATAATTGAGTACAAGTTGAACTAATTCATAAAGTGAATCTTATATGTTACAAGGTGTTAGAACAAGGATCACCACTCAAAATAAAAACTCACATATTGTCTCATGTTGGGTATAGAAAATTTAAGAACGAGTTTTGTAGGGAGGCAATAATGACTTTTGTGAACAAGTAGAAACTGGAAAAAACAAATAACCCTACTCATGGAGATATAGGTTACAGTTCCTTTAGAGGAATCATGGCCTAAAATGAGAGTCTCAATATAAGCTATAGTTTCCTTATGTAGGTATCAATGAGTGTCGCGTATCGAAATAAAAAGTGATTAAAGAGCATAAAAGCATGTTACGGCCAATAGCCAAGTTAAAATGGTTCCTTTTAAAATCGTGATTTTCTTTCAAGACCTTTAACAAACAGTTTGTATGGATTTAAGAAAATCAACACAAATTTTATTCTGGTTCAAATCAAAAGATTCTACGTCCAGTCATTAATCACTATGAATATTGATTAACCTTTTTCACTAAAATATGGTTTGTAGATTACAATCAGATAATCAAAATAAGCAAATAATAGAAAACACCTTCCTTCGACAAACAAATGGAAGAACTTTCCTTCGAGAAACAAAAGGAAGAAATTGTTCAGCCAGCTTAAAGAGAACCCCTCCGACCTTAGACAACTAAGCACAAGCTTCTCCTATTCACAAGACTTGACTTAAGCAACTCTATCACTTGAGAACTTCCTTAGACAACTTTGTATTCTCAAATGACATAGATATTTCTCTAAGGGTTTGGAAAATAATATATATAGCCTAGAGGTCAGAATCTAAAAAGACAACTCCTACCTACCAGTGATAATCGATTATAAAAACTAATAATCGATTACTCGTGTCTATTATGGGGTTTTCAAAATGCGATAATCGATTATCCTGAGGAATAATCGATTATTGGTGCGACTTGGGCAGAACTGACTCAGACTGGAATAATCGAGTATTTTGAGCAATAATCGATTTTTTGATTGAGTAGTGATTTTTCAAATAAGCTCGTGATAATCGATTATTACACCAAATAATCGATTATCTGTGCAAACTTTCTAAAGATAGGAAAACTTCTAAGTGTTTACATCAACAAATTTATTCCTATTACAGTTTATTCTATAAGAATGCTTTTAAACTTATTAAAACAAATCTTCAAGTTTTTTACATTGTATCATCATCAAAACATAAATATCTTCAATACACCAATGCTCTTCATTGGTAACACCTTATTGAACTATAACCTATATTTTGACAATAATTTAAAAAATGTCACCTCATTAGAATAAACTAAGATTCTTTCAATGCATCGTAGTCTATTCTTTGAAAGTAACTTAAAAAATGTCAGTATGCCTATTCTTAGACAACAATTTGAAAAATGTTACCACGTCAAAATAGGTTACTATTCTTTTAAGAAACCATAACATATTCTTTAGCAATAATTTAAAAACATCATTGTCAAAATATGTTATGAATTTTTAATAAACTGTAGTTTATATTTTGACATTAATTTCAAAAATATCATCGCGTTATCATAAACTATGTTTTTTTTATAAATGTAGTCTACTTAAGTAGTTAATTTATAGGTTTAAACTCTTTAGTTGTCCTTATTTATGTGGATTTTTCCCATTTTGATCCCTTCTTATTAGATTCCCCAATTGAGTCCTTAAAAGTGCTAATTTGAATCAATGGAGCCCCTGCCATTAAATTTATTTAAATGGGTTAAGTTTGTGCACAGGTTAGAACGTTGACGTGACCAGTTTTTTCCACATCACTCATACTACGTCAAAGTCATTTTTTCCAACAGCACAAACCTAATTTCCCTAGCGTCGCCGCCGTAAAGCCACTACGAAGCCTTCAGTCTCGCCGTCACCACCTTGCTACGCCTCAACCGTGAAGCCATCGTGAGAACGCCAGTAGCGCCTTCGCTGCACCGCCACCTTCTTCACGCGTCCACTATCTCGTCGCACCTCAATGTTGAAGGAGTTTAGTGGTCAACGACAAGAGTTAGATCCAAAGAAAAAGGCAAAGTTAGATCCAAAGGCAAAATAATAAGCTTCGTTTTCTACCCTCACACCCCTTTACTTTCTTCCTCTTCTCATCTCTATTTGTGTCTGTACTTTTCAGTTCAGAGCCAGACTCAAGGAGTTCAAAGACCTCAACTTTGGATTTGATCTGCAAAATTTGATGTATGCCCTTTATTGCTTTTCAAGATTTTCTGGTCTTTCTAGTCCCAAAAACTACCACAAGGACCACCACCACAACAATAGAATGAATATTCTTATGGTGGTTCTCATCATCAACAATCCAACAACAAAATCAATATCCATTCTTATCATTTCTCAGTCACTACAACACTGAAACTGACGTCTTTACCTTCTACCTTAATGCCCTTCAACTCCAAGGTATCATTTTTCATTCACCTTTGGTTCCAATTTTTCAATCGATTCACGTTAAAGAGGGTATCTTTTTTTTTAAAATTAGCATTAGTTAGAGAAAATTAAAACAAAGAAGGATAATAGGTATGGTAGGAGATTTGGAACCAATGTGAGTGGATTAAAAAATAGATTAGAAGAAAAAAGTTAACTATTTTTGTTGATAATGTCTTGAAGAAGAATAGTTCTGTGGGCTTTGATTTGAATGTTAAATGGGGTTGCTGGGTTTGTTTAGGATAGAGAATTTATGGGCGGATCAGTTTGATTTGAATGTTAAATGGTTCTTCCAGTGCTTCTGACAATGCTTTTGGTGGCTCTTTTGATGTGGTGAACTCCATGGCCTCTGAGAATCCTCTTCAATCTAAAATGGGTGCCAGGAATTGCTCCAATCTCTTCATGCAAAAGAGCTCCCCTGCTGAATTTTTCTCCATTGAAAATGGTTTCTACTGTTGGGGAAGATAATTTTTCTTCATTTACCTACATAAATATTAAATTATTACATTTTACCAAATTTCAGGTCTCACCATGCCACGTTTCAACTCTCACCATGTCACGTCTTAAAAAATGGACACATCAACCTTTCACTTGTGCACAAACTTAACCTCGTTAAGTAAATTTAACGGCAGGGACTCAATTGGTTCAAATTAACAATTTTAAGGACTCAATTGGAGATTCTAATAAGAAGGGGATCAAAATGAAAAAAAACCCACATAAATAGGGACAACTAAAGGGTTTAAACCTTAATTTATATATTTACATTAGTGATTTTTAAATAATAAGAATGGTTTAGAATGGTTGGTTTAAAAATTATAAATCTTGTTGCAACAACTCTAATTTAGTGATCAAATAATTAGTTATTAAGTTGGAATAATTAAAATTATTAAAACTAAATAACTAACTTGGAATGAAATATAGAATTAAATGATATTGGAGATAGCATATTTATAAATAGAGGATGGAAATAATATATTTATAAGTGGAAGATTACATATTTATTATATTAAATGGATGAAACACAATTCTCATTATTGTTTATCATTTTACTCTTGTGTTTCTTCTTTTAACTATATTTTTTTACTAAAATTAGAACAATTGAATTTTATATAATGTATTTCGTTTGTTTAGGAATTTCGATTAGGTAGGTATACAAAATGAAAAAGTTAACCCTTTTGCAATCTAGAATACTATTAATGTTTTCTTATTATTTCATCTATCCAAATGTTTGAATTTTATTCTTGAAAAAATCACTTTCTAGTCCATTGTCATCTCAAAATATCTATGAATATTTTTTATAACAAACATATTTTTAATTGCCTTTCGAAATGTGCATATGTAAGGCCATCTTTACTGTAACATGAAAAGAGATAAATAGTATAGTATTTACATTCACTAGTAAAAGAAAGTTTTTTTAACGTGTTATATATGTCTCGGTTTTACTGAAACCGAAGCATATAACAGCGCGGTGGTATTTCCGTAAATATTGAGTGGTTATATGCCTCGATTCTACATGAACTGATACCTATAGACATTATTGCCTCGGTTAGAAGGTCATTCGAAGCATAAAAGTCCGCGTCACCTCACTAGGTTCCCAAATCCAATGGATATTGCCCCGGTTGTTTGTAACCCGAGACATATAATATAAATTTTAAATTTTTTAAAACGGTTTATGCACCGGTTTGCTGCTTAACCGAAGCAGTTAGTTGGTTTACACTACAAGAAAATCGCGAATTACCGAGGGTATTTTTCCGAAGGCTTGTTTACCGTCGGTAAAAGTGCTTTATCGAGGGGCAAAAGTGAGTCCCCGACGGCCTAGAAGAAATCACATTTCCGACGGTCAAAAAGACCTTAGCGAGGGTTTTGAAACCTTCGGTAAGAGCGTCGAACAATTAAAATCAATGATTGGGGTTCGTCCCCAATTTTGTCAAACAAAGCCCTCGTTCTCCTCTGCCGGTAAGAGCTGCGATTTCGGCCCTCCCTCCCCATCGACCTTCCCATTCACTCCGTCTGCATTCCCTTTCGCTTGGTTTCGTTCATTCTCTCCCTATCCCTCTCCCTGTCCGTTCTGTCCGGTGGCATTGTGTGCGTACGGTTCGTCGTGTCGCTGTGGGTCGTGTCGCTGTGGGTCGTGTCGCTGTGGGTCTTGCGGGTGGGGTGGTGGTTCGTGGTCGTGCGCGTCAGGCTTGTGCAGCGAGTGGGGTGGTGATTCGTGGTGATTAGCGTCAGGAGGTCGTTGCGGTGAAGCCCAAGGTTGGCTGTTGGGTTGAGAGCTGGCGGTGTGGCTTGGCTTCCATTGAATTGGGTGTTCTGGAGTGCGAGGTAAGTTCTCTATTTTAGAAAGATACTTGAATAAATTGATTGCCTTGTTCTTCCCTAGTTGTGTGCAATGTGTCCATGTAATTGGTTGTTGCCCTGTTCTTACCCATATGTGTGAACTTGTTTGCATTGTTGATATTTCTGTAAGGACAAGGTACTCACACAGATATGGAACCCCATCTTTCCGAAAACGTAGACGTTTACTTCTCTGGCCATCCGAATCTGTTTTGTATCTAATGCAAGTCTGGCAAAATATTTTTGTCTGAACCTTTAGGATTCTTGTCTGAACATTGTGTTTGGAAAGTGAATAATTGAGCAATGTTGACAACGTAGGTTGCCCTGGTCAGATTGTTCAGACCAGTGTTCCAGTTGCTGTAAGGACCAATTTTAGTTGCTTAGTTGCTAAGAACCAATGTCTTTTTGGTAATTGAGTTATTTCCAACGTGCCTTAATTGTTTTAGGACCTAAGTTAGGAATTTTAGTTGTTGTAAGGCCTTTGTACAATAGTTCAGTTCCTTTAATTGGAAGGGTGAGTTTAGGGATGAGGAAGTGAGGGAGAAAGGGAACAAAGGGTGTTAATTTGTAGAGGAACAAAACTGAACAGAGAGGGGATGAGGAAGTGAGGGAGAAAGGGAAGAAAGGGTGTTAATTTGTAGAGGAAAAAAACTAAACAGAGAGGAAGAGCAGAGAGTCAAAGACAGACACAAAGGATGACAAAAAAACATAAATAAAATAAATTATTAAAGAAAAAAGAGAGAGAGTGGAGGGGGGGGGGGGGACGTGCCCCTCTTGTCTTTGACACAACAATCATGCATGTGTAAGCATGAAAGGTGCAGTGGACTTCTCTTCACTTGTTTACAAAAAAATTTTGTTTACGCTAAGGCCCCTTCTCTAACAAGTCATTATTAGCAAGGTTAATTGAACCAAAGGTCTCAGCCACGCTACCACTATTAATTTGTTTACTTTTGCCACTGTTGTTGGCAAAAGCATGTTGTTAGATTGTGTCAGTGGGACTAGTCCTGGAGCATTTTCTGCATGTATTTACTGCAGGGTAAACACAAAGCTGAAAAAGCCCCCAGATTTTTAATGTGCCACAGTTGATCAGAGAAAATAATCTTTCCATTGAATGCATTTATTAACTAGTCCAGACATTTTGACAAAGCTGGCTTGAGAATAATGACAAACAGTTTAGTGGCATAAGTGGACTTATTTAATCTTCAATATAGGGTGTTTCAAATTGCAACTTGAGGAAGTTGACAAAAAGCAGAAAACCAATGCATGCGCACCTAAACAAGATTAAACTGATAAGCTTAATTTCCAAACAAGGAAACAACTCAAACAAGTGAGTAAATGTATACCAAAAGATACAAGTGAGTAAATGTGATGTTGAACAAAGCATGTGATTGGAGCTGTTGTGATTAATTTTTGAATTCATTTTTTTATACATGGTGGAGGAAGCATCACCCTCTCCTCCACTGCAAAAGATGTCAAATAAACTGAAAACCAACAGTAGTGATTAAAAAGAATAAAGAGTAATAAAATGAAGAACAAAAAGAGGTGGGTGTGGTAGGTTAAAGGTTGGCCACAAGTGGGGATCCATGTCAGGATTTGGTTTATAACTGTGGTTTAGTTGGTGCAAATATTGACTAGAGAACCTACATACGCTTAATGAAACCATAAACACCGAACGACAACAAAACCAAAACACACCAACATTTCCATCGTTAGTTACTTTATTCTTTTCTTACACACATTCTGGCCCTGCAACATGTATTTGTGTAACTTTTGTAAAATTAGTTTTAATTTTTAAATAATTAATCAATTGATTTTATCAAACATCACTTTAGGAAATGAGGGTTTATAATTAAACTTGTTCTAAAATTCTTATCCTCAGTTTATATGTTAAATTTATATTAATTTTCCCCTACCATGTTCTTCTTTGCTTCCGAAATTATTATGGTAATCACTAAGCAAGTAAGTACTAGAAAACCATTAAGATTTAATCACAATATTTTTTCATTCAAAAAGAGAAATCTATATATATTATTCTTGTTTTAGTGTGTAAATACCTTTCATAATCTGTTTTGGTTTTAGTGTAGTTATTTTAGATTCTTTTCATTTTCTAGGTTCTGTTTGAGCTTGTAAATTAGGATTTGTTGTTTTAAGATTTCTTTTCATTGCATAGGTTCTGTTTTTAGTCTTTAGCTAGAATTCCTTTTAGGTTCTTTTTATTTTAAGCATTGTTTTAAGTTTCTTCTTCTTTCTACATCTCTGTTTCAATTGGTTTAGATTTTGTTAAGTTCATTATTTTAGGTATCTTTTGTTTCTTTGGTTTAGAGTCTTTTCTTTCTTCTTTTGCTGGTTTACCAAAGCAGATCATAAATTGCACCATAATTGGTTACCGGACAGTAGAAAATTCGCCCTTCGGAAATTACCGAAGGCTTTTGCCCTTCGGTAATTACCGAGGGCTTTTGGCCCACGGTAATTACCGAAGGCTTTTGGCCCTCGGTAATTACCGAAGGGCAAAAGCCCTCGGTAAATGTTAGCGACAAGGGATTTACCGAGGGCTCTTTGGCCGTCGATAAGCCTTCGGTAATTACCTTTTACCGACGGTTTTGGGTTGTTTCCGAGGGCTTCTGGCCTTCGGTAATGCCCTTCTTTTTTGTAGTGTTAGGCACCGATTTTGTATATAACTGAGCTAGTAGCCCTTAGGTTAAAGTAGTTATTGTTCTTCTTTCAATCTAGCACTCTCACGATTTCTCTCATTTGTGCCTCCCTCTGCCTCGCGATTTTTCTCCTCTGTGCCTCGCGATTTCTGCCATTTCTCTTCACTACAGAAGACCCAACGTTAGACCAAGGATGATCTGCATCTTGAGCGGAGGCAACGACCTCACGGTGACGGTGTGGAGATGGCGTGACAGGCGACGTTTGTGGTGGCTCACAACGACGCTCGAAGTGGCTCGTGGTGGCGCGATTGGTCGTTCTTCTTCTTCTCTCTTCTCTTTCTAGTTCTATTTTGGTTGTTGGGAGGAGGATGCGAAATTGACGGCTCAGATGCAACGTTCATTATTCGCTGCCAGTAGGCGTCTTAGTGGTGGAGGCAACGAGAGCACGACGAAAGTGAGACAGAGGCGCGGTGGGACACGGCGATGGGGCAAGGATTGAAACGCATTTTGGAGTTTTGTTGGGATTGAGAAAGTTAGGGTTTTGAGTTTGGGGAATTTCTTTTTGAAGATTCGTTCGCCCTATTCTGGTCCGTGAGGGTTGTTGATGGTTGCGCCAGTAGAGTAGCCATGGGGGTTTCGGTGGCTAGCAGCGGAGTCCTTTGTAGGTTGCGTGGGTTGGATTAGGAGAGGCGAGAAGAATTTGGGCCAGTTGGACACACACCCTTAACCGGTGGCGAGGTTCCACTCTATGGGGTGGCGTCAGGTAGGAGACGGTGTCGTGGTAGAGCTTTCTCGGGTCGTAGGAAACGTGTGTGGGGAAATCTCGAATCCGGGTGGTGCAAACGTTTGAGGTACAGGGTGTAGGGGTGTAGGAGGAAGATAGTTGTGGGTTGAAGATAGAGTTAATGTTTTGGTTTTTCTTGCAGTAGAGCCAAGAGATTAGTGGCAGGGTTGCTATCAAGTTATCATAATGAAGGGGACCGCTTGGAAAGAGAAGCTGAGCTGATTGTGCAAATCATAAATGTAATGGCTGGCTATTAGTCAGAAGAACTGCTCAATCCACATTACCAGAGGTTGCTCCAAACCACTAATAGAGTCTGTCATGGCCTCCGTAATTATCAAATCAGCAAGGTCAGTAACAAAAGTTGGAAATCATTTTGTATATTTGAATAATCTGATGCTTAGATTAGGTTTCAGACCCTAAATTTTCCTCCATCTGTAATCATTGTCAGGCACATGATAGTGGGAGGGACAAGAGGATAACCTGTAATCATTATATTAGTACAAGTTCTTGCTTCTAACTATCACAAATTGATTTATTATTATTGTGCGGATCTTTTTGTAAGTGTAATTGAAATTACAAGTTGTAATCTACATGCATACCTCTCTCTGCTAGAGGGCACGACTTCTGTTGTTGGCCTCATAGCAACGATGACTAATCGCTACAATGTGTTGGTAAGTTCAAAGTTGTTTTTTTCTGGTAGATATGTTTTGCTAGAAAGAAGGTGGAAACTATCATATTGAAAACTTAATCAAAATCATGTTCTCATTATTTGCCATGGCATCCCTTGTAATATTATAATCTTTCAATTTCTTTTTCCATAGTGATGTTACAATTCATGTATTTTTTCATGCTTACTTTTGGATTTTCATTTGTCTTTATATTTATTGGAACATATTAATATTTGTGTAAGTTGTGTTCTACTTTGTTTAGTTACACCTTTTTTTCTTGCTCCCTTCCTCATGGTATGTTATATTGGCTTTGACTATGCATTTGTGAGTTGTCATTTTCTAGACTAAAATTTGACAAGAAGAGAGTGACAGTGAAATGGAGAGCAATGATGCACTAGGAGCTTGGAAATTTGTAAAACGAAAGCGGGAAAAAGTTCAGCTTAGTGTCTCTAAAGATCAGTCTCATTCAATTGCTGCCAGTAATGGTTGCCTCTCTTTACTGAAGAAGAAACACTTAGATGGTAAAATAGCCATTGTGGTACCACTTCCTCTGTTCTTTCCTCATCAAGAGAACCATTTTTGGTTTGCCTTTCTACAAATTGCTTTTGTTCCACCCAGGTGACAAACGTTACTGTGGTTTTAATTTTTGCAACCGGAAGTAGTATTTGGGAATTGTATTTGGAGGTTAGTATTTTCTCTCCTTTCATCTTTTTAATATCAACTGATTTTGGTTGTGTGATAATTGTATTTATGTGCTTCACGATATAGATGATCCTCTGAGAAAAAAGGGTAATCACTTGGACCAAAGAGAGAAGCTAGGATTGGCTTCTACCACTAAAGGCCAATTGAAGTCACGGGCAACACCTTCTGAGTCAACAAAATGCGCTTGAAAAAGTTGAAGTCATTTGAAATGTTGAGCATGACAAAGCTTTAGTTTCTTAGTGCTTTGAAATGTGATTAATATCTGAATGTGTATTCTTGTAGTATTGTTCTGCTTCTGCTTGTCCTTAATATTTGAAGCCAACCATTTTACTTAAAAACACTGACAGTTTTGCAACTATTTCAGCACATAAACCATCTTATTCTATAGTCAATATTAGTTCCAATATTTTTATAAGGTGGCATGTTACTAGAACTTTGCAGCATGATATCTGAACAAAAAAAATAAACTCTTTTACTACCTCGGTTCTACTCCAAATTGAGGCATAAGACCCCCTCTACTGCCTCGGTTCACAAGCAACCGAGGCCAAAAGTTTGGCGAAAAAAAGTAAAAAAAGGAACACCCTCTACTGCCTCGGTTGCCCTTGAACCGAGGTAAAAGCATACACATTTTTGCCTCAGTTTTGAACCGAGGAAAAAAGTCTACCACTTTTTGCCTCGCCTATATATACCTCGGTTGCAGAATCAGTGCAGATAAACAAAAATAACTGTTGTCGTTTCCCTTCACTGCACTAATAATTTAAAATGTATATTTAATTTTAGTAACTTTCAACATAAAAAATTATATTAATTTAAGTTACAAATATAGTTTAAATAATAGTTAAATGTGAGGTTTTATTGCATAAATATATCATATTTAGTTAAGCAATGAACTAGCTTTCAAGCAAGTTTCAATTAATTAAATCTTTTGAAACTTTGTTAGGAAATGGTAACCTCACATTTAATCATATGCACAAAAAAATAATAAAAACTGAAAATAATATTAGAAATCTTAGAAAGAATTAATTGAATTTTAAATTTTGATATAAATTATATTTTACTTATTATTTTTAAGATTATTATTTATATTTTTATACATTTGTATCCTTTGACAAGAAGTGGTTCTATGGTGTAGTGGTTAGCACTCTGGACTTTGAATCCAGCGACCTGGGTTCGACTCCCGGTAGGACCTTTATTTAAATAAATTTCATTTTATGATTATTAAAAGATATTTGACATAATTAAAAGAGTTAAATTATGTCAAAAATGGTTTGGGTCAATCTTCCTGAAAGTTATTTTAAGTAATTATTATTTTTTAAATGTAAATCATGGTAATTTGTTAAAAGATTATAAAATATTCGGTTGTTTGGTAAGGAAATGAAATAATAATTATTATTGTGATTTGGTTTTCTTCCATTGTTTTTAATTTTGTGGTTAGTAAAGCTTATGTTTTTCTCATATTTGTTTTTGCACATAAGTGTTGAAAAAACATATTTTTTTTCCCACACACATACTAAATTATATTTATAATCTCACCTAATACAATTGTCTTTCACAAACAACTCTCACCTTCCCTTCTCACCAAACAACCCAAAACAACTTTCTATTAAGTTTACTTTTAGAATATGTTCATGGCAAATAATATAATTTTTTTCTTCTTTTTATCATTTAATTTTTTTCACTTACATATACTATTTTTTTTACTGAAAGAAAAATATGTTTATTATATCTATAGTTGAAATTCAAGTTAAAATTTCTATTATATATTAATTTTGTTGGCCTATGTTAATATTCAGAATACAACTTATTATATTTAACTTTAGTTATAATTAACGCAAGTTTTAAATTTTACATAAAAACTTTATTTTAATATTAAAATTTAAAATAAAAGCTTTAAAAATAAAGTAGAAGTTGGTTTCTATTTTTATTTTTTTAATTTTAAAATTCATTTATTTTAATGTTTTCAACTATAAGAACTAAATTTATTTTAAGAAAGCTTAGTATAAAGTCACAAATAAAGATAAATTCTTAAAAATTTAGGGTTGTACAGCAAAGCTAACTAAAAAGTTAACTGGTAACTTATATACCTGCTTTTAATTGATGAACTACTTAGTAGCTTATATGCTCCTAATTTATATGTTGTATATGAAATACTATAACTACATCCTTCTTATTTTATTAAAAAAAATTGTTTTTAAGCAAAAATATATTATTACGTAATTATATTTAATTTTTTTAATAACTAAATTCTTATTATTTTTTAAGTACTTCTAATTATTTTTGAAAAGTTGTATATGTATTTTTTTATTTGAAAAAATTATTTTATTTAAATGATTCCATCTAATGAGTGATAATTAAATTTTTATTTGTTTTAAAAACTAAATTGGTTAATACATTGAAAGGTAATTTACATAACAAATTTTAAAAAATAATGCAATATCAAATTGTATTCATAAAACTAAAATAGGTTAGAAGTTAAAGAAATCGAGGATAATAAAAAAATAATTAAAATGATGAAACAAAATTGAATAACTTACAAGCTAACTAAAATAACTTATAAGCTATAAGCTCAAAAATAAGTTACTTTGAGGTATTTTACAAACATTTTTGTGTTGATTTAACTAGATTATAAGCCAGTTAAATAAGTTGGTAGATAGCTTATTGATCTTACTAAAAACACTCTTAAATTTTTTGTAAATTTCACTGCATATTACATATTTCGTTACATGTTAATTTTATTATTGTATTTTATGATATAATTTCCGTTTACATCTATGTTGCACCACTTATATAATTGTCTCCTTAAGTTAATTGCTATGGATTAGTAAAATTTGGTTTCTATAATATTTGTTATAATTATTCAATTTATTTATTTATTTTTACTTGATGTGGTCCTATATATTTTTTCAAAAGACTAAATGTAATAACCTCTTTTATTAGATGTGATTAAGATGATAAAATGGAAACTCAAAACGATCACAATAATATTCTTTCAAAAATATAAATAAAAGGACTACATTGAACTAAAATGAATAGAAAGAAAATATTAAATCATATCATTGATATAATATATAGATATAAATATGGAGACAAATAAATATTATTAAGTTTATTTACTGTTTAATTGATTTTAAGTATCTCCTAAAGTAAATTTGTTTATTTTTGTGTCATTAGCATTCTATAATGCTTAAACTTTTGCAAAGATAATCAAATTATTTTTACTTTTTATGAAAGATATTATGAGAGTCTAAATGATATGAAGTAGCAAACCATTTAAAAAGACTTAAATGTTTTTTATTTTACATTTATTAGTTATAATGAAGTATATTTACAATTATTAAAAAAGATGTGAAAGGAATTTAGTTAGAAGCAAAAAATTATGTAAATTAGTTAGAAGCAAATAATTTATGCAAACAGAAAATACAATTGAACTTTTATTTTCTCTAATTATAGATTATTTCAAAATAAATTAAATATAAAAGATGATAATCATCGAAAGCCCTCTCCTCTCGTATTCTACTTGCAAGTACATGTCTATTTATTTTATAAGCAATTTCCATAACCTGCAAGTACTGTTAAACATAAAAGTATTGTCAAACATAATGTATAAATGTACAACATTTTTCCATGGGCGTATAACTCTTTTTGTCAAAATTAATTATAAAAATTAGGAAAGTAATATTTAAGTCAGTACCATATCCTGTTTGAAACTCTATTAATATTTTCCAAAAAACTGAAATGTAAAATTAATTTTAACAATTGAAATTCAAAATTCGAATATTTTTTTTCTTAATTTCTCCAAAAATAACTTTTCTTAAGTTAAGTTTCCACGAATTTAACAAGAGCATGAAATAAGATGTGCTATACAGTTGCCATAAAAGCATAGATACACATTAAAAGAGGTCATGTCTTTCCATAAACTTAAATAGCGTCCAAAATGTCTGGAAGTGAGAATTCAGGGATTAAAAGAAAGCAAGGTTTTAAAACACAAGTTGAAGATGTACATGATGAGTCTGTTTCGGCAGGCATATCTACAAGAAGTGACTTCTCAGAGCCCTTGAAAGGCACTTCCTCGAAGTGAAGGTTGAAGATGAATGCAGGAGCTTAATGAGCTGGATGAGGGAAATGGGTGAATACACGGTGTGCATGGACAGCACAGGCACAATGCACAGAGGTCAAGTTGAGGCAGCCACTCATTATGAGTGAGTGCCTCCCTGAGCATGTGTGGAGTGATGGGAATGAATCACAAACCGCTTGAACCGCAGATGGGGTGAGTGCAGTGCATTGGCTTATGTTCAATGTCCTTAACCCATCCTCATCATTTCCTCCTTTCACAGATATCCTGTTATTCACCTTGCTGTGTGCCAAAGAATACATTGCTCTGTCTGTGATGTTCTTGCAGTAGTACAGTCCAAGAGACCTCAGATGTGGGCATCTGTTAGCCAAAGCAATCACACTATCATCTGCAGTGAACCTCACTGTTAGATATCTACTCATCATCACTCAACCAAGAAACACAGGGACCAAGAGAATGTCCATTTTCATATTCAAAGTGTTTCATTTCATTGAAAAACTATGTATTTCACAATACATAGATTTTCCATTTCTCTTTCAAAAAAGACATATCTCATTTACAATTTATTTTTCCTTTTCCCATGTCTGTCATCTCAGTTTGTAAGTATATTCTAACCATTTCAATTGCATGTCTAATCACAATCTACTTAACCATGTCTTTTGGAAATATCATGAAAATCAGATATTTTAAAATGTAAAGAAATATATGATCAGTGTTTGGCTACAGAATTCTGGATTTCAATCATTAAAACCTTGAATAAAATACCTGTTATACGGACACAGCCACACAAGTCAACTATCCTAAGATCAGGGCACCCATATGCTAAAGTAGTCACTCCAACATCACCAACATTATCACACCATCCAAGGTTCAAAGATTGTAGCTGATTGCAGTACTGTCCAATGGCCTGTATATCATTTAATCAATGGGTTATAATTCAAAGCCATCTTAATTCTTACACGATTATGAAACCAACTAGTCTACCACAATCATTCATACCTGCAATGCAGTATCAGATGCAGCTCTAACACATCCACAAAGATTTAGAACTTTTAGTTTTCTGCAGAAACTGGCAAGGTAAGCCAGAGCACTGTCACTAAATGCTGAACACCCACTGATGTTGAGTTTTGTGAGATCGCGACAACCTAATGCAATAGCATAAAGTGAACGATCAGTTAGCTTGAAGCTTTTGCTGAGGTCCAGAATCTGCAATTCATGACAGCACTCTGCAATAGTCTCAACAGCTTTATCCTCTAGTTGAGGCTTGTCTTGACGAAGGATTAGAGTTTGCAATTTTGTGAATTTAGGAATAAGTGATAGGACCAAGTTATTCATGTTCTTGCTACACCTGAAGAGAGACGAATTACATGTTATTATTACATTCCATGAACTCCACAATAACTACAAGCACTTCTACTGACAGTTTCTTTCCCATCACGAACCATAACTACAAACACTCCGTACCACTGAATCAAATACATTAACTGAGAGGTGTTCAATAGAAATCCCTTTGAAGAAATCATTTAAGAAAATTAATGAACTGAGAACAAAAGCGGAAAAACATACAATAATAACTTGGTGTAGAGCATCAGGAATTATACTTGCAAGTATTGGCCATACCATTGCTATCCATTATAGAAAAGAGCACTTACATATTTTTATAACATTTTAAGAAATAGATTGTAGTCAACTAACAAATAGTTGTAATACCAAATTGACTAGTGAACCCTGAGTTACAAAAGGAAAAAAAACCCAAAGATTTTCAAGTTAAAATATCGATAGATAAATATAAATATAACATATTAGGCTAAACCAAAAGAGGGGCAGGGGCTTACTACGTTATCAGAAAAAGAAGACACACAACAACTTACAGTATCTTCTAATTTATCCAGGGAAGAGAGATTTTTAAAGAGCCTAAAATTTCAGACACAAGAACACCTTGGCAAAGAAAAAATTAAGATTTGCAGCACGACACCTCTTATATCCATTATCAGTTTCCTTAACCGCATACATGTCACGTCACATTCTCATCAGAATATCCCCGCTCAATCTTAAAGTATTGAAAACACTCCATCAAACTTACGGATTCTACAATCCCCAAAGCAAGGAAACAACAATTCAAACAGCTCAGCCCCATGGCAAACAAAAAGGAACAAAAAAAATCATGACAAAAGCAAGAGAAAAAAAAAGACAGTACCAGTTTCACAATCACATCATAACAAAATTAACTATAATCTGCAAACAAAAGGAATAAAAAACACCTCACCATAACAAAATCCCCAATTGGAGAGAAACAGAAGGCCCGCAGGCAAGGATACATGGCATCAAGAGAGAGAGAGAGAAATATACCATGATAGTGATAAACGAGCAAGGCCAAAGTAGATAGCATCTCTCCAGCCACGACAAACTCCAGAAGCGGTGATCACTGTCTGATCATCCACAAGGGACAAAATTTGCATCAAAAGTTCCACAGGAATATCCTTCCACTCGGTAATCACCCCAACCTTCAAGTTCACCCCTTTCTCACTGTTCCCACTCCCAGCCACCATCATAAGTCTCTCAAAACACAAGTTCAAGTCCTCAGCTCTCAGATTATCCTTGCCAACCATTTCAGTTGCAGCACGACAAAAAGCTTCAACTTTCCCAGCTGTAACAAAAGGGGGAGGAAAACAAAGGATAAGGCATAGAGAATCCCTAGATTTAAAGTATCGAAAACACAGCCTTTAGAAAAATTATAATCACCACAAACTAAGAAAAATCCATGGGCACAAAAGGCCCCCCAAGGCAATTTGCAAGGAAAACAACAGAAAGACAAAAACAATTGTAAAAAACTAAAAAAATAAGAGCATAATCCTATTTGAGGGATTCAGCACATTACATAAATACCCGCCACTTATTTCTCAATTACATGATTAAGACTTGGCTGAAAGTTTCAAACTTGACTCTGGAGACTCGTCAGAAAGATCAATTCAGAAGAATGATGACTCAAAAAAAGTCCTTTTTAAAATCAAATTTAGCACACTTAAAATTGGGTCAGAGAAACAAAATCACAAAGGAGAAGGGACAAAGAAACCATCAGAAATGAAACTGGGAAAAATTAAAATCAAAAAGCTTTCTTCTAATCAAAGACATGAAAACGGAAAACAAATAGTTCTACATGACTATGAATGCGATCAGAGGAGCAAAGCAAATACCTTTGCCCCTTTTGTCGCCCCTTTCTTTTGGTTCCTACGAGCAGAGAAGCTCTGGTGTGCTTCTCTGAAATAGCGAATGGGAGGAGAAGCTCTATAAAGAGAAGAAAGGAAAAACGAATGAAAGAGGCAAGCAACGCATAGCTGCCACGTGTACGCATGATCAATGCGGCAGCGACAGGTTAAGTGGGTCCCAAGTAAAGTACTCTGTTTTGATGAGAACGGAGGTCAGCACCAGAGTCACCGAAACTAGGAAAGAAATAAAGAAAAGGAAAAGGAATTTTTCTTATAAATTTTTTTATATGGAAAATAAAATGATAAATGACATTACTTAGATTTATCTTAGATTTTTTTATAACTCTCGAGTTCCATTTTTAATGTATAAACGTTTTTCATATTTAAATGCAAGATAAATATAAACTAAATCATGAAAAGCTTGTTAAACTGAGTTTGTTTGAATAACTTTTTCACGAGCATTCTTAGAAAAACAAAATGAAATTTATTAAATAAAGTTATTCTATAAATAAATTAATTTTTTGAATAAAATTATTGCAAGGAAAATTTTATAAACTGATTTTAAATTAAAAATAAGAGTCGAACGAAGCAATGGTGGAAAATTTAGTCGACCTATGTCTTTATGCGAAAAAAAGTAATGTTCTTCTAAATAACTTAAACTTTTTATGATAAATAACAAATTTATATTATATAATATATTATTATATACATCAATGACTTTTACTATAAAAGCCAATTAGGATATTTCCATTTTTTTTACATGTATAATATGCATATTTTATTTTGTTATATTTTGAAATTCAAAACTACTACTTTGATAAATATACAACAGAATAAAAATAGGAGAGATAAATTATTCTTCTACTTATGACAATAGTACATATACTATTTTACAGTATGTTTTCCTTCTAAGCATATGCAATTTACATTATTTTGTTAATGTTTTTCTCATTCAAATTATAGATTATTCCTCAAACATAAAAAGAATAATATATATATATTTATGTAAACAAATATATAAAAATAAAATAATATTAAAATTAAATTTATTAAAATATAAATAAAATTAGAACACGTAACGTATTGTATTATATTTCCGCCTGTAGAGTATAATCTTAAGAAAGATTAATTGTCATAATTTCGTAACGTGCATTTTCTAGAAACAAGGTACGTAGGTTTCACTCTTTATATTGTTTATATTATTTAATATTTTAAAATGAATTTTGATTTTGAAGAAATAGAAAATATAGCAAAAGAAGTGCGTTAGTGTCTAGTATAGTATACTGAATAAACGTTGAGAAACGGAAAAGTAGTGCGCGTGTGGAAGTGTGTTTGTGAAAAACCGAAACCGCCCCGAAAAGCAGAAAAAATGTGGAGCATCTGAACCGCAAACATGAGGAAGGAAAATAGAAGGAAAAAGAAGCAGTTTTTTTATTGCTGTAACGCAATTACATAATTTGGTTTTATTTTATTTATGTGTCTTTTTCCCTTTGTTAGGATTCTGAAACTGCACCTCACGATTGCATATTTTCTACAACTTGGGCAGTGTTATTTTATGAATATGTACGAGTCCATCAATCAAAATCCTTATCAGAATGGAAGCAAGTTTTACATGTAGGACACAGGTCACATCGGACGGCTACAAATTAACAAATTTAGACTTCTTATTATGTTTTCATTCTATTTAATATTTGTAAGTTTAATTTAGTTCTACAAAATTGTTTTGAAGCATAAGATTTAGATGGACATTTTGTTTTATTTGGTTTGGGTTATTTTTCATCACTTATATATTATAATTTGATTTTATTTTTAATCGATGTGAGACTTCCAACACACTCATTCACGTCGAGGCATAGACATCTTAAACGTGAAAGTAAAATTAATGGGTGATCCGATAGTGACTCCATAATGGATGGAATAGAATACTGACATAAATCTCGAGGCTCTAATCGGGTTCTGATACCATAAGCCTAATTCATTCACACAAATCGGTTTGTATGGTGAGATTTGCATCTCATTTATATATTATAATTTGGCTTTATCTCTGATCGATGTGAGATTTTCAACATAAGATAATGTTTATATTTATTTATATATTATAAATTGATTTTATCTCTAATTGAGGTAGGACTTCCAACATAATATTATGTACTAAAGTGCACTGATTGAAGGATTGTGTATGCTCCTATTTAGAAGTTATAAATGTAATGGATTTTAAGATAACCTAACTACTTTGACATTTTAATGTTAGATTTGAAGGTGAATGGCATGAAATTAGTATTTGAACTTTAAGGGAAAATATTATTTTATTTTGTGGTTATATTTAATAGAATATGTTGTAAAGAATGTTATGAAGTATAGAGAATATATTATATTATTAATATGAGAGGTGGAAAATGATGTGAATGTGAAATTAAGAAAAGAATATGATAGGTTATTGAAACGTGTAGGCGTAGGCATTAGATATGGGGTTGGAGAGTTTGGTTTGGGTGAGTTGGGATTGCGTCTTGGTAAGCTTTATACGAAAGGAGTGATTTGATGTAATTTTGTTTTATGTTTATCCCTAAATAGCTTTGTGCCTTTTGCATTGTGGAGGTCAATCAACTTGTCATTCTACAAATTTATGTGTTTTCTAGACCTCCAACGTCTACCTAAAATTCTGGCCATCCATCCATCCCATTGTGTAAATCATACATTAATTACCTCTTAATTTTATCTTAGTTGTTATTAAAATAATTCGGTTTTATTTTTAATTTAAAATAAAATTAAAATAGATTTTATTCTTTTAATTTTTTATGTGCTTAATAAGTTGAGTATTGAAAAAGACCGAGACAAGGTACTAGTCAGGGAGAAAACAGCGTTAGGTTTGGTCATAATTATTAGACTTCTTTGACTGTTCTTTCAAAATCATTAGACAAGTTTTAGGATCCATGGTCTAATTTAAGTGAAATATGATTTAAATCAATATCAAATGACAAATTCTATCGTATGATTGTAATTTGTTGAATTTATTAATTTTTTTGAAAAAAATTTTGGTGAACATTTAAAAATAAATGTATATAAACAAATTACACCATTTTCATTAAAAAATTTAAAGCAATATTTTATAGATACTCATTTACATATATGCATTATCTGTTTTACTTATTTCTATTTTTTTAAAAATTCAGTATGAAATTTTTTAAACTTTAAGATTTTTCAGGTACTTTCTACCATATTCATTTATTTATATAATCACCAATATACTAAAATGTATTTAATTCCTTCATTTATTTTTAACACTGAATTATCTTTTACATGTGTGTTACACTTAAACAAGCTCTTCTATATTACTATGTTTCAAAGAACACATAAAATATATCTTCTTTCCATTGATTTTGAATGCGCTTTATGAAAGTAGTTGAAATGAGTAATTTAGTATTTTGGCATGAGAAATGTTACATCATTCATCATAAATGAGAATTTGCAAAGCGAATACTACATGAAATATGAAGCGTGTAGAAAACATTTAGTTAGTGAAAATTAAGTGGTGGAAGTAATCAGAAACTGTCATTCTGGCTCCTTTCAATCATGCCAATAAACAATACCTTGTCATCTTTCCATTGATGAATCATTCAGTCACAAATATCTTTTGGTTTCTCTTTTGCTTCAATCATATCTTCTGTATGGTATCAAAATTCCCTACTTTTTTTTCTAGTCGAATTATTTGGATTAAGAAATAAATATATAGCAAAATATACTAAAAAAAAGATAAAAATTCATGTATCACAAAATAAATATTAAATTACATTATATTTTTTCGAATTTATATATATAGATTAGTGATTTAA
The DNA here is from genome assembly GCF_029865625.1 of Vigna umbellata. Taxonomy (NCBI): domain Eukaryota; kingdom Viridiplantae; phylum Streptophyta; class Magnoliopsida; order Fabales; family Fabaceae; genus Vigna; species Vigna umbellata. Next base: position 39,184,421 of record NC_142166.1, read on the forward strand.
TTTCTAAAGTCGTTTTCTGTTTGAATATGATAAGATGAAAAAGTATATAATCCATACCCATGCTATAATATATCAATGTTTATTATTAACCATAGTTATAATATGATATTAACTTCGGTAATCAGGAATGGTGACATAACCATAATGATGAAATTGTTTATAACAAAAAAATATAATAATAATTATGATAAAAGTAATAATAACAACTATAATAATAAAATGATTGTTTTAATAGTAAAAATGACAAAAATAATACTAAAGTTTAATTAAATTTTAAGTCTTAAATAAATTTGAGTTTTTTAAATAAATTTTTATTAATTTTTTTTAATCAAATGTGTATTTAAATTTTTTTATATTTTTAACTGTATTTGTGTTTTTTTTAAATAGGTGGGTGATTCTAAAACGTTATTATTGTTAATGTAAAACAATAAATGATTTATATTAATTGAAACATGTTAGATAATGAAATTCTTATACTATTTTAGGTAAGTGACAACCACAATTATTTATTATTAAATACATTTTCAATAAAAATAATAATTATTATTTATAATTATATTAATAGTACTATTATTTGATATTAATCACAAAATGTCATGTCTTTTACTTTTAGAGTCAACTAACAAGATGACGAGGTCTTATCACCAAATTGTAAAAGATTAAACAATAGAGTTTCAATTAAAAAATATAAAAAAATTAATTATTTATTAAACCAAAAATATTTAATAGGAATTTAATTAGAAATAATAAATTTATACAAAACTTAAAATTTAATTCAGTATTAATAATCAATATTATTATTACAAAAATGTTAACCCTGATAATAAGAATAATAATAAAGTAATAAATATTTTCAATCTCACTATAGTTTTGTAATAACTCTAATACGATAATAGTAATAATAAATGAAAGATATATAATAAAAGTAATAAAAGAAAACATGAAAGTATGGATGAGAATAACAAACCCTAAGTAAAGACAAAGAGTACAAAGATATCCTATGGAATTTTATAGTTTTTTTTAATAAAGATGATAATGCAATGTGGATTATGTAGGCTGATTTGCAAATCAGTAAAAAACAATATGGGAGGGTGAGATTGAATATTTTGGTTTACTAATTCATTTAGACTTCGTCCTGCATAACCTGTAGCGTGCAAGTCAACAATGGAATGATACAAGACAGTCCGTATAGTTTATATTGTATAAATTTGTTCAAAATATGTTTATAACTTATGATGTATTGGTATTAATATTCTATAAATTTATTATTAAGTTTGTTTTTGGAAATATTTTTCATCATCTTTCAATGATAACTTTAGTCACTTTAAATTTATTTTTTATTGTTATTTTAAGTATATACATCTATTATAAAGTTTTTTAACAAACATGTATTTAAAAGTTAAAAATTATAAAATTATAAATATATGATTTATTTTAAGAAATAGGTTTATAAAATTTTTATTTATATTTAAAACCATAATGAATTGAAAAGGGTTACCCAAGTGGGGATGTGAGGTCTTATTGTTTTTTTTATTATTATTATCACTATTATTGAGTTGTTGCAGCTTTCAGCAATTTGTCCTAAGTGCGTACCTTTAATCCATGGATTTTAAAGCTTATCTTTTTCTTCATTTATCCAAACATGTCTTTGCAAAGGAAAGCCGTGAATTCCTTTGTAGTGAGGAATGTGTACTGCTACTGAATCTTGCACAGGTTTTCGTCTCAGTGCATTCCATCAATCATATCATATATCTATGTATAAAAAAAAGGATTCATAGCTCTGAGAGGTGGAAAAGACACTGTTATCTCAAATATTACCACTTAACATAACTTTTGTCAATAATTAATATGTATGTAATAATTTCATTTCTTTATTTTAAATGCTCATATAAAAACATCTCCATTGACTTAGCAAACCTTTAAAAAGAACGAAAGCAGCATTTTTTATAATCACCAGTAAAATAAAATATTATGAAAAAATTGTGTTGATCAATGATCATAATTTGATTTTTATTCTCAAAAAGGTAGTACATATATTCTCGATACAACTAACGGAGTGTAATGTAAGGCACAAAGAAGAATTTAGAACTGAGAGTTTGAACACGATGATAAAACATCTAAAGTACTTTTGTTTTTAGCTTTTTAACTAGTTATTTTATTTGAAAGTAGACTTAAAAACTCAATTGTATAGATAAATTACAGACGTAAAACAAAACATGATACATGAAAGAGACAGAAAGTGTGGAAGGTGGAATAACATACATAATGCATTGTTCTGAATTGTGATATTAATAATAGGTCAAAGTCGAAACACAGGCAACGTTTGAGACACAAACAACTTTATTCTTGTGTACAAGGTGATGTGTCTTTTAGAAAGCATTGAGAATAAATGAAGATTGTTTATGAGGTCAAGAACCTTTCGAACAAGTTACCAAAGAAGAAACTGGTTTTAGCCCATCGTCGGGTCTCTGGTACTTTAGCATTGGTTGGCACTCTCTTCACATCAACCATCATTGTCTTACCTATTTCTTTGCCAAGTGCTTCCATAGTTTTCATGTCCACTGGGTTTCCTGATGCATCCCTTACGTAGAACACGTTCAATGCTTGCTCCCCTCTCGTTGATACACCTGCCCTACACACTGTCAACCCATTCTCTCGTAGAATCCTTGTTACTTCAGACAGCAACCCAACTCTATCCTTTGCACACAGCTCAAGGCTCACACCCTGTTGTACACAATCAAGACTAAGACTTCAGATATATTCCATGCTCCCTAATAAGTACTTAACATTATCACCAAAATGCTAACTTTTTACGTGATAATTAAACTCTGTGATAATCTGCATGCCCATCACGACTCTGTTATTCTGTTTGTTATAGGCTTAATTTGAATATGAAAGTGAATAAGAAAATAATTAGTCGTCCTTTATGTGATTTTTTTTTTGTTTTTAAGATGTAGGGAAGTGGATGATATTACATGGAGCATATAGACTCTTAAGCTCTATTGAAGGCAAAAGATCCCATCATTGTCACTAGTGGACATATGATGGTCAGATACAATCTGAGTGGAACTTAGCTCATGTATTTGCCGTACCAGTGCAGCAATACAAGTAGATAGCTGCAGATGCAAAATGTATTCATTCTGTTAAATTCAGAAAACATTCTACTATACAATCACATAGATACTAAGTAGAAATAGTAAAGCCTATCCTAAAATTCGTGTACTTTACTGACTAATGTATATAGTTAAAATGAAGATTACAAGAAAACTTCCAAACAAAAAAATCCTTCTTAGAGCATGGGAGGGAGACTTACTGGGAGAGGAGATTTTATAATAGAAGTTCATCCATCTTTTTGTTTTTGTTTTTGCAATAGTCCAACAAGCATATAGAAATATAGAAATAAATTCAAATGTGAACGTTACCTCGCTTACTCTTCTTCGAATACCAGCTTCAATGCATTGGATGACCCTTTCTTTCTCTCCTTCAGTGTCAAGGGTGCATCCATCCATATGTCGAATAAAATACTCCTAAAAGTACAACATCAACTAACCCTTTTAGTTTACACTTCTGACTTGAGTCTCACCACTTCTAGTGTATAAACATGCAGAACAGAATACCAATGTAGTATACCTGGGATGCATAAGGGCCATCTGATGAAACTGTGGCATGGAAAACAACATATTGCATATCAGTAAGAGTGCAAACAATGTCAAACATGAGTTTTGCCCGATCCTTGCACTTGACTGTGACAACTGAGTACCCTTTCTCCTCACAACGTTCTATTGTGATTTTAGGCCTGAAAGAGAGAGGACAATTAACGTCTCGTGCTACTCTATAACTTTCATAATCCCGATCAGCAAACAACATTTGGTGCAGCCGCCGATCCATGTGGGTGAAACCCATGGAGAAACTAGTCCTAGCAACTTTCTCACCATCACATCCTCGTAAGATGTTGTTGAGCTGCTCCTCCATTAGAGATAATCTGTTTGGCTCGTCCACAGCTCGGTTTGTAGCGTCATTGACATAAAGAACGCAGGCAATTCGCCTGTTATGAGTCCACACTTCTGCTGCAAAAACATTAAAATGGAGGTTGGCAAGAACAGCTGAAATCTCAGACAAGAGACCAGGGCGGTCTCTGCCAATCAGTTCAATGGCTGTATGATCACCGACAGAATGCACTCCAACCCTTTTGCTTGGCCAAAATTTCACCCCTTCTGTGCTCTGGCTCTTTGGTCCTAGAGCCTATTGTAAGAAAAACTGTTATCAAGTAGCTCTTAGTATTTGATATGCATTACTATATAGGTGTTATACTGTATGCAGTTATGGAAATGATAGAGTGAGCCGATTGGTGGTTTTCAGTAAGGGAATCTGATCACTGGTTTCTTACTTTCTTTAACATTTATGAGTAATATCTATATGACGTATCTGATTTATACTACAGTCAAGGTTTTTTAAGGAACGAAAAAAATGAACTTTCTCAATCATGGCTGTTTTTCGAGACAAAGTTACTCTTCAAAACTCTCTCCCTTATTTAGTTTATTTGTATATGTTCGAGAGTGTTGTGCTACTTCAATTTTCACCAATAATTTAAGGTTTTCAAGTTGTCATTAGCTATACTAAATATAAAAATTATATCAGATTAGTTAGTTCAAGAAAAAGGGTTGATATTTACCTTTTCAATGAAGTCGATGGTTTTGTTGTCCGTTATCTTTCTTCCTTGCTGATCCGTGACATGAAATACTGCATTTCATTAGGCGAACAAGTTAGCTGCTGAACATCTGATATAGGAAGAGAGGGCTTGGACACGTGTTAGCATGAAATACTATGTTGTTTGTCTAAAACTCTTTTTATTGACAATTTTAGACTAACTACAAGTGCACGTTTTCTTTCCAAGAAATCATGCAAAGAGAACAACGGGGGATGATGTTCTCACTGTTAGATTAATATAGCAGCCAAAGTTTTTTATAGCTGCCCGCTTTGAGTTAGGACAATAACAACAAGCATGAACAGGACACATCTGAGTGGTTTTTAATGTTCAAATTAGTCACAACATACCATCCATAAACCAACCACCGTCAGAAGATATGTAAGCTTTTGTAATTATGAAGTCAAGGTCGGTCAAGATTTGCACCACTTCCAGCAGAATTCCTGGTTTGTTGACACTATCAACCTGTAGTTTATTTATTTATTTTTTTTATAGGGAGAGGATGGTAAAAGTCGATCAGTAGAGGAAAACACTAGAGTAACATATTGCATTCACTAATCTCCAAATATAAAAGATTCTTTCTAGAAATATGAAAAATGGTGATCTCATGACAATGCAGGGAGTATCATATGGTGTATCATTTAAAAGGAATAAACTTATCAGCATACAGAGCACAAATTTTGACAGCGAATTTTATCTGTTGAATTTGTGTCACTACTTCTGCAAAGTGAGAATTTTCTTTTGATCATGTGAAATTAAGTTTGACTACGGTTTTGATTAAGGGCTAATGAAATATCATTTTATTTAAGGTTTGAAAATATTATGTGCTTGGAACATAAATAAAAAATCAAAGCTCTAGGTTCAACAGTTCAAGAAAACTTTAAATACCAGAAGCTGGGCCTCCTAAGAAACTCAATGGCTACATCACAACTCACAAGGTGGTCAGGAAAAAATAGTCACAATTTTTTGGTTTTTTAAATTATACCTTGATCAGTGTACAGTCATGACAACTGGTATTGTCCACAGAGACCCTGCAAAGTTGTAAACAGAGTTCATCGTCAACCAATCAATTTTTGAATGGTTCTATAAAGTCATACCTTAAACCCCAATTCTACAAGGTATTGAGCCCTTTACTCCATATGGGATCGAGTTGATTGTCTCTTTTTCTTTTAACAAAAGCAAGTGAGGAATTAAAGCAGCCTTTTTAAATTTATATTCTGTTCCATTCTTGTTTAGTAAGTAAATGCAGTTAAGTGACACTTAGGGAATTTTTCTTTTGATAAATGGTTAAATATATCCATTAAAATCAACTCTAGAATTGATTTTATGATGATTATGATCAGTGATCCCATCTTCATTTAAAGAGGCTATTTAATTTGCTGACCGTTTAAAAGCGAACTTGTAATTCCAGAGAGTAATTTAGTAAACCTTGGTGGGTTCATTCTATTGCTGAAGTTCTCATACTCAGGATCAAAATATGGCCAACAAACTTTAGCCATTTAATCAACTTCTCCAGTCAATGGGGGTGCTTCGTTTTCCTGCATGAGCATGGAAAACATGCAGATAAAAAACAGTACATCAGTGACAAAATTTATCATTTTAGGGATGCACAGAAGAGAAGGAAACAACAGTTCGTCAGTTACTAGCATATTTTTCAATTTAATTGTTTTCACACGAGTAATTATTCCATGATGACTCTGTTTAATATCACGGTCACACTTTACTAAAATGGACTACATTTCTATTTCTATGCTGGTTATTCTTGATTCTTATCATATCAGACCGAAACTCTCCCTCTCTTATGTTGTGGGTGTCAAACAGTATAAGGCAGTAAATCGATCAGTACAATGTTTCAGTCACCCACTGACTCACCGCATCAAGCATCCCTACAGCAGAATCTAAGATTCTGCATGCTCCTTCTCTTGACCTTTGAACATGATATCAGGAATAAGGTGAATGCTGAGTGTTCCATGTGCATTGTATTAGCAAAAGTTCGGAGAGGGAGATAAGAATAAAGAGTCAACAACAAGAATGCCTGGAGAATCACGGCATCAGCAAAAGTGTTTCACTTTTTTTCTTTTGAGCACACCCAAAAAAGCATTTTGCTTCACAAACTTTCCACCAAGTTGATTTGGATTATGTAGATAGTAGTTGAATGAATCTGATCAATTTTTACGTTTTCTTATCAAAATTTTCTTTCCCATTTGATACAGATTCGTCTCATTCCAGAATCATCCCGTTCCACCAACTTTCATGAAATGCAAGAAAAAGAAATATAACTAGTATGTGTTTGGGGGCAAACAAATCAATATACACCGAAACGGGGTTATAGAAAAAGAAAACAAAAAAGGTCATATATTTAGCTCAATCTTTACAACAACCAAATCCACTCTTAAAAAGGACCCATTGAAAGGTGTCTTTGAGAAGAGTTTGAATTTTCAAACGAAATTAATATTTAACTTCCGGAAGAACCCATTTTGTGATGTGGTGCTCAAAGGTAGCTTACGCTTTGGTGAGTAAGAAAAATAGATTCTTGAGCCAAAAAAGCAAAAAACATACGAATGTGCCATAAAGACTTGATTCCAATTGCAACCAGAATCCTAATTTTTATTTTGCTTTCCTTGTGATTTCACTCATCCCACAACGTACCGTGCCAATTGCCATCACCCCATTATCTAAGATTATTTCAAAATCTGAGAGGGTCCCCGCAATCCAACTTGATGATGACTCTAACCAACGACATATTCTAAAATTAGAAAACAAATTAATTATGAATTAAGAGTATAATTGGTTGAGATATATCTACTTTTTTCACAGAAAAATATAATTAGCATAAATAGCTAAAATTTATGGATGCACTTGTTTTCGTCCTTTAAGCAATGTGTTAGAGAGTCTTGCAGATGGTGAGATGAGAAAGTTGGCTTCCCCGAGAAAGAATTAGTTGTGGCTGAGGCGAGTTAAGTCAAAACCATAATTCAAGTTACAAGTTGAGCAATACCCGAGAGAATGAACTACTTTTGAACATGGATCATGACGCTTAACTCTATAACTTTTCCACCGTAAAATGTTCACATGTATCATAATTTGCAAGCTGTTCATAATTTTATGTTCTGTTCAGAAAATATTGCCTTTAAATGTATTTTTAAAAAACAGGGAAGAGTTTAATGAAATAAAAATATAAAGTTTAATTGCTCGTTTAGTGTACAGAAATAAACACTTTAACTTTTATCTTTTATACATACAAAATAAATTTGTGTCGGTGTAAACCATTTTAATCTCTTTTATTTTTATAAGTACTATTTTTTATTTTTTTAGTCTCCACGTTCTAAAGTCATAAAGAATAAAAGAGAAAAAAATAAAAGTTTCTCACTGTTGACATCCCACTTAGATAGGTTCGGAGTTCATGTAACAAAAAAATCTGTATTCCATTATAAAAACTCGTGGAGCACTGTCAGAATATTGCAAACAAAAATAATATTTGATAAAGAGAACAAGAAAGAATCCGTTACACGGCAACGGAAAGAACATAGAATAAAAAAATCAAATTTGTTTGACCATACAAATTAAACGTGTCACTAGTAAAAGTGGCAAAACTTAGTGTTGATTATATTCTTCAGTTAAAATAAGAAAAGATAGTTTTAATTCCATGACATCAGGATAAAAGTTTTTTTTAATATAGTATAAACTACCCATATGAAATTACAGTTTTAATTTTAATTAAAAGAATTAAAGAATATCATCAAAAGATATAAATAATTGTTTCTAAGTTTTGTTGGTAAAAAAAAAAAGACACACAACACAGACCACAAGCTCTCAAATCGATGTCCTGTATCCACTAACTGATTTTGGCATATTTTACACGGCGAACAGAAGCATAACAGAAAGACACTAGAGTAGCTTGTTTTGTTTTTCCACTTTAAAATATAATATATGACACTATGAAACAGTCAACTGAAACGGCGACACACTGCAACTACAGTGAAGCCGCGAAGTATCTCCACGCAAATCTCAACCGCCAACTTAGCCATCCAAACAAAACACAGAGGAGTTCTTGAAATCAATATGAATAAGAACTCGCGAAGAAGCTGATAGGAGAAACATGAGTATATTCATTGTATAATACTATAGCTACTACTACTTCCTTAGACGACACAGTTCCAGTTCACATGAAAAACATACATACCTTAATTGTTGCGAAGAAAATTGTCCCAAAAACCTTGAAGCTCCCAAATTGTCACATGAAGAAGGCCAATATAAAGACAGAGATAAGACTTTAGGAGAAACCTTTGTTTGTGTGTGAGTGTGTTCTGGTGTATGCTTTCAACGTTGGAATACCACTCGATTCAAATCTCTCTCCTCTCTCTCTCCTCTCTCTCTCTCTCTCTCTCTCTCTGGCAAAGCAAATGGAAAGGCTCCGAAGTGGCGTGGCAAGAGGTTCTGGGAAGTGGGAGCCCATTAAATATCAAGATTAATAAATAATGGATGTTAAACAAATAAATAAACTTTAATTTTTAAAATCACCCTTTGTGGAATCATTCTTAATTTAATCAATTTCTAAATTCTGATTCTGGATACCTTTTATACACTGCCCATAATGCTCATGTTTGGAGTCCCCCCTATTTCTTCTTATCTTCTTGTACTACGTACAGAATAAAGTTTTCTGAATTTTAATATACTTTTTTTTTAATGATTTAACGGCATTTTTTTAAAAAATATTTTTATTTCTGATTGCTTTATTTATTTTTTTCATCAAATTTTAATATCAAAATATTTTTAAAATAGAATAATAGAATTAAATAGGCTTAATTAACGTAAACATTATTTAGTTTTTCTTGTAATTGATCCAGTACCAGATAAGTATTTTTTCGCCAAAAAATAAATATATGGAGTACGTTTTTAAAGTAGAGAGTAATTTTAGTTTGTTACTATACGAATCAGTATACTTCACTGTACTCTGTTTTGCTCTTATTTTTTTGTCTATGTTTCTAAACTATGTAACAAAACTAAAGATTAATGAGATACATGTCTTATAAGTAAAAAAAATAATAAAGATTAATATGAGAAGATCCTGAAAAGTATTTTACTTTATCCTGACAAATTTACTTTTGAAGTTAATATTAATAACAAAAACAAATACAACAAAATCAACAATACATGAGTTTTTTCAACTTGTGTCTATTCTAAGAAAATAATCTATACAAAGCGAGATACAAAATATTACAAATGTGGTTAATTGGGACATATGAAAAATATATGAAAATTTTAATATTCTTAAGAAAATATCAAAATTGTAAAGAACAAATAAAATAAAGAATTATTTTTTACAACATGTATTATAACCCACAAGTCTATAAAATGTTGAATTACAAATAGTAATTATATAAACCATAAGACTTATGATGAAGGAGTTTTCCGAATTTAACAAATTAGATATTTTTTAAGTAAGAATTGAGAAAATAACAAAAATATGAGTAATTGCAATTAAAACTTAATCAGGTGTCAAATTAATTTTGGGTTAAATATGTTTTTAGTCCTTAAACTATTGTCCGTTTCTGGTTTTCGTCCCTCTTTCAAAGTAAGGTACAATTTGGTTCTCATTCTTTTCGAAACATTCGTTTTCGTCCTCGGAATTTTGGTTTTAGTCTTCATTTGTTGCTAAATAAGAACCAAATTTTTGAGCAGTGTTTAGTTTTCGAGGATTAAAAAACGAACGTTTCGAAAAGAATGAGGACCAAATTGTACCTTACTTTGAAACAGGGACGAAAACCAAAAACGGCCAATAGTTTAGGGACTAAAAACATATTTAACCCATTAATTTTTGATGTCTTATATGTTCTTAAGATTATTCAATTTATTAAATGGGTTCCAAATGTTAGAAAAAGATTATAAAGTGTCTTTTGAAAACAAATTTTATATGGTTAGTGATACAAATAACATAAAAATACTTAAATTTCATAATGAAAGACAACATATTTGTTTTGAATTTGATAAAGAAAAAATTGACTACAAATAAAGATAATATAAAAGAAATTAAAATTAAAAGAAGATAAATATATCTTGAAGACATTTTGTTAGAATCGCTGCAACGGAATTATTAGCGTGGAACAAACCAAGAGGGGGGGGTGAATTGGTTATATACTTTTATTGTGCCTTTTATTATTTTTCTCTTAATTTTTCTTACTAGGCGAATGATTAAATATAAATGACAGAGTAAGAGAAAGAGAAAAATTACACAGGTGATTTTATCCTGGTTCAGATCACTAGGATCCTACGTCCAGTCGCTTATCTCAAACAAGATAAACCTTTTTCACTAACACAAAACACTTACAAATATTAGTCACAAAGAAAAACAATTTGTAAGAGTTTAGAAATACCACCTCTCTTGAAACCACAAGAGATGAACTTACACTTCCTTTGAATCTTCACAAAGGATGATACCACCTCTCTTGAAACCACAAGAGACGAACTTACACTTCCTTTGAATCTTCACAAAGGATGACCACCTCCTTCGAATGCTTCACGAAGGATGATTCTCTTCCACGCACTTCCTCGGACACACCAAGGATGAACAAGCTATTCCTCTGTCACCGCAGTAGCACTTCAGGACTTTGCAGACAAGAGTTTCCTTAGCTTCAACAATCTCACAGAGTTCTCAAAGAGTTCAGAGATCTTTTGCACAAGGGAAGAGTTGTTTTTGAGATAAACAGAGAGCCAATTTATAGACTCAGCCAAATACTCTTCCATTCTTCGAAAACGGGCCATCTAACGCATTTAATCGATTAAAACAATTATTAATCGATTAAAATGAGTACAACGGCTAGTTTTTCAAATCTGAAATCCCCAACGGTCAGCTTTAATCGATTAAAATGAATTTTAATCGATTAGCTAATAGATTAAAACAAGTTTTAATCTATTAAAACAGAAAAGGTTGAGTTTTCAGCTTTTAATCGTTTTAATCGATTATTACTTGTTTTAATCGATTAAAACAGTGCGATTTTGACTCTGGACATTAATTATATAATATAAGATTACATGGAATCAAAACCACTAAAAATCTAAGTCCTAGACACTAAACTACAATTATTACAAAAGCTTTCCATAGCAATACAAGTCTTCATAACATCTTGAATCTTGATTTCTCTTGACTTGATTTGGACATCATCAAAACTTCATCTTCATCATTTTGCTAACATTCTCCCCCTTTTTGATGATGATCAAAACTCCTTTGATTTAAAGCTTTTAGTAATAATCTGGATAAAACACAACTTATGGAAGAAAAAATGCATTAGTGAATAAGCACAAATAGCACAAATAGGCAAATAAGCTTTAAACATTTTCTCCCCCTTTTTGATCATAATTAAAAAGTTGTGTTTGATGTTCTCCTCCTAAGATAATACTCCCCCTTAATAAAAGCAAGTATGCATATGAGCTAAAAATATTTTAAATTTAAAGATTCATTCAAACATGCACAAAAGGATATATAAAGCAAATATTTTTAGGATAAAGAACTTATAAAACATTGTTTAATCATATATTGAACTATATAAGATAGGAATTTTTAAAAAAAATGCAATCCTAAGATATTTCTAAAAAATTCCTAGATCTCTTCTAATGTTTACCCCTGTAGATATGCCTCCAACTTCGTAATGATAATCCTCTAGGTTGTTTCCACATTTTGTTTAGATCTTCATCTTGAGGATTGTCATCATTCTTTGCTTCATTTGTTGTCTTCTACAAATCTTCATCATTGCCTGCATGTAATTCAACTGACTCAAGAGGTTTTGCCTCAAGGTCTACAATTTCATCAAAGACAACATGCACACATAAAAAATTTTCCGATTGAAAACTATATATGCTTTGTATATTAGAAGATATCCAAAAAAAAATAGTTTCATCGGCCTTGGAATAAAATTTTCTTAAATTTTGTTTTAAAGAAATTCTAAATATTAAACAATAGGTACCCAACTACTTGTATGGGTCCTTTAGGTTAGATTTAGAAAAAAGAAATCATTTTACAACCCAAACATATCTACCACTTGGAACACCATAATGCTTAATTTTACATTTATTTGAAGTATGACCCTTTTTCATACAATAAAAGCATGATACAAAGTTTGTGTTCCTATAAGTTGTTCCTTTTTCTACCCATGTTCTACGGGTTCTATTATTATGTTTATTTTTAATTTTAGGAACATACTTATTTTTAACAACCTTATTTTCATTATTTTTACTACATTCTCCTAAGGTTGTGTGTTCTAGTAGTTTCTTAAAATTTTCACAAGAAGCACATTCATCACTACTAGTAAATTTACCTTTTTCAAAAAATAAAACTTTATTTTTCAAATCTTTATTTTCTTCAAAAATATTTTCAAAATTTAATTTTAAATTTTTGAAATCCTTTTTCAATTTCTTATGAGCTTTATCTAATTTTTCAGATTCTACTATTAAAGCAGCATAAGTTTCATGCAATTCATCTTCACTAATTTGACTATAATTATCAGAATCGCTAGATGTACTTACTTGGCTTCCAGCGTCGTCGTTCACCACTAAACAGATGTTTGCTTCTTCATCAGATTCGCTCAAATCGGAAATTGTTTCGTTGTCATCGTCCCATGCGATGTAGGCTTTCTTTTTCTTTATTTCTTCATTCTTCTTTTGATTTGGGCAGTCCGTTTTTAAGTGCCCCCTTTCTCCGCAACCATAACATTTATACTGTGAGGAAGATCCTTGATTTTCTTTCTTTTCGAATTTTAATCTTCCTTTGTCTTTTGATTTCATGAACCTGTTGAGCCTTTTTATCATGAGTCTCAAATTTTCTTCATCTTCTGAATCTTCATCTTCCATTTTGCTCTTGCTCCTTTCCACCTCAGATTTCAAGGCTAGACTCTTTTTCTTAGTTTTTGCTTTTGCTTCTTCTTCATCTAGTCTTCCGAGGTCAAGTTCATGCTCTCTCAACTTTCCAAATAATGCCGCCATAGTCATGGTGTTGAGGTTTTGTGACTCCGAGATTGCAGTCACCTTAGGTTGCCACGACCTGTCTAAAGACTTCAAGATTTTAATGTTTAATTCATCAGTATCAAATGACTTACCTAGTCCAATGAGATGATTGACAATGTTGGTGAAGCGTTTTTGAACGTCGGAAATTGTTTCTCCTTGCTTCATCCGGAACATTTCATACTCTTGAATCAGGGAATTCTTTCTTGCCCTCTTTACGTCATCTGTTCCTTCATGTGTCACTCTGAGCACATCCCACATTTCTTGAGCAGTTTTGCAGACAGAAACCCTGTAGAACTCATCAACAGTCAATGCTGATGCAATAATATTCCGAGCTTTTACATCATTCTGAAATCTTTTCTTTTCTTCAATGGTCCATTGACCACGTGGCTTTGGTTCCTGTATATTGTTAGTGGGAACAGAAGAACCAGACGCAATAACATCCCAAATTTCACAATCAATAGATTCAATAAATATTTGCATCCTTACCTTCCAGAATGCATAGTTCTCACCTGTAAATAGTGGGGGTCTATTGATTGAAGCACCCTCTGCAAAGGTTTGATGTGATCCTGCCATTTGAATGACTATCAAAGCAAGCTCTGATGCCAATTGTTAGAATCGCTGCAACGGAATTATTAGCGTGGAACAAACCAAGAGGGGGGGTGAATTGGTTATATACTTTTATTGTGCCTTTTATTATTTTTCTCTTAATTTTTCTTACTAGGCGAATGATTAAATATAAATGACAGAGTAAGAGAAAGAGAAAAATTACACAGGTGATTTTATCCTGGTTCAGATCACTAGGATCCTACGTCCAGTCGCTTATCTCAAACAAGATAAACCTTTTTCACTAACACAAAACACTTACAAATATTAGTCACAAAGAAAAACAATTTGTAAGAGTTTAGAAATACCACCTCTCTTGAAACCACAAGAGATGAACTTACACTTCCTTTGAATCTTCACAAAGGATGATACCACCTCTCTTGAAACCACAAGAGACGAACTTACACTTCCTTTGAATCTTCACAAAGGATGACCACCTCCTTCGAATGCTTCACGAAGGATGATTCTCTTCCACGCACTTCCTCGGACACACCAAGGATGAACAAGCTATTCCTCTGTCACCGCAGTAGCACTTCAGGACTTTGCAGACAAGAGTTTCCTTAGCTTCAACAATCTCACAGAGTTCTCAAAGAGTTCAGAGATCTTTTGCACAAGGGAAGAGTTGTTTTTGAGATAAACAGAGAGCCAATTTATAGACTCAGCCAAATACTCTTCCATTCTTCGAAAACGGGCCATCTAACGCATTTAATCGATTAAAACAATTATTAATCGATTAAAATGAGTACAACGGCTAGTTTTTCAAATCTGAAATCCCCAACGGTCAGCTTTAATCGATTAAAATGAATTTTAATCGATTAGCTAATAGATTAAAACAAGTTTTAATCTATTAAAACAGAAAAGGTTGAGTTTTCAGCTTTTAATCGTTTTAATCGATTATTACTTGTTTTAATCGATTAAAACAGTGCGATTTTGACTCTGGACATTAATTATATAATATAAGATTACATGGAATCAAAACCACTAAAAATCTAAGTCCTAGACACTAAACTACAATTATTACAAAAGCTTTCCATAGCAATACAAGTCTTCATAACATCTTGAATCTTGATTTCTCTTGACTTGATTTGGACATCATCAAAACTTCATCTTCATCATTTTGCTAACATTCTCCCCCTTTTTGATGATGATCAAAACTCCTTTGATTTAAAGCTTTTAGTAATAATCTGGATAAAACACAACTTATGGAAGAAAAAATGCATTAGTGAATAAGCACAAATAGCACAAATAGGCAAATAAGCTTTAAACATTTTCTCCCCCTTTTTGATCATAATTAAAAAGTTGTGTTTGATGTTCTCCTCCTAAGATAATACTCCCCCTTAATAAAAGCAAGTATGCATATGAGCTAAAAATATTTTAAATTTAAAGATTCATTCAAACATGCACAAAAGGATATATAAAGCAAATATTTTTAGGATAAAGAACTTATAAAACATTGTTTAATCATATATTGAACTATATAAGATAGGAATTTTTAAAAAAAATGCAATCCTAAGATATTTCTAAAAAATTCCTAGATCTCTTCTAATGTTTACCCCTGTAGATATGCCTCCAACTTCGTAATGATAATCCTCTAGGTTGTTTCCACATTTTGTTTAGATCTTCATCTTGAGGATTGTCATCATTCTTTGCTTCATTTGTTGTCTTCTACAAATCTTCATCATTGCCTGCATGTAATTCAACTGACTCAAGAGGTTTTGCCTCAAGGTCTACAATTTCATCAAAGACAACATGCACACATAAAAAATTTTCCGATTGAAAACTATATATGCTTTGTATATTAGAAGATATCCAAAAAAAAATAGTTTCATCGGCCTTGGAATAAAATTTTCTTAAATTTTGTTTTAAAGAAATTCTAAATATTAAACAATAGGTACCCAACTACTTGTATGGGTCCTTTAGGTTAGATTTAGAAAAAAGAAATCATTTTACAACCCAAACATATCTACCACTTGGAACACCATAATGCTTAATTTTACATTTATTTGAAGTATGACCCTTTTTCATACAATAAAAGCATGATACAAAGTTTGTGTTCCTATAAGTTGTTCCTTTTTCTACCCATGTTCTACGGGTTCTATTATTATGTTTATTTTTAATTTTAGGAACATACTTATTTTTAACAACCTTATTTTCATTATTTTTACTACATTCTCCTAAGGTTGTGTGTTCTAGTAGTTTCTTAAAATTTTCACAAGAAGCACATTCATCACTACTAGTAAATTTACCTTTTTCAAAAAATAAAACTTTATTTTTCAAATCTTTATTTTCTTCAAAAATATTTTCAAAATTTAATTTTAAATTTTTGAAATCCTTTTTCAATTTCTTATGAGCTTTATCTAATTTTTCAGATTCTACTATTAAAGCAGCATAAGTTTCATGCAATTCATCTTCACTAATTTGACTATAATTATCAGAATCGCTAGATGTACTTACTTGGCTTCCAGCGTCGTCGTTCACCACTAAACAGATGTTTGCTTCTTCATCAGATTCGCTCAAATCGGAAATTGTTTCGTTGTCATCGTCCCATGCGATGTAGGCTTTCTTTTTCTTTATTTCTTCATTCTTCTTTTGATTTGGGCAGTCCGTTTTTAAGTGCCCCCTTTCTCCGCAACCATAACATTTATACTGTGAGGAAGATCCTTGATTTTCTTTCTTTTCGAATTTTAATCTTCCTTTGTCTTTTGATTTCATGAACCTGTTGAGCCTTTTTATCATGAGTCTCAAATTTTCTTCATCTTCTGAATCTTCATCTTCCATTTTGCTCTTGCTCCTTTCCACCTCAGATTTCAAGGCTAGACTCTTTTTCTTAGTTTTTGCTTTTGCTTCTTCTTCATCTAGTCTTCCGAGGTCAAGTTCATGCTCTCTCAACTTTCCAAATAATGCCGCCATAGTCATGGTGTTGAGGTTTTGTGACTCCGAGATTGCAGTCACCTTAGGTTGCCACGACCTGTCTAAAGACTTCAAGATTTTAATGTTTAATTCATCAGTATCAAATGACTTACCTAGTCCAATGAGATGATTGACAATGTTGGTGAAGCGTTTTTGAACGTCGGAAATTGTTTCTCCTTGCTTCATCCGGAACATTTCATACTCTTGAATCAGGGAATTCTTTCTTGCCCTCTTTACGTCATCTGTTCCTTCATGTGTCACTCTGAGCACATCCCACATTTCTTGAGCAGTTTTGCAGACAGAAACCCTGTAGAACTCATCAACAGTCAATGCTGATGCAATAATATTCCGAGCTTTTACATCATTCTGAAATCTTTTCTTTTCTTCAATGGTCCATTGACCACGTGGCTTTGGTTCCTGTATATTGTTAGTGGGAACAGAAGAACCAGACGCAATAACATCCCAAATTTCACAATCAATAGATTCAATAAATATTTGCATCCTTACCTTCCAGAATGCATAGTTCTCACCTGTAAATAGTGGGGGTCTATTGATTGAAGCACCCTCTGCAAAGGTTTGATGTGATCCTGCCATTTGAATGACTATCAAAGCAAGCTCTGATGCCAATTGTTAGAATCGCTGCAACGGAATTATTAGCGTGGAACAAACCAAGAGGGGGGGTGAATTGGTTATATACTTTTATTGTGCCTTTTATTATTTTTCTCTTAATTTTTCTTACTAGGCGAATGATTAAATATAAATGACAGAGTAAGAGAAAGAGAAAAATTACACAGGTGATTTTATCCTGGTTCAGATCACTAGGATCCTACGTCCAGTCGCTTATCTCAAACAAGATAAACCTTTTTCACTAACACAAAACACTTACAAATATTAGTCACAAAGAAAAACAATTTGTAAGAGTTTAGAAATACCACCTCTCTTGAAACCACAAGAGATGAACTTACACTTCCTTTGAATCTTCACAAAGGATGATACCACCTCTCTTGAAACCACAAGAGACGAACTTACACTTCCTTTGAATCTTCACAAAGGATGACCACCTCCTTCGAATGCTTCACGAAGGATGATTCTCTTCCACGCACTTCCTCGGACACACCAAGGATGAACAAGCTATTCCTCTGTCACCGCAGTAGCACTTCAGGACTTTGCAGACAAGAGTTTCCTTAGCTTCAACAATCTCACAGAGTTCTCAAAGAGTTCAGAGATCTTTTGCACAAGGGAAGAGTTGTTTTTGAGATAAACAGAGAGCCAATTTATAGACTCAGCCAAATACTCTTCCATTCTTCGAAAACGGGCCATCTAACGCATTTAATCGATTAAAACAATTATTAATCGATTAAAATGAGTACAACGGCTAGTTTTTCAAATCTGAAATCCCCAACGGTCAGCTTTAATCGATTAAAATGAATTTTAATCGATTAGCTAATAGATTAAAACAAGTTTTAATCTATTAAAACAGAAAAGGTTGAGTTTTCAGCTTTTAATCGTTTTAATCGATTATTACTTGTTTTAATCGATTAAAACAGTGCGATTTTGACTCTGGACATTAATTATATAATATAAGATTACATGGAATCAAAACCACTAAAAATCTAAGTCCTAGACACTAAACTACAATTATTACAAAAGCTTTCCATAGCAATACAAGTCTTCATAACATCTTGAATCTTGATTTCTCTTGACTTGATTTGGACATCATCAAAACTTCATCTTCATCATTTTGCTAACATTCTCCCCCTTTTTGATGATGATCAAAACTCCTTTGATTTAAAGCTTTTAGTAATAATCTGGATAAAACACAACTTATGGAAGAAAAAATGCATTAGTGAATAAGCACAAATAGCACAAATAGGCAAATAAGCTTTAAACATTTTCTCCCCCTTTTTGATCATAATTAAAAAGTTGTGTTTGATGTTCTCCTCCTAAGATAATACTCCCCCTTAATAAAAGCAAGTATGCATATGAGCTAAAAATATTTTAAATTTAAAGATTCATTCAAACATGCACAAAAGGATATATAAAGCAAATATTTTTAGGATAAAGAACTTATAAAACATTGTTTAATCATATATTGAACTATATAAGATAGGAATTTTTAAAAAAAATGCAATCCTAAGATATTTCTAAAAAATTCCTAGATCTCTTCTAATGTTTACCCCTGTAGATATGCCTCCAACTTCGTAATGATAATCCTCTAGGTTGTTTCCACATTTTGTTTAGATCTTCATCTTGAGGATTGTCATCATTCTTTGCTTCATTTGTTGTCTTCTACAAATCTTCATCATTGCCTGCATGTAATTCAACTGACTCAAGAGGTTTTGCCTCAAGGTCTACAATTTCATCAAAGACAACATGCACACATAAAAAATTTTCCGATTGAAAACTATATATGCTTTGTATATTAGAAGATATCCAAAAAAAAATAGTTTCATCGGCCTTGGAATAAAATTTTCTTAAATTTTGTTTTAAAGAAATTCTAAATATTAAACAATAGGTACCCAACTACTTGTATGGGTCCTTTAGGTTAGATTTAGAAAAAAGAAATCATTTTACAACCCAAACATATCTACCACTTGGAACACCATAATGCTTAATTTTACATTTATTTGAAGTATGACCCTTTTTCATACAATAAAAGCATGATACAAAGTTTGTGTTCCTATAAGTTGTTCCTTTTTCTACCCATGTTCTACGGGTTCTATTATTATGTTTATTTTTAATTTTAGGAACATACTTATTTTTAACAACCTTATTTTCATTATTTTTACTACATTCTCCTAAGGTTGTGTGTTCTAGTAGTTTCTTAAAATTTTCACAAGAAGCACATTCATCACTACTAGTAAATTTACCTTTTTCAAAAAATAAAACTTTATTTTTCAAATCTTTATTTTCTTCAAAAATATTTTCAAAATTTAATTTTAAATTTTTGAAATCCTTTTTCAATTTCTTATGAGCTTTATCTAATTTTTCAGATTCTACTATTAAAGCAGCATAAGTTTCATGCAATTCATCTTCACTAATTTGACTATAATTATCAGAATCGCTAGATGTACTTACTTGGCTTCCAGCGTCGTCGTTCACCACTAAACAGATGTTTGCTTCTTCATCAGATTCGCTCAAATCGGAAATTGTTTCGTTGTCATCGTCCCATGCGATGTAGGCTTTCTTTTTCTTTATTTCTTCATTCTTCTTTTGATTTGGGCAGTCCGTTTTTAAGTGCCCCCTTTCTCCGCAACCATAACATTTATACTGTGAGGAAGATCCTTGATTTTCTTTCTTTTCGAATTTTAATCTTCCTTTGTCTTTTGATTTCATGAACCTGTTGAGCCTTTTTATCATGAGTCTCAAATTTTCTTCATCTTCTGAATCTTCATCTTCCATTTTGCTCTTGCTCCTTTCCACCTCAGATTTCAAGGCTAGACTCTTTTTCTTAGTTTTTGCTTTTGCTTCTTCTTCATCTAGTCTTCCGAGGTCAAGTTCATGCTCTCTCAACTTTCCAAATAATGCCGCCATAGTCATGGTGTTGAGGTTTTGTGACTCCGAGATTGCAGTCACCTTAGGTTGCCACGACCTGTCTAAAGACTTCAAGATTTTAATGTTTAATTCATCAGTATCAAATGACTTACCTAGTCCAATGAGATGATTGACAATGTTGGTGAAGCGTTTTTGAACGTCGGAAATTGTTTCTCCTTGCTTCATCCGGAACATTTCATACTCTTGAATCAGGGAATTCTTTCTTGCCCTCTTTACGTCATCTGTTCCTTCATGTGTCACTCTGAGCACATCCCACATTTCTTGAGCAGTTTTGCAGACAGAAACCCTGTAGAACTCATCAACAGTCAATGCTGATGCAATAATATTCCGAGCTTTTACATCATTCTGAAATCTTTTCTTTTCTTCAATGGTCCATTGACCACGTGGCTTTGGTTCCTGTATATTGTTAGTGGGAACAGAAGAACCAGACGCAATAACATCCCAAATTTCACAATCAATAGATTCAATAAATATTTGCATCCTTACCTTCCAGAATGCATAGTTCTCACCTGTAAATAGTGGGGGTCTATTGATTGAAGCACCCTCTGCAAAGGTTTGATGTGATCCTGCCATTTGAATGACTATCAAAGCAAGCTCTGATGCCAATTGTTAGAATCGCTGCAACGGAATTATTAGCGTGGAACAAACCAAGAGGGGGGGTGAATTGGTTATATACTTTTATTGTGCCTTTTATTATTTTTCTCTTAATTTTTCTTACTAGGCGAATGATTAAATATAAATGACAGAGTAAGAGAAAGAGAAAAATTACACAGGTGATTTTATCCTGGTTCAGATCACTAGGATCCTACGTCCAGTCGCTTATCTCAAACAAGATAAACCTTTTTCACTAACACAAAACACTTACAAATATTAGTCACAAAGAAAAACAATTTGTAAGAGTTTAGAAATACCACCTCTCTTGAAACCACAAGAGATGAACTTACACTTCCTTTGAATCTTCACAAAGGATGATACCACCTCTCTTGAAACCACAAGAGACGAACTTACACTTCCTTTGAATCTTCACAAAGGATGACCACCTCCTTCGAATGCTTCACGAAGGATGATTCTCTTCCACGCACTTCCTCGGACACACCAAGGATGAACAAGCTATTCCTCTGTCACCGCAGTAGCACTTCAGGACTTTGCAGACAAGAGTTTCCTTAGCTTCAACAATCTCACAGAGTTCTCAAAGAGTTCAGAGATCTTTTGCACAAGGGAAGAGTTGTTTTTGAGATAAACAGAGAGCCAATTTATAGACTCAGCCAAATACTCTTCCATTCTTCGAAAACGGGCCATCTAACGCATTTAATCGATTAAAACAATTATTAATCGATTAAAATGAGTACAACGGCTAGTTTTTCAAATCTGAAATCCCCAACGGTCAGCTTTAATCGATTAAAATGAATTTTAATCGATTAGCTAATAGATTAAAACAAGTTTTAATCTATTAAAACAGAAAAGGTTGAGTTTTCAGCTTTTAATCGTTTTAATCGATTATTACTTGTTTTAATCGATTAAAACAGTGCGATTTTGACTCTGGACATTAATTATATAATATAAGATTACATGGAATCAAAACCACTAAAAATCTAAGTCCTAGACACTAAACTACAATTATTACAAAAGCTTTCCATAGCAATACAAGTCTTCATAACATCTTGAATCTTGATTTCTCTTGACTTGATTTGGACATCATCAAAACTTCATCTTCATCATTTTTCAGATTTGAAAAACTAGCCGTTGTACTCATTTTAATCGATTAATAATTGTTTTAATCGATTAAAACAGTGCGATTTTGACTCTGGACATTAATTATATAATATAAGATTACATGGAATCAAAACCACTAAAAATCTAAGTCCTAGACACTAAACTACAATTATTACAAAAGCTTTCCATAGCAATACAAGTCTTCATAACATCTTGAATCTTGATTTCTCTTGACTTGATTTGGACATCATCAAAACTTCATCTTCATCATTTTGCTAACACATTTTATGTCCAAATAGACAAAATAGATGAAAACTCATTTTTCAACGTTCATCAAAGATTATTCAATGCTACTACCATGGAATCAACAATAGACAAAAAAAAGATTATGTTGATAGAAGAGAAAAATATATAATAAAGAATATTAAACAGAATGAAAATGTGATAAAAAAAACAAAAGAATTATAAACAAAAGAAAACGGAGAAAATCAAGCATGAAAAGAAGGAAAATCAAATTTGATAATTTGAAATTCAAATAAAAAATTATTAAGCAAACAAGAATGTTAAACATATTTTTTAATACCTTTTTCTTTAAACTAATTTTTATAAATTTTTTCCATTTATAAATATCTTTCATATAAAAAATATATTTAATTATCATTTAGATTTATTTATTACATTTTACTTTATATACATAATATATGAATAAAATAAAATAACAAATTTATCTTGCACACTATATCTTTTAGATTAAATCATTTTCCTATTTTTGTTACTTCTATTAAATTTTAATTTTTTCTGTCTTAATTGAGTTTTTATTTTTGAAAAATTGACGCAATAAAATTCATTAATGTTGTATTAACACGTTAAGACGTGTCACATGTTATTTCATATTTTTTTTAATTATATTTATTTTTATTTTTTAATAAAATTTTGTCATGTGTCAATATGACATTATGCTATGTGTATCATTGCAATTGTCTCAATTTAATTTTTGTATTTTTATTTTTTCTCAATTTAATTATTTTATTTTTATTTTATCTTAATTTAGTCTTAATTTTTTTTAATTAAACAATTTTGTCTATTTCCAAATTCAAATAAAATTTAATTTTTATATAAGTATTATATAAATATTTGTGTTCTTTGAATATATCTATAAGAGTTAAAAAAACAATGACATCACTTGGATTTTTCTAATGATATGGTTTAGTGAACTAATTAATGAAGTTAAATTTTATTTTTTAAAAATAAAAAATTAGAGAAAATTTTATGGAAACCATTACTGAGTGTTTTCTAGTTTTTTATTTTAAATAAATGAAATTTCACGTCATTAATTTGCTTACTGAGCCACGTTATTTAAAAAATTCATACTTTACTTAGTCACGTCATTTTTTTTTATAATTTTTATAGATATATTTAAAGAACATTAACATTTATATAATTAATTAAATATAGATATAAATAAACTTAATTTTATTAAAAATATCAATTTTAATAAAAACATTTGTACATATACAAATTAAATTTTGTTTTAACGTGGGGTGGGATAAAATTGTTTAATTTTAAAAAAAAATATTAAAACCAAATTGAGATAAATAAAAATACAGGAACCAAATAGCATGTTCACACGTGACTCTCGGTGACGTGCTAATTTTTTTAAAGGAAATATATAAAAAAATTAAAATTAAAAATAAAAGTAGTTAAAGAATAATTTAAAAACGTGGAGCCAGGACAATGACACTTTCTTTAACAGTATGAAACTAATGATAAACACCCAATTACGTTAATTTTTAAAAATAAAAATCTAATTGAGATAAAAACAATTAAAAACCCCATTTAAGATGAGTAATAAAAATAGGAACGTCGACAATTATTTAACCATTACCTATCATATCTTAACAATCCTAAAAAATCCAAATAGTTTTTGACAATTTTCACCGATTCTAAAAGCATCCATTTTTTGTAGGTTGATGTGAGATAAAAAGAGTTATGTTTTCCAAATGTGGAAATAGTTTATAATAACAAATATTTCTAACAACGCTTTATACTATTAAGGATCATAACAAAATGTCCAAAGTCGTAGTAATGTGCCCTATAAGGAAAAATCTCGGTAGTAATTAGCATTTTTTTTTCTGATATAAATTACGTGTTTTTTTTTAAAGATAAAATTAACAGTTTTCTACGTAATAATAGCTTCTTAAAAGAAATTGCAAAAAGAATCTCTTTCCGTATTGTAAGTACCTTCACACGCGTGATGTCTTGATTTGTCAATAGCGGTGAGGAAAACATGCGAGTGAAACTCAAATATTTTATTATATCCCAAATTTACAATCTAAATTAAATTTCCTTACATCAGTTAATTTTCTAAAGTATGCCACTTTAGTAATTTAATTATGTAAAAATAAAAGTCCTTCACATCCTATGCTTTATGACAGTCCAGTGAGAAAAGGGTGCAACGCCATGTATTCTATTAATTACAATTAAGATATGAGTTTCATACAAAAATAAATAAATATCATCTAACAAAATTATAAGTAAATAAAAAAATATTAATTCTTTAAAAAAGAGTTTGTATAAATGTCTTAAAAAATATATTGTGACGAGATTAAAAAATAAAAAAAAATAAAAAATATGACTCTGACTCTTTGTCAGATGTTGTCGTATTGATAGGAAGGACCTAAGATCTAATGTGAAATGACCACCTTTCAGCACTATGACAAACAATCATGTTCCCAACACCAAACAAAAATTATATCTATCATTATCTAATTAAAAACAATAAAATTAATGTTTTTTATTTTTCCATTTTTTATTCTCACTTTAATTTTCCTAAATTAAACAACTTGTATTTTCATTTCATTTATTTATCTTTTCTTCATTTTATGTACATACTTTTTTTCTCTCTCTACCAAATACGAATGTAAGAAAATATTGAAGCAAATTTAAAAAACTGAATACGGTCAAACTAAACTAAACTAGGAAATAAATCGAACTGATTTTTTAATTCAGTGAACTGTAATTAAAGTTTTAGAAGATTAATTTTGCGTTTCAATCAAATGAGGAAAACTCTTAAAAATGTCTTCTTAGTTTTAAATAGTGTATTAAAGCGATCCGTTACTTTTTTTAAAATATTTCATTAAATATTGATTTTCAATCTCTTAACATGTTAGAATAAATTAATATTTTTTCATAATTTTTAAAAAATATTCAATGAAATATTAAAATCTCAACTTAAGGATATTCTTTTTCTCTTTTTGCAGAAAATATTTTGATATTAAATACATTACAAGATAATAAATGTAATTATAAATAAAAATATAACATGTGTTATTTATATTATTATTTATGATTTTTTTTCTATAAATAGAAACTGGGTAGTCTCAACATTTTCACAACCTTAACTTAAGCATATACTTTTGCACTATTCAATTACAAATTCTTTTCATTCAAAGTAATAATGTCTGCAGTTAAGATCTTTTCGGAAGGCTCCTTTGGTCAAGAAGGCATATGTTGATGACATCTTGATGTCATTATCATCACTTGGATTGTCGTTGAGGGATAAGGGTCATTCACATAAGCATAACAAGTGATAAATATCATTCTCTCTCAAAAACCTTAATGCAACATTCCACAACTCTCCCAATTCACAACTTAATTAGACAAAAATAAAAAAAAAAACATAAGAAACTCTTTTTGTATTTTTATCAAACAGTTCGTGAGCAAGGAAATGTAACAGATTATTTACAATTTGTTAATATTAGAGTTCATCCACTTCATTCTCGTGCATTAACAAACACCTAAATTCCATAATCAAG
This sequence comes from Vigna umbellata, assembly GCF_029865625.1. Classification (NCBI taxonomy): domain Eukaryota; kingdom Viridiplantae; phylum Streptophyta; class Magnoliopsida; order Fabales; family Fabaceae; genus Vigna; species Vigna umbellata. Next base: position 39,210,719 of record NC_142166.1, read on the forward strand.
TCAAAATCAACGCACTAATATATTCAAATCTTATCCTTAGTGACTTTTAGCCTATGATAACTCATTTCCAATCCTTTGAATTCTCAACAAGCAACCATGCATTAAGTTCAAGAGTTTTAAGATTACTAATGAATCATGTTCTATTCCTAAATACAAGCTCCATTAGGTATTCAATTGTAGTTCTAGGTTTAAGTCATATTTCCTAATACATCAAAAACCACAAACCAAAGCCATGAGTGATTAAGTCACAACAAACATTAAGCATAGAAATCAAATACTAACTTTGAATTGAAAAAACATTTATTATTAGCTGTACAAAATTCACAAGAATTTCATATTTCACAACTAATCTCAATAAATAAGAATAACACTCCATGGTAGAGAACTTAAGGTTCTACAAATTGAAGAGATAAGAAAGAAATTAAAACCAAAGAAAGATGCATATCCTTTCCTAAGGTTCTTTGGAGCTTCTCCATGCTCAAATTGTGCTTCCTCTTCACTTCAACACTTCCAATTCGTGAACCATATTTCTTCCACTAGTGCAGCGAAGGGAAACGACAGCGGTTGTTTTTGAATATACGCTTCGGTTTTAGAACCGCGACATATACAAGCAAGGTAAAAAGGTCTGACACTTTAGGTCGCGGTTCCAACCGAGGTAATAACCTGGGGACGGTTCTTGCTTGAATTGCGGCCAAAACCCTGTTTTTTTTAATTTTCGTGTAACCTTTGGCCTCGGTTTTACGACAACCAAGATGATAACCTAGGGATATGACAGCGGTTCCTGCTTGAACCGCGGTCAAAACCCTGTTTTTTTTTTACAATCATACAATTATTCTACAAAATTACAATCATACAATTATACAATATATTCAACATACAATCAATTCAATCATACAATCAAACAATTAATACACATTCAAAATGATCAATTCAAACATTCAATCATACATAATTATTCATATTCAACACACAAAAAATTAAAAATTAACAAAATGAAAATTAATAAACAGAATAATAAATCATACAATCAATCAATTAATAAGCATTCAAATTATCAATTCAAACATTCAATCATACATAATTATTCATATTCAACCTACAAAAAATTAAAAATTAACAAAATGAAAATTAATAAACAAAATAGTACGAACCTGGGAGCGTGAAAAACCACACAATAATAGAGAAGATGGAACAACCCGCGGTCTGAAACGGAACAAATTTAAAAGAAAAAACACAATACCTAAAAAAAGTACAACAAAACGTAAGTTTGATAATTCGAAACAATAAAAGAACGTATCAAACCAACCCAAAAACTAAAAAAAATGAAAAAACTCCGGCAACCAAAGCCAAATTTGATCGGATACAAACGTAGGTGATGAAAAATGAGGAAGAAAGTCCTTCTACAGTGACGACGACGGCGCAACGGTGGCGTAAGGAAGAAGGGAGAAAGATCGCGGCGGCGTAGAAGAAGAAGAAGTTGCAAAGAGAAATCGCTGGAAAGAAGAACTGTTCGCGTTCGAGGAAGACGAAATTGTTCACTCTCTATAATATTTTTTTAACCTAATCAAATGTTACTACCTCAGTTCATTAGAAAATCGGGGTAATAAAGGGGATACGACCTCGGTTCCCAACTTAACCGAGGCCTATTCTCCTAAAAAACATTTAAAATTGATCTGAAATGACAATTTTGAAATTTTTTTAACCTTTATGTCGCTGTTTCCCGCTTAACCGAGGCCTATTCTCTTAAATATTTAAAATTTGTTCAGATCAGGGAATAGGCCGCGGTTCCCCTAAGAACTGAGGTCTATTCCCTGACAGTCTGACTCCAAATTTATTTCAGGACTACCTTGGGGGCATTCAGAATTTTGCAGGGACTGACTTGGCGGGAATGTCAAAATTTATTCTCCTGCAAATTTATTTCAGGACTGACTTGACGGGAATGTCAAAATTTTACAGGGATAATAGGTCGCAATTCCCCTCAGAACTAAGGCCTATTCCCCTGCAAATTTATTTCAGGACTGACTTGGCGGGAATGTTAGAATTTTGCAGGGACAATAGGTCGCGGTTCCCCTTAGAACCGATGTTTATTCCCCTACAAATTTATTTTAGGACTGCCTTGGGGGAATGTCAGAATTTTGCAGGGACAATAGGTCATGGTTCCCCTCAGAACCGAGGCCGAAAGGCATATACTATCGTGGTTCTGTTACAACCGAGGCCTATACTGTCGATATAATTTCAAAAATGCCATCGCGCAATATTATGCTTCGGGTTCTGGTGAACCGATGCATAATGTGCGCGATAATAAATCAATTTTTTACTAGTGTTCTCAACTCTAAAGAGGCAAACTCACCATTGATGAAGATGAAAGCCCAATGGGGAGAAGGATTAACACCCCAAACAACTTCTAAGGGTCTCTTCAAATTGCTCTAAACTAAGGATGAAGTGTGAGAGGAAGAATATTTTTAAAACTCTCATGAAAACATGATTAAATATTCATTTTCTCATTTATAGACTAACATACTCGCTTAACGAGCTGATCAACTCGCCCAGAGAGTGAATAGTGTCACCCAGCAAGTGAACAGTACCAAGTAATATTGAACATGGAATAGTGAATAATGACATATGAATAGTGCCACCGAAATAATTTTGTTTGCTCATTGTGTTTGTAGCACTGAACATGACTATTGTGACACTTAGTGCAAGTATTCACCTAAAATCTATTTTTTGTTGTCTAATGATGCTTTCTTGAGTTTCAACTTGTTTTCCTCTACCAAATTTTTTTCCTATTTTTTTATTTCACACACTCAAAGAAAGATTAGAGGTAAAACAAAGATATACTAACTAAAACACAAGAAAACATGAAAATACACTAAACTTAGAAATAAAACAAGATGACCAAATTGAGATTTCTATATAAATATGATAAGGGTTTTAATATATATATATATATATATATATATATATATATATATATATATATATATATATATATATATATATATATATATATATATATAATAAAAAAGTATTTTACTTTTCTTTGTGATTTATCTTAATTTATTTTATATTTTAAATAAAAATGATGTTTTATTAATGTTGGATAGATATAGAACAAAGAACGAGGTGTCTCTGTATTACCACCGGTTGGAAAACAGCGGTATTTGTTCCCTTCTCTGTTAACCCAAAATGGGCACTATGCGGAAGCGTAAAAATAAAAGTGTATGCGTAGGGAAAAATACCACCGAAAATTTTAACGTGGAAAATCCTCTCGGAAAAAACCACGGGACCTAGTCCAGAAAATTATCTCCACTATGAAAGTAGGATTACAGTGTTTCTCTCACTCTCTGAGGATCTCTCAATAAATCTCACCCTCTCGGATGGTATACAAAAAAAAAACTCTCTTTTGCACACTCACAGTTTCTACTACACAGTGTCTTTCACCTCTCGGTGATGTTTCTCTCTTCACGGTAATACCCGTGACTTTCTCTCTTTCTCCTCTTGAATTCTTTCTTCACCGTTTGATTCTTGGTGAGTTGTGTTTTGCTGCACATTTTGCATTCATTTTATAATGAATGAAGGAAGAAAGGACAAGAAACATGGTTGGTACATTGAAGCAATTTATGGGCTTTAGTGAAGGTGGAAGACATTCTTCCTCAATATATGGTATATAAAAACATTGACCCTTGTTTTCGGCACGTGGATGGGTTCCATTTTTGTTTTTATCCAACACCACCCTTATGTTAAATATCTAAAATTAAACTTTCACGAGTTTGAGTGGCTAAAGATCTCGTATGTATCCTTCATTAAAGATGGGTCTTCTTGTTCTCATGACCAATCCCACTTCTCTCCTCAACTTCACTGCCACTATTCTATTTAATGCTATGTGTTCTAAATTTGAATGAATAAACTTTTATCTATAACAACCAAATGAATCGTGCACATTTCGATTAAGGGGATGGCGATTTCGCCAAGTTCAAACTTTAAAAGTGTTTTTCCTCATCTTGAAAATCATTGAAATGAAATATTTCATGAGAATCATGTAGTGCATTAAAGCAGCTTATTTGGAATGTTAAAGTATGTACTTTGGTAACGAAAAAAAGAGAGCAATGGATACATGACATGACAAAAGCTGTAATTTGTTTGGAAAAATGATTACGTATCTTATCCAACCCTATGCCTCTCCTGTATCCTCTGCTTGTTGTTACACGCTTGCTCCTCATTTCCTGGAACACTTTCCATCATTAGCGTAGCTAGTAATTTCGTGGTCGGAACCCAATTGTTAGAGAAGAAACCAACAGAGCAAGTACAATATAAATATATAAAGAAATTATTGAAAATAATTATCTTAAATATATTTGGTAATAGTTATGCTGTCTATTCAACATGAAAGATTAATTTTCCTGCACTGATATACAAAAATTTACCCTGCAAACGGATTAAAGATATTATTATTTGAGCCACTTTTTATTAGAATTCCATAAGGAATCCTAACACGAGTGAAACAAGAGAGCGTGTTGTATTGAAATATATTTGGGGTTTTGGTTTTTGTTTTGTCTGGGGAAGGGAAGATGATGAGGTCGTTTTCAATGGTGGAAATGAAGGAGAAGAAGGAAAAAGTAAGCGAGACTTCCAGTGGTTCACGGCATAAACCAGGATTTTGATACGTGGAGCAATTCACAGAACACTAATCATTCCTCTTCTATTTATGCTCACTCCTGTCCCTCTATTTTTTTAAGGATGCTGTTCATCAGTCTTGCTTATGTGGATTGCACATGCCTTTTGGAATCATCCTAACACCATTTTCATCCTCATCAATTTCCCTTTTTTCTAATAAATTACGTCCTAATTATTAATCCATAAATAAATCAGTATCTTAATGCAAATAAGATAAGGTGGGGTCAAAGTTGTCTTCAAGAAATCCACTTTTAGGATTTGTTTCTTACGAGTTTTTTCATTTTTCGAAACTAAGTCCATTCTTGTTACTTACGATGCAAATTATATATGCGCCTTTGAATATCAATTGAACTCAACTAAACTCGCCTTCAACTTATTCAATACTTATCTTAATTACTTACACAAAAGTATAAACTTTTTGTTTATTGATGAAATTCGTTTCAAACCACACTGGCTAATGAGAAAGTTGGGTTTATATACACAAATGTCACAGCAATGTTTTTATTTGTCCCCTTGTTGGGGACTCATCACAAGAATCATAATTGGGCTTGGCGTTTGGGGGTATTTGATTCAACTTTGCACAGTACCATTTCCCTCCACCAATCCTAATAGACCATGTTCCCTGAAAGCAATTGCATTAATGTTGATAATGGAATCCACAGATATTCCCAAACGTTTGTAACTTTTGAATTTTTCACCCTTGTTTGATCCTTCCACTATGCCAATACTATTCAAAATCCTACTAGTTATTCCATTCCAAGCTATTGCATGGGTCGTACACAGCTAAGGATGTTTATTATTATAAAAAAAAGTTATTTTGACACATAATTTCGTCTTTTACCATCCTAAATAATATTAAAATATTAAATTAAATTATCTAATTAATTATTGATTATAAAATTAATAAAATGAGTTGTAAGGTAATGAGACGAAATTAAATCATTGTCAATCAAATCACTCAACCAATAAAAAAAAGTACAGTAAACTGACGCATTACCATCCTTTTCTACACAGAAAATGGGAGAAACCAAACCGAAGTTTCTGCTAAATACACAAAAAGAAAGAAAATAAAGTGACTACACACATAGTATGCAGAGATGAAGCTTAGCCGTTAAAATTAGGTACAAATTGATCTTCCAAAGAGTGGAAGTGGCTACTTTCTCCCTCGAGAAGTCGCACAACCTGAACAAAAAGCTAACATTAATTGTAATAATCTGCACCGATTACACAAAATATGCAAGATATTAGAAAGAGCCTTCGTCTCTTGTCATGTTCATGTTCTAAATAAAAATAAAGGTTAAACTTAATAAGAAAATGGAATTTGTTTCAAATCAATTAGATAAATTTTAGTTCTCAAATTCATAAAATAAATGTGAAAAGAGATACCAATTTCAATTTTACATCAAAACTAAAAAATATTTAACTCAATTAAAAAATGGTGAAAGCAATTAGGTTAAATTAGGTACCTCTCCCATTGAGGGACGCATCTCAGGCTTCCTTTGCACACAGAAGTATGCTGCTTTGGCCATGAGGTACAGTTCATAGGTGTCATATGATTCCGATAGACGAGTGTCAATCAGTTCATGTAACGCCAACTTCTCTATCATTGGCTCAGCCTAATGTTTTGCACACGTAACATTATTTATCAAGGTCAGTCAGATTGATGTTGATATTGCTAGATATTGCAAACAACAAGTAAAGTTTCTTTCAATGGTTAAAGAGGTAAACAATCAAAGATACCCATTGTCGGAGAGATTGTTGTTGTTCTGGATTGTTGGAATTGCCCACCTGGCGTCCTGATATCAATTGTAACAGGATAATCCCATAAGAGTACACATCTGTTCCCTCAGAAACAATACCGTCTTCAGCATACTCAGGAGCAAGGTATCTACAGTAACAAACAAGGTGTTTGTTTTAGTTTTTATGTTCGGAATTTAAGGTAGTTATAGCAAACAAAAATTCTCACCCTAATGTGCCCATTATCCTTGTTTGAGGAGTTTCATTATCAGTCTTCCATTTAGCAAGGCCAAAGTCACCTAGCTGCACTTATAATCAACACACCACTTAATTCAAAGCACACACAGCTGCCATCAAACCATTTATAGTCAACATGCCACTTTAATGCGAAGACAGAAAAGAAGCCTCTCAGAGAATGATAAGATATGGAATTTCCTAGTTATGTAAATGTTGTGAAACCAAAACATTTTATACACTGTATATCCATGAAACTTATATTGTTATATGATACCTTACCATGGGAACAATATCGTGGGTGAGAAGTATATTGCTTGGTCGCATGTCCCGATGAATAATAGGACCACCACGGCATTCCTCGTGTAGAAAACGCAATCCCTTAGCAATCCCAATGGCAATAGCATACCTCTGGTGCCACTCAAGAACTGCTGCATTATTTTCTTCAGAAATGTATTCATAAAAGTTAAACCTCATTGGGTATATTGAGACTCAGAGAGTAAATAAACTATAGCCAACTTACCAAATAAATGCCAATGGAGAGACTTGTTGCAAATATATTCATAAATGAGGATGTTTTTCCTTTCTTTGCAACAATAACCCAACAGCATCACTATATTCTTGTGTCGCGCAAAACTTAAGACGTAGACCTCAGAATGAAATTCAGAAAATCCTTGTGAACTTTCTTCTTTCCTTACCTTTGCCGCAATTTGCTGTCCATCTTTAAGCACGCCCTTGTATACGTGACCGTAGCCACCTTCACCTAATAAGTTGTCCTTTGAAAAGTCATTTGTTGCAAGTTGTATGTCAGAGTAGTTGAACTTCATTGAGTCTGAGATAGATAACTCAGTTCTTGTCCCACAGCCAGTACAAAGAAGCGGTGCGTCTGAATGTTTTGGCAGAAAGTCACTTTGGTTTGGCTTATGGTCAATCTGAGAACTGGTGAGATACCTATATTCTCCTTTAATGCTTATGCCTGCATCAAAGTTAAAACTCCTATTTATTACAAAATGCGATAGGAAAAACAATGGATGTTAACCTGCAAAAACATCGATCTCTTCTATATTCAACTTTTGTACGCGTTTTAAAATGGTAAAACGAACTTAAATACACAAAACCAACAAGTTGATTAGTTTGGTATTGGAATCTGTTCTCATAAATAAGGTTTTAGGTTCAAATCTTCTAGATTAACAAATTGGTGAAATACTCTGTACCAATAATAACTTAGTTATAAACAAATAAGTTTCTATTCAACAAAACAAAAGGTAATCATACTTAAGCTACAAAAATAAGAACGATTAGTCCACAACTAATTACAAAGGCAGCTTTCTTCCCAATTTACAGGAAATCATAAACTGCATTGACATTTAATCTGATATAAGCTGAAACAATCTCAATTAAAAACAGTTCTTATTTTCTCCCTCCAGTTTAGGAGTATGAGATGCAATTAACTTACTATTCATCATTCTATCTTCTTCTCAGCAAGAGAATGAAATCTACATTTGTCTAAAAATTTAACTGTGAGCCTAAGTATGATGTTAAGTAAAAGTGAGAAACTTAAGTATCATAAAAAAAAGACCCGTAAATTCATAACTCTAAGTTTTAGGATAGAGATAATGTGAATAACTTATGTCTTTCCATTCCACACCACCCCTGGCAACCAAATAGCATATTAAAATATTCCACGAGGAGTGATAATCATGCTTAAAAAAAGACTTTCAGAAAGAATTTTATGATGATATTTTCCAGAGAGCCAGTGATAAATGCTCATTTAAAAACACAATGATTCCATATCATTGCAAGAAAAGCTTACATGCGTAATTCCTAAAACCTGTAAGACAGGCTTAAAAACAATTAAACAGGCTTCCTGATCACCTGATCTTTCTTGCTTAGAAGAGGATCCAAATTCTGATACGGAACTGTAATCGCGCGACCTGTTAACACTTGACTGCTTCGTATATCTCCTAATCATACTACTGGTATCGGAAGCAACTATAGAATGGGGATAGCTTTTGGAAGAGACAATTGAGTGCTCAATGTCTTCGATACAATGACAATCTGATAGCGACACAAACTTTGATAAAGAAAATACAAACTTTGTTGCTGTGATCTTTGTGTCATGTGTATTATGAGATTTCCAAATTTCCAGAGACAAGTCGTCTTTAACCAATGCAACCTTACATGGCAACTTGTTAAGGTGGTATCTCAGGTCGCGCCGAAGATGTCTGTTGGAATTCACCCAATAAAGTTGAAAACCATCAGAAGAAAATAAGCAGGAAACTAATTAAAGTGATGATTTTCTTAACAAAGTTTCAAATGCAAACATATGCACTACTAGCTACGCCTATTGCCATAGAGGACAAATTTATTGGATAATATCCTCATCGACTAATGGAAATCATCGATCAGTCAAATGCAAGAGATAATGGTTATTCACAATCTGAGAGATAATAATACCTGTCAAGTATTATCCACGATGCATTATAGTTTGTAATCTCCTGTAAAACAACTTGTTTAATTGGAAATCCTGCCGTGACTTTAATTTCAATAGTAGCCTGCACATCAACTTATAGTTAGTAGTTGGGAGCATTGTTCTAATTGCAGAGTTATAGCATGCATTTGTTAAGAGTACTTTGGAAGCTCTCTAGAACTTAAACAATGTACCCCTTCACTTTCAAAATCTTCATAACATGATAAAAGCTCACTAGCATACGTATCAACTTTCTTTTTGACTTCTTCCTCCATTGTACGAAAGTTGGTTCCAGCAAATGACTCGGGACATGCTAATGTCTGGTACCCCACTATTAATCCAAAAGGAGGAAAACAAGTCATGCAATGAGCAATCAGAAAATTGAAGGAACAATCTATATGCATACAAACTGATGCAGATCAACAAATGATTGAAGAGATAATATTCTCAACGCATTGGTAGATTCATTTCTCTTTCTCAAACAGATTAAAGAACTGCAATATTAACACTTACTGGGGTGAGACACTTTGTGCAACACACAAAGCACAAGCAGCTTGTCACCATGAGAGAGAAAGGAACCCCTGGCCCGGACATGATCAGCAACGAGTTTGATCTCGTTTTCAGTGCGGTCCCTTGTGGCATCACATGCAACCACGACGTAAGAAGGAGTAGGAGGGCTTTCCATACTCAAATTATTATTCTATTCCCTAATTAGCAGCACTGCACGTCTTGTGATGATTGGTGTTAAAGCTTGAACGTTGTTGACACGAAATGTGGTGATGCAGAAAAGCACATAATATGGTGATATGTTGAATAGAAGAAACGATCGTCCAATCAAGACAGAAGCATTCTCATGCCTTGTCAGTCCAAAGCAGCGCCACCAGTCATGTTTTCTCTGGCTGTGGAGGTTGAGACAATACCAAGATAATATGCTTGAGCATATTCGGGGAGAGAGATGAATGGAAGGATGCTATGCCGCCTTGGACAGTGCCAACATGGGGAAGAGTACGAGGAACTTGAAGACAGTTTTTGGTTACTGTTTGCTTGGACATGCTTTTCAAGATTCTAGATTCTCCACTCTCTTCACTTATAAACTATTTGAATATGTTATTTCTCAGCTTAAACTATTATTCCATATTCCTCTCTTCTCAGCGTTGACGCAATCAGCATTCGTTTCTTTCAGAAAACCAACATGCATAAAGGAGTATCAATCAAATTAAAAGAGCAATGATAGACTTTTACCTGGATTTTATGTATATATATTGTATACTAGTTTTTTTCTTAATTTCTTTCTCTTTTTTTCATGTATATTCTATAAATATAGAAATATTGTATATTTGTCACGTATCAAAATTTAAAATATCTATTTAATTGAAAAAATATATTAATTTTATTTAAAATATATTTGAATTTAATTAAATAAAAAAATATAAGAATTAAAGTAAATCATATAATAACTAAATTATCAATTAAGTCATTTCTTATTCAACACCCTTCCAAATACCAATAAAATAATACTTTTATTTAAAATAGAAAATAATTTAAGATGAATTAACTTAAAAAAGTATAAATATTATTTTTTTAATAAGTGTTAGAAAGTAATAAGAAAATTAAGAGGTGTTCACGTATATTTTTCCTTTCTATAAATATATCTTTTTATTTTCTTTAGGTGTATAGTAGTGTTGATAAACTTAGTTTACAAGAATCATTTTCCCAATAAAAAAGACCAAGTTTATGTTTTTGATAATATTTTTCATTAATAAAATATAACAGTAATAATATTTAACATTTTTTATTTTTTTTATATTTTTCTAATTTATTTTTCAAATAAGGTCATGTTAGTCAATAATATGAATTTTGACATCTTATGTTAATCATTTGTTATCACATCAAAATTTAATAATAAGAAAAAATAAAATAAAATAATACAAACATGAGAATCATACTATTTCACCATACATATATAAATTATAATTATGAAAAAAAATGTATAGAGTTAAAACATTAAACCATTTATGTTGTTCTATGTGAATGAAGGTTAAATTAACTTGACACAATGATTTTTCTTCACACAAAAAAAAATGTGAAACTTGAACATCATTTTCTTCTAAAACTCCAAAGAACCAGATTCAAAAATCATAATGTACTAAAGAAGAATTATTTTCCAACCAAAGTCTTTAACAAGCTCCCTCCAAACATGATTAAAAACTAAAAAACTATCAACATATTCACTCCAAATTTTTTTAAAAATATCAATACATAAAGCCAAAAATAGAAGTTAAATTAAAGAAAATTAGCAAAAATTATAACTGAATAAAATACAATATACTGAAACTAATATTGACGAAACACGTGACATTGACTTGACATATGACATTGCTACATGACACAATATTAACTTGACATTTAGATAATATTTTTAAAATAAAAATAATAATAAAAAAAATAATAATAATTTTAAAAATTAAAAAAAAATATCAAATTAACACATGGTATATCATCCATTACCCTTTTAAACTCCGTTAAAAAAAACCAAATTAAGAATGAGGACCAAATTATACCTTACTTTGAAATATGGACGAAAACCACAAACGGGACTACAAACATATTTAACCCTTAAAAAAAACCAAATTAAACAAAATATATTAAAATAGAAACCACATCAACCGTCATGCATTAAACAAATTCTACGAAGAAACAAAAATAATATTTAAGAAAAAAATAAAAGATATATACCATAACATAAGAACATTCCATCCCTTTAAATTAAGAAAAAAAAATTAATAATTCTTTTTAAAATTAAAAACATATTTGACAATGATCTCGTCCATTAACCAAAAAACATATTTAGATGACATTACCAAAAAAAACTAAATTAACAAAATATATCAAAATAAGAATTACATAAAAAAAAATAATCTCACGTTAATTATATCAGAAAAAAAATGAATCTCACGTAAACAAAAACTGACAAAAATATAAATTAAAATAATATTTGAGCAAAAAATAAAAGATATATACCATAACATACAAAGAACATTCCATCCCTTTATTTTACATTTTGACAGTCAGATTTAGAATACAATTCCTTGTTTCGAATTGGCAATACTACAAAGGAACATCGGAAGGGTAGTCCTTCGGATGCTTCTCGATGGATTTCCTTAGTAATCTTTCTTGCTCCTGAAGGTTTGATGGCACTTGGTCATAGACATCAGTGAACATGTCCTCGAGTGGAGGTTTTTGTGCTTTCTCTGCCACCTGAATCCCATGCATTAGCTGTACAATAGTAGCATAAATCCAGAAACAAAAAATGTCAGAATAAGTTGGCCAGAGCAAATTGGACTAAATTTCAATATGAAAAATAAAATTAACAACCTGTTTCCTAATACTGCTTCTAAGCTCCAATTCATCCTTGTCACTCCACCAACCATTCCTTTCCACCCATCTCTTGAATCTACTCACAGGATTTCTTGTCATCTTCCAATATTCAATCTCATCAATTGCCCGGTACTTAGTTGAATCATCGGATGTAGAGTGATGTCCTACTCTATAAGTGAGAGCCTGAAGGTTATATAGCAGTTATCATGAGATTGGTGGACACTAAAAACGGGAGTGGTATCAAACAATGATCATCTTAGCATGAAGGGAGCTCAACATACCTCAATTAAAACAGGTCTTTGTTCTCTTATAGCGATTTCTCTAGCAGTGTGAACTGCACTATAAACTGCGAGAGCATCATTTCCATCAACTCTGATACCCCAGATGTCATAAGCTTTACCTTTCACTACAATTCCATCACCTAACCACACAGGGAAAAACATTAGTTTCCATCTGAAACAAATCAAAATGAAAAGTTCATCGTATACATACTTCGAAATTGTTCTTGTACAGGTGTACTGATGGCCCATCCGTTGTTACGACAGATGAAAACAACAGGGGCATCCATCACTGCTGCAAAATTCATGGCAGCGTGAAAATCTCCCTGCAATTAATGATGTGGTCAAGTAATAACAATAAGCACGCGGTGTTCCATTTTGTTACTAGCTAATATGGTTCGTCACCACACTAACCTCACTTGTGCCACCATCCCCACAAAAAGTGACTGCGCATGCACTTTTGCCATCCATTTTAAGAGAATACGCAGCCCCCACAGCTTGAGGAAGTTGTGTTCTGAAATTCTTGCCAAACAATATCAACTTGTTGAGAGATCATGTCACCAATGAATGGACAATTTAATGAATTGCAATTATTCAAACATACTGTGGACTGTATCTTACGCAATGGGGGATGAGACTGTGAAGTAATTGTGCTTGTTTGATCCATAATGTATGGGCATCTGTCTGCCTTTCCCCAAATCATAAGTGTTTCCAAAGCACTGATGGACAAATTGTTGCAGTGTAAAACCACGCCACAGTAAAACTCCAGGTTCTCGGTACTGAGGCAATACGATATCATCAGGAGCAAGTGCAGCTGCGGATGCAATGTTAACTGCTTCTTCCCCCATTTGGGTGACATAGAAGGAAATTCTGCCTTGCCTCTGCACTTCATAGAACATGCTGTCCATGGTTTGAAGAGTGACCATGTGAGAATACATCTTCACACCCATTTCCTTGCTAACCTGTTCAATTATCATTATTCAATCATCACATATGCGAAATGTAAACTAAATTGGATTAAGAATGGTGGTGTGAACTGAGATACCTGCACATAGTTGCTGTATTTAACGAGCTCACCATTGTCATCAAGAACACGATAACAGGGCACCCTTTTCTGAGCAGTCTCAGAAATGAATCTCATTTCAGAAGTAAATCCAACTTTTCCTCCAGGAAAATCAATCGCCTGATACGCCAAGAATTTCGGAATATTAATAGTTAAGATTTAGTAGTGGGTTAATATCATGAAATTTTTTATTTTTTATATTTTAATTTTATTTTTAAATATTTTTTTAATTTAAAAACACAAATGATCATGTATCAGAATATACTGTGTTACATATAATAATACTGACACGTAATCATGTAACATGATCATAATCTGACACGTAATAGTTAATATATTTTATAAAAAATTAAATAAAATTTTTGGAAAAGCTTGAAATTTTATGAATTAACGTGATATATATAGAAACACGGTATTGACGTCAATTTAATTGAAGAAACCGTTCTAAAAAATAAAAAAGTTAAATTAAACCTAAAAATAATAAAAACACCATAATCAACCAAAGGTAACACGTCATACTAATAAAGCCAAAAGCAAAATAGCAAGTTGCTTATTGATCCTGGTAAATCAGTTAGGTATATCTATTTATTTAATTAGGTTTATTTGAATAAAAGCTTTATGGGTCGTACAAATGGACCCACTGGTCTCCAGATTGGTCCACTGAGAGGCTCATTCATAGAGGTTCTTTCATTATTTTATTGCACTAAATTCTAGATAACTCAATTTTATTTGTTTCTCTTACTCAGAAATTTTGTAAGTTACACGAGCATTGAGTGAAGTATATCTGAAAAAACCAAAAATATTTAGTTGAGAAAATAAAAAATAAAGTGTTTGTTTTTCTAAATTATATATTTTAATTTATGATAAATAGGGATTTATTAAATGTAGAAAATTTATTACGATTTACCATATAAAAAAGTAATAGAAAAAAGATAAAACGTTTTGCAACAAACAAAAGAAATAAAAAGTAGTTTTAAATTAAAATGAATTTTGTTTATTTTATCTATAATCAAATAATATATTTGTTTTTCTTTCTCTACCGTCGGTTCGGTTCAATAATTTTTTAGTTTACAATTTCTGAAAAATAAGAGTTGAAAAAAGATGTGAAAGGTTCCAAAGTAAGGCTGATTTAGACGTGAAACAAACATTAACTCGCCACGTGAAACTGAAGTCTGTACGTGAAATCATTTCACTGTAGAGACAGGCTTGAATAAAATTAAATTAAGTTTTAAGGAAAAAGAAAAACGGAATTTTATACGAAAATCATATTCAGTTATATTAGAAAGGAAATTTTGCTAGAAGAAGATGAGACAAACATACAGCATGTCTATTCGTATTATTTAATCACAAAAGACTTTGGTAATATGTAATGAATTAATTCATTATTTAAATTAGTAAATAAAGCATGCCCTGAACAATAAATTGTTGAAATTTCAAATTTTAAATTAGTAAATAAAAGCACGTTCCAAATGAATTAATTTTTTATTGCATAATTGCACGGTCATTGAGTGTTTTATTGGCTAACATCCAATCCAATCTCCAACTCCCCAAACAAATAACTTTAATAGACTGATAACCTCGCACGTTTTTCTAACTTATGTATTGGAACCAAAATACTGTAATTCTTTGACAAAAAGATCATGACTTCTTATTTAACATTTCCTTTTAATTTTCCAAGCGTTTCTTTTCAAACTTTTAATTGTTTTTTCTACACATTAGAAATTTTTCAATGAAAAAACCATCCTTTAAGTAAGGATGTATATCAATAATTGCAAATTATTATGCATGGTATATTTATAATAAATTATTATTATTATTATTATCATCTTAAATGTCCTATTTTCTATTTGATCTTTTAAAATATGACAGATTTATGCTACTCTGTTCTCTAACGGGAGTAAGAATGAAATGAGAAATTCGGGATATTTAAAAGAATAAATGAAAAATAAAAAAAAAAGTTTTTTGAGAGAATGATTTAGAAATAAAAACAGAAGGTGAAGTGAGGAAATGGTGAATTGTTAAGGAACTTAAAATTTGACTAAGAATGAAACTAAAGAGTTGATCCATCCATTTAAAGGTCTGACAGAGTCCATAACACTTACCTGATTAGCGTCGTCTTCGGTGACATCATGCTCCAATTCCAACTGCGCATCAGCTTTGGTTGATTCATGACGCGAGAAGCAGAAAAGGGTTGGTGAGTTTCTGTGAGGCAGTGTGGTTGATTGAAAGGAGGAAGAAGAGGAGTGGTTAAGAAATGGTAGGAAGAAGAAGGGTTTGCTGCGTTGAGGAGTAGAGAAGAAGGTTCTAGACCTTGCGAACAACCACGATGCCATTGTGGTAATGTGTAAAAGATCGAAACGAAAGAGGTAGAAGCAGAAGGACGATGAGCTTGAGGAAGAAGGATGGTGTTGTGTGGCTGTGGCAAAGTTGTACTCACTCACTCATCAATTGTTTTCTTTAGTGAGATTGGCATGGATGGGCATGGAGGTGGCTACCTAAAAAGTTCGTATATATCAAACCTTTCAAGATGTTATCCTTGTCGTGGGACCACGTAGGATTCTAGATTGGTGTTATCTTCGCACCAAACCATTTTTATTTTTCTATTTTTTAATTCTTATCAACACCTTTTATATAGTTAAATAATCTGAATTTTCTCCCACTTTGCCAGACTAATTTTTATGTAGGCTTAAAACTAATTTTAAAATTATTTTTTCTCACAAAATTATTAACATTTAATTTACTTTTTATCCTTTTTAGCTTTCTAACGTGTACAACTGGTTCTTATATTATCATTTAATACTTTATAAACTGTTTCTTCATTTTGCAAAAGTTCATTATTTCACGACACGTGTGGAAAGTTGTCTTATTAGTGGAGTGGAAAAGATTAAGGATAAGTTTCTTAATAAATAACATGTATGCCCACCAACCCTATTTTGTTGTTAACTAGTTTTTTTATATGCAGAGGATAACTTATAAACATGATAAATGAAAATATAATGCTATATTTTAATAAGAAAATCATACCATATCCAAATTAAAGTATTAAGAGTTTCAAATATTAATATCTATGAAAATTAAATTAATTCTCAATAATTTACATTATCACATAACTTTATATTAATATAAGAAGGTTTTCATTGACAGTGAAAGTTTCTATTGATATCTCTCCTTATTAATTTTCAAAGTAACTCAAAACTTAATTTGATAAAAGTTCCTTATAGTTGAAATAAAACTCAAATAAGAAGGTGTATATATGTATTGTAAATGTTGTATGTGTTTTTTTCCAAGTTTTCAAGATTCTTTGTAGATAATATTTTCACTTGTAGTACTCACATTTCCATTTTCGTATAATTAGGATTTTTCAATCTTTTATTTGTCTTGACTCTAGAAACAGTAACAAATATTAGAAGTGATCCAACTCTTGCAAGAGATTGTCATTGACTCTTATTGATTCATTGCAAAAGAAAAAAGATAATTGAGAATTGTTTTCTTTAAAATTTAAAAGACTATTCTGAATAAAAAAAGTATTAAATTCATTCTTGGTATAAATATCTTTTGCTCAATGTTTTTTCTATGATCATAGTAGTAGAAATCACATTTTTGTCTAATTCGTTAACTTGTAATGTTGTGTTATTACAAAGAGTTTTTTTTAATCAATGTTTCTTAAAAGTACAATTGATATACTTGCTTTATGATTGTTTGTATAGGCCTACCAAAAAGAGTTAAATGAAACAACACAAACTCTAAAAAAGATATTGAGTATAACTTAATAGATTAACAATCATAAACAATAGTGTAACATAATAATTTGTGTTGAACTCTACAATTTTATTTTACTTTTACTCTTTTATCCTTATTCTTTTTTCAATATATATTTATTTCTTTTTGACCTCCGTTATATTTATATTTTTTATAATTATTTGACATCTTAGATCATAAACAAAGATTGTCTTTCAAACATCAAAATCATGAAAAATCAATGGTTAATTGAAACTATAATTGACAGAAAAACGCAAAAAAGAAAAACAAATAATTTCTACGAATCAAATGTAGAAATACTCAAATTAAAAAAAACATAAAAAATACCAAAAATTAAAAACTCAATAGAAATGGATAAAATTTAGGTTTTTTTTTAATATGACAGAAAATTAAGATAAAAAAAATATATTCAAATCAGAGTTTTGCTCTAGATACTAGATGATAATCCAGAAAAAAAGTACAATCTTTCCTAAATTTGAATCCTCAAGGGCACAACAAAAATAAATTAGATAATCCTATGAATGTTTTAATTTCAATGTTAATAGTTTTGTAATGGAATCCTATGAATGTTTTATAGTTGCATTTGAAGTTATAATAAATGGAAGTTCTATTTAAATTGTATCTTGTAATGGTATCAAAGTTAAGCATTAAAAAGTTTTTGTAAACCCGTGGCATCCCAAAATCAGGGGTGTTACACATCTGGTCCAAAAATAACTTGATAATTTTTTTTCTTTTGTGTGTGTGTTAATTTTTCATTTATCAATATTAGCATGCAAAATGTAAAATGTATTTTTCTCCTACTACCAAATAATAAGATACAATCTAACTTTAAGTTAATTTGACAATGTTCTCCACATGAAAATTTTATCTTTTCCACCATCTATAAAAAAAAATACAATACAAAAGCCAAAAGAAACAAAAACACGACACATGTGACAATCTTGACAACGCAATTTTAAATTTTAAAAAATCATGTTTTCATTACCATTTTGAGGTTTTTTTATCGTATATAGGCAAAAATGGGGTGGAATTTACATATATGGGCAAAAAAAAAATTAATTATGCATTTAGGTAAGTCGTGGGGGCTCAAACGACTTCGTATGAGGAAGTCGTGCTCCCTGCACGACTTCACCATGACACAACAATAAGAGGTGAAGTTGTGCACCCAAAAACGTTTTTAGGCTTTAATAATCGATTACCAGGTCTTGTAATCGATTACACAATGCTAAAGTCGTGCAGGGGGCACAAGTTCACCTATAATTGATTACACCCCTAATGTAATCAATTACAAGAAGTGACCATGGTAATTGATTACTAGAGGGTTTCAGTGTGAAACAATGAGTTTTTTTAGTCGTTGACGATGTATATTGTTTATTGTTCTTGATTACATTGAGAAACTTATTCACCATATCTATGTTGTTATTCTTGATTACATGTTTTTAAATATAATGAAATAAATATATTTGATAGTATTAGTTATGTTTCTAATTATAATTGATAGTATTAATTATGTTTCTAATTAAATTATACTTCTTTTCTAATTTTGTCAATTAATTAATTATACACAATAATTATTAAAATTCTGTTATTAAAATTATTCTTGATTATATGTTTTTAAATATAATGAAATAAATATATTTTATAGTATTAATTATGTTTTTAATTATAATTGGTATATAGAATTAATTATGTTTCTAATTAAATTATATTTGTTTTCTAATTTTTTCAATTAATTAATTATACACAATAATTATTAAAATTCTGTTATTAAAATTATTTTTGATTATATGTTTTTAAATATAATAAAATAATTATATTTGATAGTATTAATTATGTTTCTAATTATAATTGATAGTATTAATTATATTTTTAATTAAATTATATTTGTTTTCTAATTTTGTCAATTAATTAATTATACACAATAATTATTAAAATTCTGTTATTAAAATTATTATGATGTTTTTAAATAAAATAAAATAAATATATTTGATAGTATTAATTATTTTTCTAATTATAACTGACAATATTAATTATACAAAAAAAACCATTTTAAGTATAATAAACTAATCAATAGAATTGTAACACACGTGTCCATTGTAAAATCATATTGAAAAGCATCATCTTTATCTTTCAAACCTTTGCATAATTTGAGAGCATCTGAAGCGTCGTTCTCTTTACCAATGCTACTTTGAGATTGAATAAAATTTCTAATATTTTTGTCCAAAAATGGTAGATGTCCTGCATCTATCCCTTTATCCGCTTTAAGCACTCTCATAATGAGACTTACCGAACAACCAGCTTTCGACAATAATAATATACGAGTTTGATCATTAACAGGGATATCACGATAAGCTTGAAGAAATCAGATTTCTTTCTCATCTAATAAGGCATGATTATGAGAGTTTTTGAAACATGTAATCATCCATTATTCTTCGAAGCCAAATATTCTTTTAGATATCAACAATTTTGCACTACAATTACATCTTGAACTTTTTTGTTTCCTTTGTTTTTCTACTTCAGTAATTTTTTTTGGTTTAGCAACACCTGCTCGGTGACAAATAAACTTTCTTCTATATATATCTTCAATGTTATTCTTGTTCCGTTTGTAACTATGACCACTTCTAACTGAAAAACCACAAGTCTTTACAAATAAACAATAGAAATTGTAAGCATCAATGTCGTTGTTAAACAATTGGCCTTTGTAAAGAGTTGAGTCATTGGCATATTCCTCTTCAAGCAAAGGTTCATTCAAGATCTCTTCAATTTCATCATCTTTATGAACCTCTCTAATTTCATCATCTTTAGATATTGAATCATCGTCTCTAAAAAGCACTCCAGATGAATTATCAATTCCTTCCTATGTCATTACACTTGTGAAATTTAGAGAAAATTTCAACCTAAAAATATAATAAAATAAAATAAATATGAGTAATGAGTAAAAATACAGTGAAAAGAGAAATCTAATATGCTCTGCATACACAAGATGATGAACAAGACGTAATTGTTTGCATAAAGGATGAAAAAAAAGCGTAGTAGCTCTAAAAAATCTAAATAAATAAGTTTGTTATTGTCAAAACATCTTAAGAAGAAAAATAATCAAGTATGATTTGTATACTATTTTCTTCCTAATAAAATAAAGTTGACATTTATATATTTTTGAATAGATTATTATTCATAAGAGTTTAAAAATTAGTTGAAATAATCACAAACATATGTCAACTAATTTATGTAAAATTATTCAGTTCAATTACGAAAAAATATGTTTAAAAATTATATATATATATATATATATATATATATATATATATATATATATATATATATATATATATATGATATTAGTAATTAAGTTTTTAGAGGAGATCATGAAATAATAACCATTACGGAAAGAAAATATGATTTTTATTTAATAAGTGAAGTTATTAAAAATAAAAGAAATACATGCACAAATCTATGTTGATGGAGAATAAATCCCTTTTATATTAATTTTCTTATCTACTTCATAAAATCCCTTTTATATACGCACTTAATGATATTTATTTATTGTTTTAAGCGAAGTGAAGTATAGATTTTTATATTATTTTCTTCCTAATAAAATAAAGTTGATCATTTATATATTTCTGAATAGATAATTATCCATAAAAGTTTAAAAATTAGTTGAAATAATCACAAATATATGTCAATTATTTATGCGAAACTATTTAGTTTAATTACGACAAAAATATGTTTAAAAAATAATATATATATATATATATATATATATATATATATATATATTTATATAAAAGAAAGATTAGTAATTATTTTGGAAGAGATCCATAAATTAATAACCATTACTTAAAGAAAATATGTTATTAAAAGTATAAGTAAAAGTTACAAAAGAAATATGTTACTAAGATGTTGCCTATAGATGACGTTAATAATGCACTTATTCTTAAAAAAATAACTAATACAGGTGACAACAATTAGAAAATCATAGATGATAAATTACTACCCTTTGGATTTAAAGTATGTTTTTTCAATGAGAATTTTTTTGTCTATTAAAATTTGGTACACTATGCTAAAATGTACCACTGAAAAAAGACCCTACATAAATTAACAAACTCTATGTTTATATTTATATATTTGTATTTTTATATATTATATTTTTTTTATCTATTTTTTAACTTTTGTTCCTTTTAGTTCTTTTAGTTTTAAAACTCGCGGGGTTAGATTTCCTGTGAGGTGGCTAACAACGAGCCATGTCAGATGTCACTTTCCTTGATAACTTTGTACTACGTTGTTTTTTTTTCTTTTTCTCTCTTTTATTACTCTTTTTGCTAAGAACCCTAATTATTTTCAAACATAAAAAACCCCTAATTTGATTTCATAAATGATTGAAGACAGGTTCGCGTAAAAGTGCTTGATTGAAGATAGCCATGGAAGTAATTGAATCGTGAGGGAATTAAGAAGAGGCAGAAATTGAATCGTGGGTTGAACTGATGTATTCAGAATTTGAACTTGTGCCTTGTTTAGTATTTGAACCTGATGAGTTTGTTGTTATTTGGTGGGAGAGGGAGAGACGGGTGTTGCTGTTGTGTCGGACTTTTGATTTTTGCTAAGAACCCTAGTTATTTTCAAACATAAAAAAGCCCTAATCTGATTTCATAAATGAAAACATAAGTGGCACATCACTTAAATCTGATTTCAAAAAATAAAAACAACGTTTTTAAGGATTAAAAATACTGAGTTTTAAAACTAAAAGGACTAAAAGAAACAAAAATTTCGAGTAGGGATTAAACCCAAAATCGTGTGATACTTAAGGGACGAAAAACATATTTAACCCTATATATATATATATATATATATTAAACTTAGTCCTTTAAAAGTAGAAGAAGAACTAATCATTGTAAAAAATTGTAAAGAAGAAGAAGCCAAAAGTTTGAAAAAGAAGAAAACAACATAAATGTAAAAAAAAAACGCGTAAGAAAGATGGACGTAGAAGGATAGAGGAATATCTCGTTTTGAAGAGGAATATTTGCAACTTTTCAACATATACTTGATGTTGTCTCCGTTGATAAGGATGTAAGTCGATAAAAAAGGATTTAAAAAGTCTTAAGAAAATGCTTTCAAGCATAGTGTTATAAGAGATTTATCAGTCCTTCTATTAAGAGATATTTACAATTCATATAACTCAGTAATTAAAGGAAGAAACCATCATTTTGATTTTCAAGGAAAATATTTTAAAAAATAGATGAAAGAAATATACTATGTAGAAATACAAATATATAAATATAGACATAAAAATAAATAGAATATAATTATTATTATTATGAATGTAAATATCAAGGGATGTATAAACAAATGTTTAACATGTCTCAATAATAATCATATTCATTATTACCTCTTCTTATGTGTCTATATGCATTTTGAACAACCTTACAGATTCGTTTAATAAAAGTATGATAAAATCCTTAAAACGTTTCCATTACAATATACAATTAAATTAGTATCATAAAACAGTTTGATAAAATATCCTTGTGTAGACTATTCTATTTTATCTTATTTATATTTTATGAATTTTCTTTTCTTCTTTCATATCATCAACTATAATTTAAATTTGGGTATTTTATTATTAGTATAAACTGTATTTCTAGTGATCCATTGCTAACAATTTTTTTAAATTTGTTAGTAATATTTTATTTTCTTTTAAATACTTTTTTATTGATGCACGCTACAATAAAAAATTATATTTAATTGGATTTATATTTAGTGCTTATAGGAGTTTTAACTCTAAGTGTATTTCTTGATAGAAACTGTATGGTTTTTATTAATCCCTATAATAGTGATTTTTAAAGCGCAGTTACTTTATGATGGTTTGAGTAATCCCGATTACTTCTCAGTAATTTTTTAAACATCAATAACTTCTACATAAATTCTGAATTTTTAAACAATAAATTTTAAACATTAAAATTAGTAAATCATTAGCAATCATAAAAATAGACATAATGAAAAATCAAATAACATTTTCTTTGTTTGATGTTGATTATTTATTTATTTCATTAAAAACACTGTCTTAATTAATATCGTATAAAAAGTAATGATCATTAATAATATTCCAAGTTTTAGAAGTCATATATTTACATGTTTTAATAACGAAGTCACAGTGAAGAAAATTAATAATGAAGAAAATTAAAAGTCATACATTTACATTTCCTTTTTTTTAAACATGTTTTAGAAGCTAACT
Source organism: Vigna umbellata (assembly GCF_029865625.1). Lineage (NCBI taxonomy): Eukaryota > Viridiplantae > Streptophyta > Magnoliopsida > Fabales > Fabaceae > Vigna > Vigna umbellata. Next base: position 39,234,538 of record NC_142166.1, read on the forward strand.
CTGTTTAAAATATTAATCAAATAATAAAACTGAATGAAAATTTGTTTCATTTTAATTTTTTTTTATCTCAAATGATTTTTTTTCCGGTGAGGAGAAAATTGGTTTTTTAACAACATCAAAGCTGAGTTTTATATTTATTTAATTATTTAAAAATGCAATCCGTCTGAAAACATCGGATCAGCTATCGGGTCGGGTTAGAAAAGTGACAATAACGGCGTGAATGATTGGTCATTGCTACAAGTGTCTGCCCTGAAGTGATCCCCAAGGACGCCGAATCTGGCGCAATATAGCCCACGCCACCGTATTTGGGTCAGTCGGAGCCTCCGTCATGGAAGTCACAAAAGATCCTAACTCAAACCCGGGTCGCTTGGACGATTCAGATCCCGAACTCGAACTCTACACCATCCCAAGCTCTTCAAGTAAGCATTCTTTCTCCCAACCCTAATTTTTCCCTCTTCCTGTTTCCACCTAACCAGCGTCGTTTTGTAAGGATGGTTCGCGTGGGACGAAATTCATGAAACGGAGAGAACAGCATTCAAGGAATTCTTCGACGCGAGCTCGATTTCGAGAACGCCCAAGATATACAAAGAATACAGAGACTTCATCATCAACAAGTACAGGGAAGAGCCTTCCAGGAGGCTCACATTCACCGAGGTCAGAAAATCGCTGGTTGGTGACGTCACGTTTCTGCACAAGGCGTTCCATTTCCTAGAGAATTGGGGCTTGATCAACTACGGCGCGCCCCCTGCTGCAGACGCAGAGAAGGAGGAGGAGGAGGAGCCGTGCAAAGTTCGCCTCGAAGAAGGAACCCCCAATGGGATTCGGGTGGCGGCCACACCGAACTCGTTGAAGCCGATGTTGTTGCCTCGCGGTGCGAAGACTAGTGCAAATGCGACCGGGGCTTCTCTCAAATTGCCGCCGCTCGCCTCCTATTCGGATATTTATAGGGATTTGATTAGGCAGAAAGAGGGGAGCTGTGGACTTTGTGGTGGCAAATGTGGTTCAGGACATTACCGTTGTACCCAGGTTATTACTTTTTAAAAAAATATAATTTTTTTATGTATTAAGGTATTACTTCTGGTGATAGATTGTGCGATTCTTTGGTTCTATTTCCTCTTCATATCTGAGTGAAAGAGTGGGGGTCATCTAACATTTTGTTTCACGTAGTGCTATTTGGGGCTCTGCACTGGGTTCGTCGTGTTTGGATGTTTAAAATCTTCTACATTAACTTTATGCCCGTAGAAGTGTGAATATGGGAGGGATTTTGAGAACTGCATGATAACCTTTATTTTTCATGCTCTGAATCGAGGAGACTGTTTTCTGCTTCCTATACTTGTAAACCATTTCCGCCCTTACCTATGTATTATATTCATCCGTTGGAAAATGGAGTTTATTGACTTCATTTAACATCCCCGTGGCCTCTTGAATGTATGCTGTCAAAGCATGTTTGAAGTTAATTAATTTGGGGAGATTTGTTTATCTCTCTTTTGTCTGCCTCTTTATCTAATTTTATAAAATTCCATGTCATTAAACTTTCTATCTGGGATTTTTCTTATATTTCTGAAACTGGTATCATTGTTGGTTATTCTATTTTTTTTAATATCATGCAGGATAATTTCATTATTTGTGCAAATTGTTTCAAAAGTGGGAATTATGGGGAGAAAAGGTCTGCAGAGGATTTCGTATTGAGTGAGTCAAGTGAAAACAGTGGCAAGCATGACACTGTCTGGACTGAGGGAGAAATCCTTCTCCTTTTGGAATCTGTTTTGAAGCATGGGGATGACTGGGAACTGGTTGCTCAAAGTGTTCAAACCAAGACTAAACTTGATTGTATCTCAAAACTCATTGAGCTGCCTTTTGGAGAGCTCATGTTGGGCCCTGCTCACAGAAATGTCAACGTTAGTGGTGCTAATGGTACCGTGGTGAACAATGCAAAACAAGTTCAGTCATCTTCATCTGACTACCAAGAAATTTCAAAAACAAAGGATCAACCTCCTGAGCTTACAAAAGAAATTGAGCAGAACGGAGATGCTGTGAAGGAAAGTCCTTCAAAAAGACAGCGTGTTACTCCCCTGTCAGATTCCAGTGGTTTTCTAATGAATCAGGTAGTCTTGCATTTCATGTCCTTTGTTATATGTGTAACTTATAATTTTTCTAATCTGTTGCATTCCCTTTTTTCTGACTCGCTGTGGAGTTACCTTATGTGTAACATTTTTGGATTTTGTGAAAGGCTCATATCATAGCTGTTTACCATGTCTAAATGCCTCTTTGGCCGTCTCATCTCTAGTATATGTTGAATGTCCAGGGATAAAAAGCATGAAAAAACATGTGCATATTGGTTGTAATATTTTATACTCTTTTGAAATAAAGTTGCTTTTGAATCAGTTACTACTTTCACCTCCTTCAGTATGACCATGGATTTTTTATGTTTTGAATTAGGTGGGACTGATCTCTAATGTGGTTGACCCTCATATCACAGCTGCTGCAGCTGATGCTGCTGTTTCAGCTCTTTGTGATGAGAATTTGTGTCCAAGGGAGATATTTGATGTTGAAGAAGATTCAGCAAGGTCTGCCCGAAACCTCTTAGTTTATTGTCATTAATGACATTTTGCTGACTAGTAACTTACTATTAAATTTAGCCATTATACCGTCCTCATACTTATTATTATCTGTGTCAGAGATCTTGAGGGAGAAGGTTTAGAGATGGAGAGGTCCTCTATATCAGGTATTTTTTTTACACTAAGGTGGTATTTTGATATTCTTTTGACAATCCATATAATTCCAAGTTCATTTTTTGCATACATTTGCATCCCCCAAAACTTATCTACTTTCCTATATATGTGAAACGAAAGAACTTTGGCTCATTCGATGCAAGTTGTATGAATAATGATGATAATGGTTATACGTGTCCATTTTTCTACATAGCCTTTGCTTTTTTGCATGGTATACTTCTCAATACTTACAATACTAGATTAATTTGTCAGTAAAGTGAGGTTTTGTAATCAGGTGGACATTGTATTAGGAAACCATATCAGGGAGAGCAAGGGTTACACAATGGTGAGTTCATGTTCCTTGTCAGATGAAGGTTTGAGTCAGTACCTTGTGATGGGGTATTATAACTATTTGGATGGGATTGAGTTGCTAGAAGTTAAATTCTTCAATTGGCTAAGCCAAAAAACCAAGGGTCTGCAAGTATATTTGCATAGGCCTAAGAGACCAAAAACTGGTTAAAAAGTATTTTTTTGCCAGCAGTCAAAATATATGGATATGCTACAAGGGGGTATCGACCCACATACTAAAAATCAAGAGGACGATCAACAATTCAGGGAGGATTTTATATCTTATTTACCGTTACACTAGTAAATAGTAATAACCAAGAAATCTTCCTACTTGAGCCCATAACAAACATAAAATACGGCAACTACAGGCGAAGGAAAAAAGTCACTGTATACACATTCATGCCTACCCTGCCAGCTATCTGAACCAATTATCTTCTCTTCCTCCCCTTTCAAGCATGCTTCTTATTACAATCCTGTGAGACATGATCCTGGACTGAAATCCCATTGTATATACATCATGTTAATACACTGATCCAGGCTATTGGTCTTTCCTTGAAGTACACCCAAGTTACGCTCCTTCCAGAGGCTCCAAACAAATGCAGACCACAGTAAGTTGGGGGACAGAGAAGGTGAATCCGATGGAAAGGGAAAGAGTGATTTACGTGGATTATGATGCTTCACTTAGTTTGACCTATTTGAGATTTTCCATAGTTTGGGATCATTCTGCTAATCAAGTTTTCCGTTAGCAAAATTGTCTCTATTTCCAGACAGGAAACACTTCATATTTGATTATAAGTAACCCATTTTAGGGCAAGGGTTGCTTACTTAAGATGAGCTATAAAACTCGAGGATGAAGTATAAAACAATTGAGTAAAAGGGAATAGGTATAGGACTGCTTAAAAATAATAAAATAGTATAGACACAAAAACATAAGGTTAAGAATAAAAAATTCAAGATCAAGTGTTCTATTCTCGACTTGATAGTTCTTTTACCGGTTGCTTCTTACTGGGGGGTCATTTATGGGCATTGTTTTGTATTTTTCTTTCTCAGTATCAAGAAACTGTTGGGAAATTATAGTATGAAAGATTGATTTCTTGCGTATAACATGATTTTGAAGAATGAGTTTGGTCCCCCAACCGTAGCATTTATTTCAATCTATCACTTGTCCTTTGCACATGCCTCAGTTGAGGTTTACTTCGGACATGAGAAATAGAGAGCTTTAATTTTTTATTTTTTTTAAATTAACAGCAGCATGGGTATCTTATTGTTTTGGGCATCTTTTGTTGATATATGTATTTGTGGATAAACATTGTATGTATAGCTGCTTGTCACCTTTAATCCGAGCTTGCTCTTGCAGAAATACCTTTGCCACTGCGTGTAAGAGCCGCCACTGCAACTGCTCTTGGAGCTGCTGCTGCTCGAGCAAAGTTGTTGGCAGACCAGGAAGTCAGAGAGATTGAACATTTAGTGGCAACTATAATTAAAGCTCAGGTTCTTAGTTAATGATTTTTTATATCTTCATCTCCGATCAGCACCCTAATTTCTCAGGTTCAGGTCTCTAAATAGGGGTTAACTATTTTTTATTTTCTTATTTGTTAACTAGATCGATAAGTTGCTGCACAAGGTTAAACATTTTGACGATCTGGAGCTGTTGATGGAAAAGGAACATGCTGAAATGGAAAACTTAAAAGATTCTATCTTGACCGAACGGATTGATGTGTTAAGGAGAACATTTAGATCTGGAATCACTAGATGGAAGGATTATTCGTATGTAAAATCTTAGACCATGCCATGTATAGTTTTGGTGCTCGATGGGTACGATTGGACTGTCATTTTACATAAGGGTCAACAAATTACTGTAAGATTTATTTACCATTCAATATCATTTTTCATCAATGCCAATGTAGTGATGTAAAATTGATTATTTATTACACCGTAATCCAGTGATCAGCTAACAACTTTAAGAAAGTTAAATCTTTGATACTATCTAAACCTTTTCGGGTACTTGTAATTTTGGCTTCTGCTGGATACTTGTAATTTTGGCTTTTGTATATTCGTTTAAGTTGGTTCTAATGTAATTAAATTGTACAAAATTCAATTTATTTCGATTATAAAGTTCTTGTGTACACTATTACACTGCATCATAGAAAATGCCTAGTTGTAGACTTTAGTACTTAATTCTTGAATAGGGATGCCAATGGGATTATATTTGGGCGGGTATGCTGATATTCTCATTTTTTTAAATATCCATGTGTATTTAGAATTATTTTTAAAATTATTAAACAAAATGTTTTAACCATACAAATTTAAAAAATAAATTGTATAAAAATAGTAAAAAATTGTATAGTTATGAAAATCTAAAACAAATCCACATAAAAATCTACAAAAGATTTTCAAACAAAGTCCAAATTATATATATATATATATATATATATATATATATATATATATATATATATATATAAAATAGTATTTTGGTAAATTAAATATTAGCGGGTATGGATGTTGACGGATAAAATAATATGATACTCATACATGTTCCCTTAACATGTGATAAAAGTATGATAAATACTCGGTTACTTATTTGTATGTCATTCACGAATATTTATTTATAATATTCAATTTCTATTCATTTGAGTATAACAAGTATTCGTATCCATTATCCATTTATAATAGTTAATTCTTATTCATTGTGAATTTTATCCATATAGATACTGATGGATATAATTCTTTTTACATCCCTGAGATTCTTCTTACCTGAGTTTAACTATTCTTTTATGTTTAATATGAATATCATCTTATTAATAGATGATAATATGAATCTCTGATCAAGCATGAGTAACTTGGTCCCCTCTCCAAATATATAATAGTTCAAAAATTAATTATAGTAAAACCTATATAATTTAAATAAATCCGTACAATGAATTATATAAATTTGCACATTCCAATTTCAGTCTTTATTCTAAGCCTTATGACTTCACATCATTTTATTCTTAACGAGGACTCAGTCTCGTGGAATGAGAAGCCACATTATTCCAATGTCCAAAGATTTTTATGCATATGAATGATCGTATGTTCCCTTCCTATGTTGTTTGGTTATAGGATTGATATTTTTGATGTCATTGTGCTTCCTCTATGCTTGTAATAAAGTGAGGTTTTGAAATATATGATTGGTGGTTTTGTTGCATGATAAGGAAATGTGCACTAGTGCAGCGAAGGGCTTTTACCGCAGTTCATTTTCACTATACGTCGCGGTTCTTGAACCGCGGCATATTCAGCCGCGGTAGTAAGTCAGACACTTTATACCGCGGTTCGAACCGCGGTATATAGGCTGCGGAATATGCCGCGGTTGTCTAGGGAACCGCTGCCTAAACCCTAAAAAAAATTTAAAAAAAAAATTAAAAAATGCACTATATGCCGCGGTTGAACCGCGGCATATAGGCCGACGAATATGCCGCGGTTAGTGTCAAAACCGCGGCCATATGTCTCGTTTGTAAAAAAAAACGAAGCACTATATGCCGCGGTTGTGGTTAGAACCGCGGCATATTCCCCTGCAGTTTTTTAAAATTGCAGGTTTGTTTTTGTGATATCCATTACCACAAAAACAGACCTGCATATAAAAACATTTACAGAAATTCAATTTCAACATAACAAACACATGTTCAAATGTATTTCAACATCAAATAAAGTAGAGAGTCTAAGAAAATTCTATCTAATCAAATGCATTGTTTAAATCTAAATCTAAGAGCTATTGTATAATCTAACTATATACTTCGCAGCAGCGTTCCTAATGAATAGTAGTGACTTCTCAGGAACTGGTGTAGTAGTCTTGAATCTCTGCAAAAGACAATTCATTTTAATTAGTGTATATGAATTCAACATTTGTTAAAAAATCAAAATTTGTTAAAGTTAAATATTACCGTTTCCCAGCTTCTTGTGATGTGAGAACGAACAATATGGGTCATCCAATACATTACATAGTATCCACACTCATATGACCCATTTTGTCTGTTACACTACAATATATCATCACAGTTGATAATAGTTAGTGAATAACATTTGTTATAAAACAATTATAACAAAGTCAGACTTTAGCATATGTCAAACCTTGAGAGAAATCCAAGCAATCTTTCTACTCTTAGCAATTGATCTCCCGTCCATCATCATACTTGCTGGAATAGAACTGTATATAAAAAAATGTTTTAGCATTCAGTTATATAACAAAGAAAGTCCAAACATTGAGGTTCTTACCAATCAATTGCTTGTCTGAGTTGTGTGGGAGGAGGCCTGTGCAATGAGCAGAACCACAAAGCATAGTTGTCTTGCACAGACATAACAAGAAGTTGCCAATGGCGCCTGAAATTCATAATAACGTAACTATTAAATATTAAAATCACATATGGAACATTATTATGTTAACAAAGTTCACTTACCCGGATATATAAGGCAAAAAGTATATTTTCTTGCCCCTTCCAAAACTTCTTATCAGACTCATGTTGATATGGTCAAAATCATTTGATTCATGAATTTCTTGGGGATCAATGAATCCATAATCATCAGAACGCCCCAACTTATTAGCGACCCCAAACATATACCTGAAATCAAAAATTAACTTTGATATAAGGATACTTGATATATAAATCAATTTTATATATAAATAATTGGTCATAGACTTACATCGTCCATAGTTGAATAATTGAAATATTCAACTCTTGTGTTCCCGACGCAAGCTCACGGACATCTTGGCTATTAAGGTATATTGGGACCTCAGAGCCATGCCCAAATACATTAGCATCATACTGAACCTCCAAAGGCTTATCATCAAGGATGTCAGCAAGTAGATGCAATGAAGAAAGAGGGTCATCCTCAGATAGAGGAATCTTCTGTTGTTCCTGCGTCTGTTGTTACATGAAAAGATAAGATAAGTTTTGACATCAAAAACCTTTAAAATTGAGAAGTGTAAAGAAGAATTTCATACCGAGGGGTCAGAAACTGGTTTAACCAAAAATTTAGGCCAAGTGATAAACGACTTATATGCTTGTTCCACAGTGAAAATCTCTTCCGTGGACAGTGGAACCGAGGCATCTGGCATGATCATTTCATCCACTGAGACCTTCACCTCATCCTCTAATAGTTGCATACCATGACATACAGTCGCTGACCTAAACTCTGTTCCACGAGCTACCAGCACCATCTCATCTTCTTCTAAAATGTATAGCAGACATGGACTACCATCGTCCATGTCATCCTCTGGGATGGCTGATGCGGAACAACTTCCTTTGCCGCTTCTCCCTGTCAGAGTAAATGTTAGATTATACAAGAGATAGAAATAATTGCACATAAATGTTTATTAAGTTTACCTGTGGGAGGGGGAGGGACCACATGTTCCTCTATAGGAGACTGCATCGGGCGCATGCTCTGAAACTGCTCCTGGTAGAGCATCTGGAATTCAGCCCTCACCTCGGCCCTGATCTCCTGCATAAGGTCTTGTCGGACCTTTTTTGTGATCTCTTCTGTCATCCTTTGTGTATCGCTGTACGAATATGAAGGCTGACGAGAAGAGCTCCCAAAATAATCCGTAATGCCTACTCCAGGACCTGCAGCACGTACACGTCCAGGGTGCTCAGGTCGTCCAATTGCAGCAGCAAGAATATCCTGGCGACCCTCTGGAGTGAATTGGCCTTGGGAGCTCTGCTCAACCAAGGCGTCCTGTAACATTACAAAACACCATTATTCTTTAAATAGTTTAATGTAGTATGTATAATGACAATATTTATTATTTTAGGAACAGTGATAACTTACAATTTTTTCAGAAATCTCTCGTGCAGTGTCGGAAGAGTAGGTGCCCGATGGTCGCATACGGGCCAACTTCCATTTCTCATGTCTAGACGGTGGAGAAGGAGGCTGAGGAGGGCTACCACTCTGAGATGGTGGTATAGCATCTGCCTTTTGCTTGAGGATTTTCTCCTCAAGCTTCCTATACCCACCACGAGATAATAGGTGGGGGTTTTTGTTCTTAGCACTTGTTCCTTGTGCTTTGCTTCTAATTGCCTGTCACATACACATTAATTAATGAGTTCATATGATATATATTTGTTAATGAGGAATTGAATAATATGAACTACACTAACCTGCCATTCCTCTGACATCCGACTCTCTTTAAAAACCCGCCAAGTCTCCTCATCAATGGACTTATATGCATTACATGGAGTTTTATGTTTAAGGTGTCCAAAGATGTACCTTGATGTCAACTTGCTTTTAAAGTTTCTGAAATTTTCTGCAACAGTTGACAAACACTTATTTCTAAGTGTTGGGACATTTGGAATGTCAAATGTCATCTGAAAAAAACATAATAAAGTTGTATTAGTACAAAATTATCAATATAAACAAATTATAATTCAAATGCTATTAACTAACTTACCAATATATCTTGCCAAATAATGTTCCGATCACCCTCGGACACATGATCAAAAGATGGAATGAGAATGCTAATCTTATCACGTGCCACTACTCCAAGGTATGATCGGAAGTCATCTGCATAGGGGCCAGTTGCCACACCCGTGGTGACATTCACATTCACCGGAGTTCTTTCACCACTATTTTTCCTGATTAATAGTTGTTTCATCCTAGTGGGTCCTCTAGTGGATCTGGGTGGGGGAGCCTCATCCCCTGAAGAATGTGGATGATCAGCCATATATCTGTCAAAATAAATAACAACATTAAATTTTCTTTCAAGACTTATGTAATATCATATAAATTAACAAAACATGTCATAGTATCCAAATTGAAAATTCATACATAAAGATATGGATTCATCATATGTATATTCCCTCATCATGATCTGACCGAATTGCATGTACATCATCGTCAACTACAGATTGGTCATCCAACTTTGTTGTAGTTTGAAATGAATGGTTGTCAGCAATATCAATATTAATTAGATTGTCTTCGTTAACTTCAATTTGTTTTTTGCCTTGAAGAGCAACATACCAATATTAATTAGATTGTCTTCATCCGGTCGATCTTCTTCCATGGTGGAATCAGTAACATTTACACTTTGAGAGTCAGTGGGAAAATCCATTTTTTCGCCGTGCCAGATCCATGTTGTATAGCATCTTAGAAAACCATCACATATAAGATGTTCTCTAATTTGAGTTGCGTTCAACTTTCTCCCATTCAAACAGTTCACACAAGGACATCTAAACTTCACTTCATCATCAGTTCTCCCCTCATTACGTTGCGCAAATTGTATAAATTCCTCTACACCTCTCTCGTACTCAGCACTAATACGTGGTAAATTAATCCAATTTCGATCCATATTCCTAAATATTACATAAAAAGATAAGCTACTAAAAATCAAACTTCCAATTACATACAAGAACTACAACACACATTACCAAAACTATAGCAAAAACCATACCATACATTACCAAAACTATAACAATTTCATGCATTATCAAAATTAAAGCAAAAATTATACCATACATTACCAAAACTATAGAAACTTCATACATTACCAAAACTATAGCATTATGCAAAAACTAATGAAGAAATCACGTTAAAGATGCAAAAGGGCATAAATACCTGGAAGAGGAACGGCGAAAACGCTTGGTGCAACAAAAACCAAAACGCAGCAGAGATGGAATGTCTCGTTTTCAAACGATTTTGATCGGCTGAAATGTTTCAAACGCGTCACAAATGAGAAAGGAAACAATAATTTTGAGATTAAACGGTGCAGAAACGCGTACCTGAGATGACTCGGAGGAAGAAGAAAACGCGTTCCAGAGAGCTTGCGCGAAGACGACGACACTGTTCCAAGTTTTGTTTTTTAACTCTGAACGGGGGAATCTACCGCGGTTCCCTACTTAACCGCGGTATAATAGGGGTATATGCTGCGGTTTAACCCCCAACCGCGGCATATACTGATTAAAAAAATTATCCTAAATGGCATTTTTGAAATTATTTTCAAACTATATGCCGCGGTTCAGCGGGCAACCGCGGTATATACCTCGAAATATTTCAAATTAATATTAAATTAATTTCAGATGGGAGAATATGTCGCGGTTGCCCAGAGAACCGCGGCATATACCCCTGTAACGTGCTCAACACAACTGTCTCCCCAACTGCCTTCTGGGGAATTTCAGAAGTTACAGGGGGTATATGTCGCGGTTCTCTGGGCAACCGCGGCATATACGCCCTGTAACTTCTGAAATTCTCTGACTGGCAGAGAAGTTGAGACGTTACAGGGGGTATATGCCGCGGTTGCCCAGAGAACCGCGGCATATACCCCCTGTAACTTTTCAAATTCTCTGACCCAGTCAGCACCTGCAATAAATTGGCAGGGTATATGCCGCGGTTGTTCAGAGAACCGCGGCATATACTCTGTTATTTAATTTTTTATTCATACGTGGCGTCAAAGGCAATGGTTGACTGGAGTATATGCCGCGGTTTGGAGCAGAACCGCGGCATATATGTTCGATTTATTTACAAAACTGCCACCGCGCACCATTATGCTGCGGTTTTCGTTGAACCGTGGCATAATGTGCGCTGTAAAAACCCAATTTTTTACTAGTGGTGGCATGTCTTCATTATCTGTGCTTTCATTAATCTTATAGTTTTTCTATCCTAAGAGTAGCTTTCCTTTTTTGTTCCTTATAATGAGAAATGATAATAAGTATGCGACTATGGTTCCGCGTTTATCTTTTGATGTGTAAAATCTACTCTTGAATTTATATTTAAGTTGCAAGGGAAACTTGATAGACTGTTTGTAGTTTATCAAAAAGTCAACGGAAGTAAAGTCAGATGGGTTTATTTGATGGATTTGTCAAAAGTAGGTTGTGGGAAGTATACTCTTAACATTCATTCTATTTTCAGCTAACGAATTATATCTCAAAGGAAAAACATAAGATAGTCCAAGTAGAAAGGTAACTCTCATGATAAATAAAGTTAGATCAATTTTTCTATAAAAGATAAGAAAGAAGGACTATATAACTTTTTCATGAATTAAACCAATTTTTGAATTAATTAAAATCCATCTTTAAAAATTAACGTACTCTACAAATTAAGTAATACATAAATTAATCTTATATGGAAAATATTAATTTTTCCCCTTACTTTTATTTTAAAGCGCTAAATTTGTTAAAGCAAATCCTTAGTTATGTTATGAGAAATATGGCTACCGAGAGTTTCCAATCACTTAAACATTAAACATATGCCTGGGGTAAACAACATAGTCACCAAATCGATATAACATTTTGAAAATCCATTAGTTCATAAATTTCTGTTACGAAACAATGAGCCAAAACCAGTGATGGGCGAAGGCTAGCTACAGAGTGTGAATGTATGAAGGAGAGACATAAAAATCAACTATTTGTAATGATTTTAATTTTTTTATTAATGTATAACTGATTTAGTTATTATTGGATCCTTAATACAATATCTATTTGTGTAAAAAATGATGCCACATTCTATCACTTATTGTTCATCTATTTCAAAACAAGTCATTATTCCATTTACATTAGAGAATGTACTAAGTGTTACAGTGTTCCAACCATTCTTTTATTATAGTGAAACTAAACGAATTCTGACATCGATTAACAACGAAGGAATGAGTATCGTGTAAATAATATTTTATGAAAACTAATAGAAATAATTGATTTAATTTGTACTCTGTAACGCTAAATCATATTTTCTGCCTCCTTCCCCCCTCCTCTGGCACTATCACTTTCAGTCAACATTCATATTCCTTGCCAACTGCTACAATTTTTCTTACATTTTTAGGCCTATAATATTTTAGAAATAGCCTTCAGTCTCCATCTCCCAGACCAGTAAATTCAACAGCAGATAAAGATCCTTGCCACCATAATGTTGTAACTGATTCGATGAAAAAGTGTATAAGTTATTTTTAATTCCAATCCAACTGTGTCCGATGACCTCTTTAGTACCTATAGTTTCCACAGCCTTCCTCATTCGAACCATGGTCTCCCATCTACCTCTCATTTGATATGTTTGAGCCAATACCAAGTAAGGTAAGGATGTCTGTGTTTCACTATCGATTATTTTCTTTGCAACTCCTTCTATAATTTGCAAGTCTCCATAAACTGCACATGCAGAAAGAATTGACCTCCAAATGCCAGAGGTAATTCTATATGGCATTGTTTCTATGATATCAATGGCTTCTTTGAGCTTGCCAGCTTTACTCAACATCGCCACAACACATTCATAATGTTCTTCTCCTGGTTTTACTCCAAATTTAATCTCCATTAATGAAAATATTTCAATTCCTTCATCAACCAATAATCCATAGTTGCATGAAAGTAGAACTGCAGTTAGTGTAATTCGATCTGGAAGCATGTCTTCTCTAGTCAATAATTCCCTAAAGAGGTCCATGGTAGAAGACACTCGCCCATTGTAAGTCAGTCCCATCAGTATAGTGTTCCATGATACCAAATCTTTAATTTTCATTTCATTGAAGATATTCAAGGCATCGTCAATAAACCCAAATTTGGCATACATGTCAACAAGTGAATTGGCAATAACTGCATCTGACTCAAAACCCAGTTTAGGAACCAAAGAATGGATTAGATTACCCACTTCAACTGGTAACAAAACCGAAACAGAACTTAGAAGAGAGCTAACCATGTATTTTGTTGGCCTGATATTCTTCCGCAAGGTCAGCACAAAAATTCGCAAAGCATCTGCCCCTAAATCATGTCTAGCATAGCCTGAAATCATGGAATTGCATAGAGCTGAATCCCATTGATCTTGTTCCTTAAAGAGCTGAACAGAATCCTCCAATCTGTTGCATTTGGAAAAGAGGTCAATAGCAGCACTGGATACAATGCTATTATAAACAAATCCCATCTTGAAACAAAAGGCCAAAACCTGCTTACCCTTGTCCAAGTCTCGCAAGTTAGAATAGGCACTCATTAACATTGAACATGTAAACTGATCGGGTAAATCAGCATTTCTCATCTGATAGAACAGCTCCAAAGCCTGCTCATGGTTCCCAGCTCTTAGACGGGCCCAGATCAAAGAGTTCCAAGATATAACATCAAAGTGTTTCATAGTCATAATCACACCAAAAGCATATTCAACAAGACCAATCTTTCCATACATTGTTATTAACGAATTCCCAAGAACTACATTATCCAAATCCATTCCACTTCTGATGATCCTACAATGAATCTGTTTAGCATGAGAGAGGCTTGGCACGAGTGACAGCACAATGGAGAAAGTGAACTCACTTGGTTTCACACCAGTGCCTTGCATTTCAACGAAAATCTCCCACGCATGACTTAAAAACCCACAAGAAGCATAACCCGAAATCAGGGAGTTCCAACTAACAACATCTCTAGCAGGCATTGCACCAAACACGTGGCAGGCCTTGCCGAGCTGGCCACTCTTCAGCAACGCTTTTAAGCAAATGTTCCAGGACGTGGTGTTCTTATGAGAAATATCGTCAAACACCTTCAATGCATCATTGATGTGGCCGAGCTCTGAGTAAAGGTTGATACAGCGATTACCCAAATAGGTGTAGGTGTTAAGACCCAGTTTGATGAAGTTGGCATGCACGACTTTGACAAAGTTAAGCGATTTTTGAGATAAACTGTGGCTTAGGAGAAGAGAGCAATAAGAAAGAGAAAAGTGAGAACCTTGCGTGTGCTTGAAAAATGGGTACATGCAAACGGTAATGTCACGTTCAGAGGCACATTTGAGAGATAGCGATAACACTCCAAAGACAAACACAAGCTGAATCACAGCTTCCTCGACTTTTCATCTCTGCCTTTGATGGTGAGATCCCTTCTAACCCCACCCATGCACTGATATTGATTCCAACTCAACATCAATTTAAGCTTCAACATTTACTTGTAGTTATGATATTATATATTCCAATAAAATTGTTTAATTTTGTAATATTTTTGTTCTTACCGAAAATGAGCCGTGATCAAACTAAAGAATTCCTCTACAAAATCATGTTTAAGTATCATTGATTCACGTGTCATACATAATTTATTATATATATGAGATTATTAGTATATTTGTTTGTTATAATATTTATTATGTGTAATAATAATTGGTAAAGTATAAATGTTGTATGTATTAAATAGAATATTTGTAGGAAATATGATTTATTTGGTTTATTTAGACTAGGTTATGGGAGAAGAAGTACATTTTTAAACTCTATGGTGACAAAAGTAGATTTAAATAAAAAAAAATGGAAATAAGATATTAGAATCATAAAAAAGGAGTAACATATTAATATTATAGGTAAATATCAATTTTTGGGTAGAATCTTTAGTTACATTTCTTTCTTACCCACTCAATTGCATTTCCAATAATTCTATTCTATGGTGCATCCACATTGGCAAACCTTTTAAAGACAAGGTGCATGGCCTAAATTATTTTCGAAATTTTTTAAATTTGTATATTAAATTTTTTTAAAGTTTTTTCTTTAGATTTTCAATTTATATGTAATATATATTAGGAAGTGATGGAAATTAATTTATGAGTTTTTTATTTCTTTTATAAAATATAATATTTAATTTTAATAAATAATAAAATATAAAATCAAATATTATAAATAATAAAAATATATATTAAGATCTTTGTTTATTATCTTTTAGTTTTTCACTTGTTATATTTATCTTTTACTTTCACTTATTTTCTTTTTGTCTCTGGAAAAAAAATGTTAGACACAAACTTGTTTTCTTTTTCCATTCTTGAAGAAAAAAAAGTTTATCTTATCTTACTTGATAATGAAATATTAATTTAATATTTTTTATTTTTTATTTCATAAGTATATGTATATTATTTTTTATAAATATAGAAGAAAAAATTCACTGTGTTCTTTTATAATCAGTTTTTAATTATGGTTTGATAGAGTTTTCTTTTCGTAATAACGACTCTAAATTTTCAATTAAATTATGGTAATTTTTTTTTAATTTTAAATTAAAAAAATATAGGTACATGGACAAAGAATAGAATAATCAATTTATTTTTTAAAAATAATTAAAAGAAAACTATATGTTCATAAAGATGAAAATAAAAAAAAATTCATTTTTTTACATACTGAAACATCATACTAATAATATAATTATTTAATAAGAAGAGCGTTTCCTTATATGAAAACAAAATAAATTTAATTTTTTTTACATATTCTAAAACATCATACTAATAATCTAATTATATAATAAGAAGAGCATTTTCTTAAAGGTTTAAAGAATGAATTGTGAAGAGTTTGATATTAATTTCTTAAAACATAATCTAAAAAAAGTTCTCAAAATATCCACTAAAAAAAATAGAATTAGAAAAAATTATTTAAAATGAAATTTATATCAAATACAACTTTGTACCGTATGATATTCTGGCACCACCAAGCTGATCCACTAGGCCGACTATTCAGGCCGACCATTCAGGCCGATCCACTAGGCCGGTCATCCAGGCCGACCATCCAAGCCAACCATCCAGGCTGACCACATGGTTAAATTATAAATGATAATGCCTCATTAAACCCTTAATAAAGGTTAAGGTGTGATTGGGCCGTCATTAGGCTGACGAAAGGAAAAAGCCCATCACAACTAGAATAAATAAAGGTCCCAGGTATGACTTTAACCACGATGCATAATACACACGCATTACTTGTTGTGCTGACCGCTCGGTCACTTTATTGACTTGAGCGTCGGAGTGTTTTTAACAGGTATCTCCACATTCGGCTTGGAGAAGGAGGAGGGAGAACGAAAGACTTGGAGTGCAAGGAAGACTAGGGAGCCCGTCCACTCGCTTGGAGAAAATTTTGCCCGGTCTTAGCGAGAATGAGTGACGTCCGCCTGCTTGGAGCAAAGCCCGCCCGGTCTTCAACCTTAAGCGCTTCGAACAGAGTCCGTCCATACGGTCTTCGACGTCTATCCAGTCTTAAGTACAACTGGGAGTGTTTTAGCAGGTGACCTCCAAACCCTACCAGAACATTTTGGCGCTCACCGTGGGGCCGAACGGGTATACCCATTGTAGCCATAAGGAACCAGTGAGTGGTGATGTAAAGGACATCGAGTGTTCATACTCATCCGTTCGGCCTCGGCCAATCGGCCTCAAGCTCTCCGCAGTCGGCCTCAAGCTCTCCGCAGTCGGCCTCAAGCTCTCCACCAGTCGGCCTCAACCTCTCGGCCATTAGGCCTCAAGCTCTCGGTCAGTCGGCCTCAAGCTCTCTACCAGTCAGCCTCAAGCTCTCTACCAGTCAGCCTCAAGCTCTCGACCATTCGGCCTCCACCTCTTGGCCAGGTACTTAACCAAATTTGGCCTCATGCATCCGGCCATCCGGCCTCAACTGCTCGGCCATCTAGCCTCACGGACTTAGCCAAATTTGGCATTCAGCATCTCACCATCCGGCCTCAACTACTCGACCTTTCGGCCTCAACTGCTCAATCCTTCGGTCTCAATTGCTCGGCCGTCCATGGCCTCACAGGTACTTAGCCAAATTTGGCCTCCAGCGTTCAGACACAACCGTTCGGCCACACCATAAAGGAAATCCTGGCCAGCCTCACCGTAGGTTGGCGACTGCGGATCTTCACCAAAGGGAATCCCAGCCGGCCTCATTGAAGGTACGCGACTGTGGATCTTCACCAAAGGAAATCCCGGCCGACCTCACTGTGGGTCGGCGATTGCGGATCTTCATCAAAGGAAATCCCGGCCGGCTTCACTGTGGGTCGACGACTACGGATCTTCACCAAAGGAAATCCTGGTCGGCTTCACCGTAGGTCGGCGACTACGGATCTTCACCAAAGGAAATCCCGGTCGGCCTCACCGTAGGTCGGCGACTACGAATCTTCACCAAAGGGAATCCCGGTCGGCCTCACCGTAGGTTGGCGACTGCGGATCTTCACCAAAGGGAATCCCGACCGGCCTCATCGTAGGTCGGCGACTGTGGATCTTCACCAAAGGAAATCTCAGCCGGCCTCACCGTAGGTCGACGACTAATCGAAGGATCAGTAGAGTATCCAACTCAGCTGATAAAGGCAAGACCCATTTTTCCAACCACCCATCGTAATCAACGAACGGAGAGGACAAAAACAAAAATAATCGAAGAACCCGTCTTTATCAGGAGTAGCATGTGCAGAACCCCTTCCCATAATCAACATCATGCTCGGGCTTGAGGGGCTGGTGTATCGTATGGTCTCCTAGGCACCACCAAGCCGACCATCTAGGCCAATCACTAGACCGACCATCTAGGCCAACCACTAGGCCAACCGTCCAGGGCGATCATTGAGGCCAACCACGAGGCCCACCATCCAGGCTGACCATCCAGGCCGACCACATGTTTAAATTATAAACGATAATGACTCATTAAGCCCCTAATAAAGGTTAAGGTGTGATTGGGCCGTCATTAGGCCGACGAAAGGTAAAAACCCATCACAACTAGTATAAATAAAGGTCAAAGGTATGACTTTAACCACGATGCATAATACACACTCATTACTTGTTGTGCTGACCGCTCGGTCATTTTACTGACTTGAGCGTCGGAGTGCCTTTAAAAGGAGAAGAAGGATGGAGAACGAACAACTTCGAGTGCAAGGACAACTAGGGAGCCCGTCCACCCGCTTGGAGAAAAGTCCGCTCAGTCTTAGTGAGAACGAGTGACGTCCGCCTGCTTGGAGCAAAGCCTACCCGGTCTTCAGCAATTGAAATATCTTTGCACCCAAACTTGCAACCGGACCCTAAAATTGCGAAAACCCCAACATCGCAAGAAATCAAAATCGCGAACCATAAAATGCGAACACCAACCATCCAA
Organism: Vigna umbellata; assembly: GCF_029865625.1. Lineage (NCBI taxonomy): Eukaryota > Viridiplantae > Streptophyta > Magnoliopsida > Fabales > Fabaceae > Vigna > Vigna umbellata. The sequence continues at coordinate 39,253,381 of NC_142166.1, forward strand.
TTTTGTCCATCATCTCCTCCGCAACAACCTTCAACCCAACATGCGAATCAAAACAGAAGCGCAACAGAGACTACGCTGTCGCTGTTGATCAGGTCGAGCACCACCACTATGTGTTAACCTTATTCTCTTCTTTTCTTGATTGATTTAAAGAAATTTATATGTTCTTCAATTATGTTATTAGGTTATACAAATTAGGAAAAATTGGGGAAGAACTTGAAGCTCTAAAACAAACCTTTTGTAATTCTCTCTAATTGAAATTGTAAATGTCTCTTCCTGGCTCAAAGTGAAATTATGACACTCTGATTATGATATTATGCAAGAAAATAGATTAATATGCTATTCTGAGAATAACAAACAATCAACATTGTATAAATTACAAAGTCAAAGCAACTTCCATAATTAATTCTAATCAAACACGAAGAATTGAAACTAGCAAAACGAGTAGGTAAGGCGAAGAACCACGAACCCAATTTCAACACCAATTTCAGCAGACTCTTCAACTCTTAATCGCCCCAAATCACGAATTGATTTTAACCTAAAGGTTATTTCATTTAACCCTCTGTTATAACTTTTTCACATAATTAAGTTTTATTTTTAAAATTTACACCTAGTGTGTCACGTAATGAAAAACTGAACAACTTATTCAGTTTTGGCCAGTGGGCAACTATGTTGTTAACCTCGTAAGCAAAAATGATCAACTTGAATCGTTTTTACAAAATATAGGACGTTATCACTTTGAACAAACCTAACAAACCGAGAGTTATACTGTACGAATAAAAAAACAATTTGAATAATCTAAGATTTTAATTTCTAAATGAAATTTTAAAACCAAAAAAATTAACTTGTGGAAAATTTTATTCAAAACGAATGGAATGAAAGGTGGGTTTTGTGGATCGATTACATAGGTTAATTAGAAAAAATCTCAATTTGTATACATCTTTTGAATCATAGAAGAAAAGGAAAAATCAAATCACAATTCGAAAATAATAAGAAAATAAAAAATCTAAAATTACACTTAAAACTAACTCTAATGCTAACATTATGCTACAGTGACTAAAAATAAGTGTCTAATCTATCTAAACAGCAAACTTATTATCTAAGCAAATTCTAAATTCTAAATTATACAAGAATGTTAAAAACTGAGATAATTAGCACAAAACACCACAACTGCAAAACTTTACTAGTCAAACCTCGAAAATGCATCTTAAACTAGTCTAAAAACTAAAACTGTACTAGAATAGTAATTTAAAGGTTTAAACCCTCATTTGGTCCTCATATTTGTGTGTCAATCTCAAGTGGATCATCATTTTTTTCCGGTCTCAATCGAGTTCATAAACTTGTAAAAATGAGTCAAGTAAGCCCCTTCCGTTAATTTATCATTGACGTCGTCTGCCTGTGATGACGTGGTGCACAGAAAATTAGCTCAGATATAATGATTTAAATACATGGATATTATTATTTTAAAAAAACCTTTTTACGTGGCAGGGAATGAGGGAATTAGGGATTTTTATTGTGGATTTTGTAATTGAAACATAAATACTTAAAGGGAATTAGGGATTTCATGAGTTAGGGATTTTCATTTGGTGAGTGAGTGTCATAATTAGGGTTGGGAAGAATTTTCGAAGACGAAGACAATCACGTGGTGGTGGACGAACCGAATTGAAAGTGGAGACGAGTTAAGGTTAGTTTGCTATGTTTTTGCGTTTACGAATATGTAGTGATTTTGCTCTGTTTATGTGTTGTGGTCCCGATTTTGTTGCATTGTGGTCCCGATTTTGCTATCTTTTTGCTTTTTGGTTATAATGGGTTTGCTATGTTGCTGCTTTGTTGTTCTGTGATGGGTCCCAATTTTGGTATGTTATTGTATGTTCAATTGTCTACACTGTTGTGGTCCCAAAATTGCATTTGTGAATTGTTTAGAAGTAGTGGTCCCCTTTTCTGTCTGAGTGCTTTCTTAGCAGGGATGTTAGTTTGTTCCCCTGTCCCCTTCATTAGTGACTGTTTCCTTAGTTAGTAGGGAGTGAAATCATAATATCCCCCCCAATGTACAAGTGTTAAAAGTTTGTGCTTCAAACATAATATAGCATGGATGAATGTATTAAAGTTGTGGTCCATCATTGTGGCCATTTTGTTAGTGATGATAATGGAAATTTAAAATTTGATGGAGAGATAGTAGAATGGTCTTGTGATCCAGACCTCTGATGCTATTTTGGAATATTAGCTTCAGTGAAAGCCTTGGGTTATATAGACATAAAAGAACTTTGGTACAGTTTAGGAGGCCAGTCAGTGGTGCCAGATAGGTTAGAATTATTGACTGATGATATGGGTGTTATGCATATGCTGAATATTGTAAGGTTAAATGATGAAGTTCATTTATACGTGGTTCATAATACCATGGAACCATAGATAATAGAAATGATTGATTGAGTTGATGGTAACTTGGCAAAGAATTGACCTTGCTTGATTTCACTTTCTAAACTGACATACAATTGGCAAAGAATTGACCTTGCTTGATTTCACTTTATAAACTGACATACAATTGGCAAAGAATTCCACTTTTCCTGTTTTCTAAAATTAGAACACTCAGATCCCTCTTGTTGTGCCTACCTAAGTATGATAAACCCTCACCCAATCCCTTAGTGTAAGAAGTCCATCAAACTTGCCTTAAGTTCCAAAATAGTGAATCCAAACACACAACCCCATCCCTGGTGAATTGCACATCTGGTTTGATTTAGTTAGTTCCACTACTGAAATCTCATCCCTAAGAACTTTCAATAACTACGTCAAGCTCTAAGGCGTACCTCGAAACAGACATTAAGTTCAAACTAAATCAATGTAAAGTCTTAAAAAACAAAAGCCAATTGCAGACAAACCAACATTCAAAGTCAAAACAAATAACAAAGTCTAAAAGAGCCATAAATGCCCAAATTGCCTTGTGTTGGAACACAAGTCCCCGACAACAGCGCCAAAAACTTGTTGGCTGCAAAACCAATGGCAAGTGCACAGGTCGCAGCGTAGCAAGTGATAAATATCGTTCTCTCCCAAGGGACTTGTGCAACACATGACAATTCTTCCTTTTATAACTCAATTAGACATCAAAGTGGACAAAACAACACAAGAAACTCTTTTTGATATATTATCAAACATTGGTGTGCAAGAAATTTAACATAGTGTATTTACAATTTGTCAAGACTAGAATTCATCCATTTCATTCTCATGCATTCACAAACGTCTCAATTCCATCCAATAGGTGTTCAATTTCAGTTCTAGGTTCAATTCATATTTCTCAATACATCAAGAACCACGATTCATGCATGAGTGATCAATCCAAAGCAAGCATTAAGCATAGAAATTGAATACTAACATGAATTGGAAAAGCATATAGCATTAACATCACAAAATACATAAGAATTCCATGTTTTACAACTAATCCCAACAAATAGGAAAAGTCCTCCATGATGGAGAACTTAGGGTTCTACAAAATTGAAGAGATAGGGAAGAAATTGGAACCAAAGAAAAGATACACAACCTTTCCCAAGGTTCTTGGCAGCTGCTCCATGCTCCATTTGTGCCTCCCTTTCGCATCTCCATCTCCAATTTGTGACCCATCTTCTTCCTCAACCCAAAAGGACAAAAATCACCATTGATGAAGCTTGAAGACCCAAGAAGGAGTGGGAGAGCTTCCTAACACCCCAAACAACCTCCAATGGCCTCTCCAAATATCTCTAAGTGAAGAATGAAGTGTAGGAGGAGAAGAATGCCTAAAAAATCGTGAGACCCATGTTTAAATAACCCATTTTGACACATCAGCGTCGCCACCGCTCAGCTGCACCCCAACTGCAGCATTCCAAAGACATATAGCTCAGCTGTCGCTTAGCTATTGCTCAGCTGTCGCTTAGCTATTGCTCAGCTGTCGCTTAGCTATTGCTCAGCTACAAGTAGTTTTGATAGCATTATAAAGTTCAAGTTCTTGTGCGATTCCAAATACTTCCAACACGGGTATTTGCTTCAAATTGATCTTTTATTGTCCCAAAACATGTTCCCTTGAGTTCTTGCTTGTTTTCCTCCACTAAAATTGTTTCCTATTCATTTATTTCATACACTCAAACAAAGAGATTAGAGGTAAAAACAAACATATACTAAATAAAAGGTGGACCAAAAAAACATGTGCTCTCTGCAAAAAACTTGGATACAACAAAAGATCTTGTCCACAACGACCTACAACACCAGGTGTGCCTCCTGACCAACCTAGTGAACAAACAGAAGTCACAATACCTCCAACAACAACAGATGTGCCTGCTGACCAACCTTCTCAACAAACACAACTCACAATACCTTCACCAACATATGTGCCTATTATTCAGGAGTCTGTTGTGTCTCCTTCTGATAAATGAAGTGATATTTAATTCCATTGTCTTTTAAATGTCATGTAATCTGTACTGATGAAGGAGTAATGTAATATCAGTTTTTTTTTTGTCAAATTTGTACTGATGAAGTCATATTCACTGATGAAGTAATATCAGTTTTTTTGCTGTAATTTCATAATGTAAGACAGTTGTTATCATGTTTTCTTTTGCTGTAATTTGTACTGATAAAGTAATATCAATTTTCTTTTATTATGTATGCAATGAGTAAGACGAAGTTGCTATCAGGTTTTTTTGTTATATGATAATGAAAGACAATGTTTATTCATGTGGTGATCATATGTTTATGATGATTATTGACCATTGCTTTATGATGTTACTTTTGCACTTTCTTTAACTTATTCTACCTATATGAAATTAAATAAATCAAATAAGACATTATTAAACATCATTAGAAGTCACCTTTATAAATAAAACAGACAATAACATTCAAAATATCAAATTACATTACAAAAACTTCCACTAAGAAATCAACCTAGTTTCATCAACATTGATATTACAATTACATTACAAACATATGTAACAAACACCATCCCCATTAACACCTTCATCCACTTCTCCAAAATAACTACACTTTTCTCCAAACAACCTATTTTCAGCTTTTCAACATCTCTTTCTTCCATCTTCATCAGACTTTGTTCCATCTTCATCAAACTTCCACTCACTTCTTCATTTCTTGCACTTGCACTAGTGTCTTCTACATTCACCACATGTCATTCATCAATTACTTCTTCACTACATCACTGAAAGAAGTTGCATCCAATGAAATCTTCATTCCCACCCTGTGGAAGAAGAAAACGATGATGATGGCAATAGAATCAAAACTCCCACCCTGTGGAAAAACAAAACCACAAAAAAAAGTCACATTTTTGCTTCCATTAAACTTACCTTGAAGTTAGGGCAACCCCAAAATCTTTTGCCCTTGTTTTTAGGGGTTCTGGCAATGCAGAAGACTACAGGCAGACCACAAAAGCAAGTAGGTTTTACACCCAACCTGTTGCCACTGGCAGAACTTTGTTGAAAGCCCCAACCCGTGCATTTGCAAGAAGAAGATGAACCAAACATTTCGTGAGCTGAATAGTGCTTTCAGAACTCTTCCTCCCCAACACGAACATGTCTAACACTTTGGAAGTCAGGGTTGCTTTAAATATTAAGTGTTAGGGTTAACAACATAACACGTGTTTGCCATGTGGAATGCTTCATTATACAACAAAACACCCATCTAATTTAATACACGTTGTCTCATCAACTAAAACAAATTACAACTCAGCATCAGCAGACGACGTTAGTGATAAATTAACGGAGAGGGCTTAATTGACTCATTTTTACAAGTTTATGGACTCGATTGAAACCGAAAAAAAAACTGATGACCCACTTAAAAATGACATACAAATACGAGGACCAAATGAGGGTTTAAACCTAATTTAAACAGTTAAGCAACTATCTAGATACATAAAAGATTAAAACTAAGCTAAAAGTCAGAAATAACAAAAGAAAAAAGAAATCTGATATGTGCAGACCCAAAATTTCACTATTTGGCAGCAAAAACTAGGCATAATAACAAGTAATCTTAAAACAGCAACCAGAGTCTATCTAAACTAGTTTCTACAAGTTTCAAACAATCAACTAAGACTAAATACTAAAAAAATTAACGAAAACTATACAAAATTATAAATTTCACATGGACAAACAAACCTAAGAAATGCAAAAATAGCATACTAACTAGTAGCTAAAAACTAAAACTGTACTAAAACAAAAAAGTAAAATGCAACGTAATTGTTTAAATAAGTTTTGAATGGTAAGAAAGGGATAAAAACAAAACAAAAAGCTACATATCTACAAAAACTCACTAAAAGCCTAAAAATATACTAAAATTAATAAGAATAAACTAGAAACATGCAACTAATCTAATGTCCACTATTAACACTACCAAAACAGTAAAATAACTATGCCAACAAATTTTAATTCATCTAACTAACTTAAAAGTATCCTTATTTACTCCAAAAAAAACTAAGGATCCAAAATATGACTGTATGAACCTAAAAAAGAATTAAAACAACACAACAAAACAACGAGAAAAATAAAACCAGGATAAACTCTAAGCTAAACTCAAAACAGAGATTCTACTAAAACCAATTCCTACAACTTTGAAGCATTAAAATAAAACTAAAACCAAGGTTAACTACTAGAAACTATAAAGGAACCAAAATTTAGCATGTGCACTACTTTTATCTAGCAAAAATAAGACAAAAAATATTAGCTCTCAAAATTGAACTCTACAAACTGTCTGGAATTTTTGAAATCAAACTATAACCACAACAGAAGTCCAAAAATTAATTTCTTTCACTCAAATTAAAAATAATTGAATTTAACTCAATTGAATAACTATAGAGAAAGTTATAAACCAAACAAAAAAAGAGATTAAATCTATCAACATTTAAAATCTAACTATTCTATCAACATTTAAAATCTAATTATTCTTTATGAATATGCAGAATTAAAATATCAAGCTAAGCTAGAAATATCAACACTACAACACTAAAAGAAAATGGAAAGGAAACTATTTATACAAGTTCTAAATGGTATAAGTGTAGGAAAATTGAATACAGCTAAAAACAACAACTAATCTAAAAATTCAACTATGCAAATAAAGAAATATACTACTAAACAGAATAATGCAGAGTCAGATCATTAAATAATCATAAACTAACTATTTAGATGGAACCTAATTCAGTAAAACAAAAAATTTAGTTAAAATCTTGAATGAAAAATAAAAATAGAACCAATATGCAGCTTTAATAGAATAGTCTTTAAATCTCTTGAACTACAATGTTGTCTACCACTTTAGTGAATCTGTGTTAGCAAAAGCATAAATTAAAACCAGAACTAGTTAGAATCATTAGGTATTAATCCGTATGAGTAAAACAAAATCAGAACAATGTTAGAAGATTAAGTGCAAGAATTAGTAAAGGTCGTTAAAGTTGTTAGTCAAAACTAAGTAGGACAACAAGAATCAACACTAGACTAAACTAATTAATTTACCAATCTGAAACAGCATTACCACACATACTATACTTCAAAGACACTCAAAACAACAAAAAGAATGTAATGAACAAGTCTTCAATAGAAAAATAAAATTCAAAACAAGACTTAACTATTCAGACTAACAAGAAAACTATAACTAGCAACCAACACAGTGAAAGAAACTACAATAACTAATAAACTCAATCTAAGAAAGTTTGAATCAATAAAAGAAAACTAAGAAAAGGGTTAATAACTAAAAACAACAAAACAGTATAAATTTCACTCTTAAAACCTGGAACACTATACTAAAGCATAACAACCACAACCCTTACTACCTAAAGATTAAAGTTACAACTACAATTAGTAATAAAACCTGTCAACAATATTAAATCAATGAAGGAAAATAAATAATCAAACCGGATAGAAAAAAAATCAAAGTTAGAAAAGTAAAAGCAGAATTAGAAAAAAAAAACATATGAAAACCTAGAATGAAATTAGAGAAAAACACTAGAAGGGGGTTGAATAGTGTTATGAAAAAAAAATTTCATAGATGGACATTTAATAACCTTGGTGGCAATTAGACGATCTATACAAGTTGTTAGACACTTGATTTATAAGGCACTGTTTAAACCACAACGTTTAGAGATAGAGTGTTTTTTCAAGTGTTTAGCAAAACTATTGTAGCATTTAAGAAAGACAAAATAATGTTTAATAACAAGAGCGTTTATCAATAGTTAGCTTCGTAAGCAACTATAGTGTTTATAAATAAGGTGTTTTGTAAAGCTAAAACAATAAACAGACAATTATTTTATATTAGTTCACTCAACTGAGTTACGTCCAATTCTCCTTTAAGACCTCTTAAAGAGTTCCACTATAATCTCAACAAGATAACAACTGAGTATTAGCACCACTCATGGTTACACTAGTCAATCTTGATAACACTTGTTATGCTGACTAGAACTAAGTATTAGACACCACTCTTGGCAATCCTAGTAACACATGTTACATTGACCAGTTTAAGTATTCTTAACCACTCCTAGTTCCCTTAGTAAATCCTAGTAGGAATTTCTCTCTTCTTTAGATGTAAGCTTATGACTCTATAAAGCTTGGAAGTGTATTCTTAGAGTTTTTGTTCTTGTATGAGTGTGAGTTTCGCTTTTACATAATCTTTTCGTTATTCGTGTGAATATCCTTCCTGATCTTCTTTCAAGGGATTTTCTATTTATGGCTTCATGGGAAAATATTTATTAGAAAATGTTTGTTTTCAATCTTCAGATCTTCATAGCCTTTTCGAAGGTGGAAACCATAAGTTGAAGTCAATGTTTCAGTATAAGCATGTTTTTTGCATTACTTTTTGATGGAGAGAACATTCCATGAATTTCTTCTTTTGTTTCTAACGTCCACTTCTGGCTTGTTCATGATGGAACAGGGTTGATACGTACAATAGGTATCTATCTGCATATAATAGAGTAAAGATGTATGTTGGCAGATATGTCATTTTTATTTATTACTTTTGTTGTTTGAAACGTTGTGCATTTAATGTTTTGCATTATGTGTTAAAAACAATTTGGTGCTTATCAATTTTTCTATACTTATAGATCGTTTAAGCACTTCTGAAAAGATACCAAGTATTGATTCATAAAGATTTCCTTGTTGGATGAAAACATCGTTTAGTATAAGATATCGTTTAACCTTTTAAAGGCGCTTACTAACAGCTCATTGTTTAGGGATCTTTGTTTAATACAAGTGTGCATTTAGGAAAGTGTTGTTCAACATATTGTTTTTGAAGCATTGTTTATAACTTTAGTGTATTTACCAAAAACATCATGTAACACATTATTGTATTGTTTAGTAAGATAATAAGAACGTATTTAGCAAAAATATCATATAGCATATTGATATGTTTACTAAAATATCATTTAATGCACTGAATGACTCTTTCATAATAAATCATTGTTTAGTAATAACGCGTCTACTGTCAATAGAATCGTTTGGTCCTAACACGTTTACTGAAACTTTTCTTTGTTAATTCAGATAACGCTTGTTTCATAAGATGTCTTTCATTCAATGATATTATTTTCACAAGGATAATACTTTGTCAAATACTCATTTCATTTATCATTGTTTATTAAATTTTAAAACATGTAACAAGATTGTCTATAAGACATGGAAAAATGAACCTAGAGGTTAAGCACAGTTAACTAAGGAACTATAACTAACTAAGCAATTAGAAAACTGAAAAATTAAAACTGGAACACAAATGAAATAACTATAGAAACAAACTAATCCAGTTTAGACTACTAATGGAAAACTGAAACAGAATTTTAATACTAAAAGCACTAGAAGAAAGTAATCAAAATCTAAAACAGTGAACTAGAATATCCTAAACTTTAAGGGTTTATTTATACATTTAATTTCGGTTTGATTTACTTACATAAAATTTTCTTTAAAACTATTCATCTTCTTTCTTTAATTTAAAAATATAGTCATTTTTGGACTTGAACATGGATCATTTAAGCCAACTAATAAATTAGATATTTTTCAATAAAAATAAGTAAGCATGTGAAACATGGACATAAAATTCAGTCTGGTTAATTGTGGGCTTCATTGGAGCACTGCAGAGAGGACTAATTTACACATCTAAGTCCAAAACCAATAGCAAAGGAAAGGAGTGTAGAGAGTCAATTGTATTTGGAGGGAATGGTAGGGTCGGGGAATTATTGGGATCAAAATCCTTTTCCTCTTACTTAACGTCCCAAAACGTTTGCTTTATGATAAATACCTATAGCACCAATGCAATCACAACATTTGCATAATTCCAAATATTCCAAGTCTGCCAGAAGAGAGACTTTGTTCCAATCAGCTAGACTACTAAACCTGTGATAATTTGCAACGATCTGCACAACTGGGTAAACTGTGACATTTCAGAAACCATTTTTTGCTGTCAATAGTCCAACACTCAGTGTCATGTATTCTGGGTAAAAACATTGTGCTTCAGTCTCCTACTAGACACCCACAACACTTTTAGCAAGAAACGGACTTAATCCAACTTCTGCTACATACTTTTAAGCTGCTCGTTGAATCAGTCTCTTGAAAACAGCAAGTCAGCTGAAAATAAGCCAAAACAATTTGGAGGTTAACGGTGGTTCCAAGCTTATTGCGATCCAGAATTATCCTCTTAAGATTGGTTAATATTCACCTGGAAACTACAAAGGTCAGCAGATTTTCTAATTCAGTAATCTGCCCAACTGCAACCAGGAATCTTCTGAACATGCTTTTCTCTCATCAGTTCTCTTACTAGTGCTGACCCTTCCCAATCCCCAGAAGATGCAAGTATGTTAGACAATTGTATATAAGCACCTGCATTTTCAGGATCAAGCTGAATGATTTGCTCTGCAGCCGTCTTGCCAATAATCTTGTTTCCATGAGCAATGCAGCCTCTCAATACTGACAACCACATGTTTGCATCAGCCTGAAAAGGCATCCCTTCCATAAGATCCATTGCTTCCTCGAAGCATCCTGCTCGAGCAAAAAGATCAACCATGCAAGAGTAATGTTCACTCCCTGGATCTATATAATAGTTATGTTTCATAGTGTGGAACAGATATCTTCCTTCTTCAACCAGACCACAATGATCACAGGCTGAAAGAACTCCAGTAAAAGTAATGGCAGAAGGTCTGAAACCACAATACCTCATTTCGCTAAAGAGTGTCAATGCTTCATTTCCACATCCATTTGCGGCATACCCCATCAACATTGTGTTCCACGAGACTTCATCACTTTTTACCATTCTATCAAAAACTTTACGCCCTATCTTAACAAAACCACATTTACAATAAAAATCAACGAGGGAGGTAGAAATAATCTCGTCGGAGTCGAGTCCAATGGTAATAGCTTTACCAAAGACCTGCTCACCAAGTTCAAGGGATGATTTGCTGCCACAAGCACTGATAACACTAGCAAAACTAAACTTGTCCGTTTTTAAGTCCAGTTTATTCATCTGACAAAAAACATCCAATGCTTCACTTGGAGACGCATTATGGGTTAAACCAACTAGGATTGAATTCCATGAAATTAAGGTTTTAGTAGGCATCGTATTGAAAATCCATTTGGCATCTTCTATCCTTCCACAATTGGAATACACGGTGATCATAGTATTAAGTAAAACGGTATCATAAGCTTTGAGCTCACTAAACAACTTGCAAGCTTCACAAGGGCTTTGACATTTGGAGTACGCATCAAGCAGAGCACTAGCAACCACTACATCATGAGTAGCCCCAGCTTTAAAACCGTAGGCATGCATTTGCCTAACAAGTTCTACAACGAGTAAACCACTGCCTGCACTCAAAACATTAGCAACAGTAGACACGTCTCCCCTCATACCATTCCTAAGCATTGCCAAGAAAAGATTCACTGCTTCCGTCTCCTCACCGTTGGACACGTAACCTGAAATAATCGAATTCCACAGCACAACACAGGGATCAACCTTACTGTCAAAAACCCTTCTCGCCTCCCTCATTCTGCCAGCGTTTGCATAACCAAATATCAAAGCTGACAAGGAGAATTCATCCACTTCCCTCACGGAACTCATAACGCGAGCAGCACCATCCAAATCACCACACTTGCCATACAAGTTAATCAGCGAACTGCACAAAACCCTGTCAAGCTCCAACCCAAGACCATCAACGAAAACACGTGCGTGGACTTGTTTCCCACAGTTGAGAGCCAATAATTCAGCACAAGCCCCGAGAACGGTGGCCAGCACAAAAGCATCACGATACATTATTTGTGCAGGGTCAGAGTTCATGCTCTTGAAGAGCAAAAGTGCTTTCCCAGGATGCCCATGTCGGGAATAACTATGAATTATGGAATTCCAGACAAGGTGGTTCTTTGAGGGCATTGCATTGAAAAGAGAGTGCGCTAGTTGGAGGTGTCCGGACTTGGCGAATGAGGAAACGACCATGTTCCATGAGAAGTGGGTCTTGTGAGGCATGGCATGGAACAAGTGGAGGGCACTTTGGGTGTGGCCTGAGTTAAGGTGGGCTTGGACGAGGGTGTTCCAGGAGAAAGGGTTTGTGTTGGGCATTTCATCAAACAAGTGGGACGCATCCCGGAGAAAACCGCAGCGAGTATATAGTTGAAGAAGACGGTTTGCGACGGTGACTGAGTAATTCAGAATGCCAGTTTTAAGGAATGCAACGTGGAGTTGCCTGCCTTCATGAATGGAGGAGCAGGACTGAAACGTTCGTGCCAAAACTTGCAATTCCATACCATTGTATTTACATTCTTTGCATAGGAATGGGCTTAACAGGGATACTACGGCGAGCCCTCTGCTGCCGACGCGGAGAAGGAGGAGGAGGAGAAGCCGTGCAAGGTTCGCCTCGAAGAAGGAACCCTCAATGGGATTCGGGTGGCGGCCACGCCGAACTCGTTGAAGCCGATGTTGGTGCCTCGCGGTGCGAAGACTGATGGAAATGCGACCGGGGCTTCTCTCAAATTGCCGCCGCTCGCCACCTATTCAGATATTTATGGGGATTTGATTAGGCAGAAAGAGGGGAACTGTGGGCTTAGTGGTGGCAAACGTGGTTCAGGACATTACCGATGTACCCAGGTTATTTCTTTTTCGTAAAAAAAATATTATTTTTTTTGTGTATTGATTGATTGTGCGATTCTTTGGTTCTATTTCCTCTTCATATGAGTGAAGGAGTTGAGGTCATCTAACATTTTGTTTCACGTAGTGCTATTTGGTACTTTGCACTGGGTTCGTTTTAAAATCTTCTACATTAAATTTATGCCCGTAGAAGTGCGAATATGGGAGGGATTTTGAGAACTGCATGATCACCTTTATTTCTCATGCTCTGAATCGAGGAGACTGTTTTCTGCTTCGTATACTTGTAAACCATTTCCACCCTTACATATGTATTATATTCATCTGTTGGAAAATGGAGTTTATTGACTTCATTTAACATCCCCATGGCCTCTTGAATGTATGCTGTCAAAGCATGTTTGAGTGAGTCAAGTGAAAATAGTGGCAGGCATGACACTGTCTGGACCGAGGGTGAAATTCTTCTACTTTTGGAATCTGTTTTGAAGCATGGGCATGACTAGGAACTTATTTCTCGAAGTGTTCAAACCAAGACTATACTTGATTGTATCTCAAAACTAATTGAGCTTCTTTTTGGAGACCTCGTGTTTGACCCTGCTCACAGAAATGTAAACGTTAGTAGTGCTAATGGCATCGTGTTAACAATGCAAAACAAGTTCCATAATCTTCATCCGACTAGCAAGAAATTTCAAAAACAAAGGACCTACCTCCTAAGCTTACAAATGAAAATGAGCAGAACGGAAATGCTGTGAAGAGAAGTCCTTCCAAAAGACAGCATATTAATCCCGTGTCAGATTCCAGTGGTTCAATAATGAACCAGGTAGTCTTGAATTTCATGTCCTTTTGTTATTTTTCTAATCTGTTGCATTCCCTTTTTGTTGACTCGCTGTGGCGTTATCTTATGTGTAACATTTTTTAATTTTGTGAAAGGCTCATATCATACCTGTTTACAGTGTGTAAATGCCTCTTTTGCCATCTCATCTTTAGTATATATTGAATGTCCAGGAATAAAAAGCATGAAAAAACGTGCATATTGGTTGTAATGTTTGATATTCATTTTAAATAAAGTTGCTTTCGAATCAGTTATTGCTTTCACCTCCTTCAGTATGACCATAGATTTTATATGTATTGCTTAGGTGGGACTGATCTCTAACGTGGTTGACCCTCGTATCACAGCTGCTGCAGCTGATGCTGCTGTTTCAGCTCTGTGTCCAAGGGAGATATTTGACGTTGAAGAAGATTCAGCAAGGTCTGCCCGAAACCTCTTAGTTTATTTTCATTAATGACATTTTGCTGACTAGTAAAATGTCATACTTGTTATTATCTGTGCCAGAGATCTTGAGGGAGAAGGTGGTATTTTGATATTCTTTTGACAATCCTATAATTTCAATTTCATTTTTTGCATACTTAACATGAGCTATAAAACTCGAGGATGTAGTATAAAACAGTTGAGAAAAAGGGAATATGTATAGGGCTGCTTAAAAATAATAAAATACTATAGACACGGAAGTATCAGGTTAAGAATAAAGAATTCAATAAAAGAAAACTAAGAAAAGAGTTAATAACTAAAAACAACAAAACAGTATAAATTTCACTCCCAAATTTTGGAACAATACACTAGAGCATAACAGGCACAACCCTTAGAACCTAAAGACTAAAGCTACAAGTAGAATTAGTAATAAAACCTGTCAACAACATTAAAGCAATGAAGAAAAGTAAAGAATCAAACCAGATAGAAAGAATGATACTTATTTTTAACATTAATTGGACAGCAGAAACATTAGAAATATTACGAGGGAAGTAAAGAAAATGAGGAAAACTTCTCCCTCTTTAAATGTTTACTCAGAAGTTGTCCGGAGACAAGAAAAAGATTGGCGCAAAAACAGAACTACCTTCGCCGCTTGGAAAGGATTATCGGAGAAGGGATTTAGTAGATTTACTTTTCATGGCTCACTCATTAGTCATTTAGTGTTTCCCAAACTCATCTGATGATAAGATACAGGAAACTCTCCACATTCAAGAAAAAAAAAAGAGAGGTCAGTGATAAGAGATGGGATTTATTCTCTCATGTTATCATTTTATAGGTTGAATTACATAAGACCTTCTACATTTCACATTAATTTTTACTAAATAACTTTCAATCTTCACTACTAATTAACTCTCACTAAAACATGAATAATTCACCATCTTAATTTTTTTTATCTTCACATGTAACCATTCAACTATTTAATAAAAAATACAATAAAAATTATAAAGAAAATTATATTCACACCCTTAAGATCACATTATGATCATATTGAACACCCCTAAGCAAAATGGTCCTATTAAACAATTAGTTCTCAGCTTCCTGCTTTACCATCTTGCCGAGAATAATCCACCGTATAGTTAGCAACAAACCTCCTTTCATTGGGGTAATTTTGATTGAGGTAGCAATCATACTTCAGTATGCCAACTGTCAATAACGATCCTTCACATTTCCCAGCAAATAATTTCGTTACGGTTTAGAATTTCAAATCCAGTGAAAAGATTCCTTACGCAATTTATTCTCCAATCGAGAAACAGTTTGTTTCAAAATACGACACTTCTGGTCAATGCCTCTATGTAATATGATTTACTCAAATGAATGTTAAACAACAATCCAAGTATGTCAATCATCCCTCCTTGACGCCATTATCAACTGGCAATGTTGCGATAAAAGCGGAGTTTGTCCTTTCTCTTTGTATATGCTTATTATAACTTGAAACATAAACTTCTCATCGTAAATCTTAAAGCTTGCTACATCCCAGGACAATAGTCCCACGATCATTTTGCTTCAGTAAAAGTGGAGAATGTCTTGCTCACTGCAAGGGCAGAAAGTATCCATGCTCCGGCAGCACACCCATGTATTAACCTGATGGTCATCAATATAGACCTTGATCAGTCATATTCCACTGCATGTATTTGCCATGTGACTTACTGTCTTTATGACAACACCAACATCCTCTGCCCTGGCTGCTACAATGCACGCACCCTAAAGGTTGAAATTAATTAGTATTTGAATGCATTAATTTTTTCTGTAATACATTCTCCCAATCTTGACCACTCATTTTTCTGACAAGCATCAAGAACTCTCTCCAACATAGGAAGTGTGGGCTCAATGGTCATTGTCCTCATAAAATTTTCAAGCTCATGCATGGATCCATGCCGACTGTAGAGTTCAATCATGCAGTTATAATGCTCCAGCCGAGGAAGGACATTGTATTTACTGCTCAGTGAATTGAAGCATTCAGTTCCAAAATCAACTAGGCCTTCTTCAACGCACGCCAGCAGAATGCCCTTTAAGGTCACATGATCTGGCTTGACGCCTTCTGCTTCCATCATCACAAAAAGTTCAAGCGCTTCTTTACCCCTATGATTGTGACAACATCCCAAAATTATGGTGTTCCAAATTATCACATCCCTAGAAACTGCTCCCTTCAGAACCTCAATAGCAGACTCAAGACAACGGCATTTACAGTACATGTAGACCAAAGCAGTTCTCATTATAGTATCTATCTGAAATCCATGTCTAATGATGAATCCATGAATTTGTTTACCGTGGTAAAGGGCAAAGGTATTTGCACAAGCTAACAAAAGGGTTCCAAATGTATATTTGGTTGGTTTTGTCTCCCACTGCATCTCTGAAAACATTGTTAACGCCTGTTCACTTAATTGATGATGGCCATAGCTAGCCAACAAAGCATTCCAAGAAACCCTGTCACGCCACTTACTCATCTGGTTAAACCAAATCTTGGCGCTGTTCAAGTTCCCACACTTACCATACATGTCAAGAAGGGCATTGCTAACCCTAATGTCCAAGTGGAAGCCATGTCTGTAGATGTATCCGTGAATCTGTTTCCCCGTTTCATGATCCGAAATACCCGCAGAAACATTTAACATTAAACCGAGTGTGACATGATCTACATATTTAATCTCATTACGCATGAGATATACAAAATCTAACGCCTCGGACCATTCAAAGCACCGAACATATCCCGCTAACATTGCATTCCATGAAATCACATTCCGTTCAGGCATCTTATCGAAAAGCTTTCTTGCCTCCAAAGTTTTCCCACTCTTTGCATACGCCGAAACAATGGAAGTCCAAGACACCAAATCTCTCGAACCAAGCAGATCAAAAACCCGAGAACCATCCTCCAGCTTGTCACACTTGACATACATGTTCAGAAGCGAACTCGAAATAACATTATCATCTTGGAGGCCCAACTTCACAACCACCCCATGAATCTGCATACCCTCCTGGAGTGCAGACAAGCTTGAACACGCAACCAGAGCATTAGAGAAAGTAAAATTCATCGGCTGAACCGCCGTGGAAAACATCCTCGAGAACATGAAAACCGCTTCCCTTGCGTCACCAGCATCAAGATAACGCCTCACGATCACATTCCAAGTGACAGCATTAGGCTGCGGAATCTCATGAAACATCCTGCGAGCATCAATCATAACCCCGCACTTCGCATAGACATCAACAAGTGAACTCCCAAGAATCACATTGCCACAAAAGCCAAACTTTGTGACCAGCCCATGAACCTGTTTGGAAAGAAGAAGCTGAGAACCCGCACCACAAAAAGCAAGAACGCTTGCAAAAGTAACCTCCGAGGGAAAAACGCCGGACCTAGTCATACAGAGGAACAAGGAAAAAGCCTGGTTTGGGAAACCCAATTGGGAGTAAGCAGTAATGAGGGCGTTCCAAGTGCCGCCATCTCGTCTGGGCATTTCGTCGAACAGTTCGCGGGCGTCCCGGAGACAGTGGCATTTGGCGTATGATTCGATGGCGCGGTTTAGGAGGAAGATCGGGGGATTGGGGGAGAAGGTGAGCAAGTGGGACTCGACCTTGCGAGCCTCGACGATGGCGCGGTAGGAGGAACATAGGCGAAAGAATTGAGCATAGAGAGAGTACGGGAAGGGTTCTGGGAAGGCGAAGAGAACAGATGTAGCTTTTCGGATACGACCCGCTTCGAGGTAAGTGAGGATCGTTTGGATCACTGCTTTGGTTTCGGGTGGTTGCCGTGGCTTCAGGTTTTCCTTGCGGAGGAGCTGGTTCAGTACGGAAGCGGCACTCACGCCCATGCACACGATTATCCCTCACAGCTATTCGCCCTTCACTGTATTTATTAGGAACGGGCTTCACGAGGATACTTTTTGCACCACCCAAATGCTTGGGTCCAAAACAAATCGCGGGTTTCGGCCCAAATCATTATTTAAATGAGAGTGTTGTTCCTTCCACTACCACCAAATCCTCCCTGCACCATCCCATATCTAATTTGTCATTCTAATTTCGTCTTCAATGGATATCAACATCCATTTCACCTTCAACGAATGTTGATATCCGTCAACGGATATGGCCTCATCCGTAACCTAAAAACTAAAAAAAAAAAACATAACAGATGTGGTAGATCGTTTAACTAATAATAATATAAAAGTATTATAATAATTAATTAAATAATAATATATAAATTAAATTAATAATAATTATTTTACTAAATAAAATAAAACTAATTTATTTATAATTATGTAATAAATTTTTAAAATAATTAAATAATATTTATATATTAATTTAAAATATAATAAATTAAATAAACTAAAAAAAACTTACGAATGTGATTACGGATGTGGTTACCTCTGTTAACAGATGTGCACATTCGTTGACTTAATAACATAAAAAAATTTATAATAATTAACTAAATAATAATATATAAATTAAATTAATAATAATTATTTTACTAAACAAAATAAAACTAATTAATATATAATTATATAATAAATTTTTAAAAAAAATTAAATAATATTTATATATTAATTTAAAATATAATAAATTAATAAAAAAAAACTTACGAATATGGTCACGATGTAGCACATTCATTTACTTAATAACGTAAATGTTTTTATAATAAATAATTAAATAATAATATATAAATTAAATTAATAATAATTATTTTACTAAAATAAAATAAAACTAGATTATATATAATTATATAATAAATTTTTTAATTAATATTTATATATTAATTTAAAATATAATAAATTAATAAAGTAAAAGAAAATATAAAAAAAACCTTATGGATGTACACATCCGTTTACTTAATAATATAAAAAATATTATAAAAATTAATTAAATAATAATATATAAATTAAATTAATAATAATTATTTTATTAAATAAAATAAAACTAATTTATATGTAATTATATAATAAATTTTTTAAAAAATTAAATAATATTTATATATTAATTTAAAAATATAATAAAATTCAAGGGACATGACACATCCATTAAAGAAAAAAAGTGGAGTGTAAGATATTTTAAATATAAAAAGTAATTTTGAAATAAAAAAGAAAACGTAATGGTGCAGGAAGTAAGGTGGGATGGTGTAGGAAGTAACGCTCTTTAAATGAATAAAAACCATGGATAATAAAAGAAACGCGTGGAAGTAACAAATCCAAATAATTCAACAGAATTTGGCCACAGCAGTCTTCGCGCCACTCGTGGGGATTTTAATTTGTCTCTTTTTGTGGCTTCAGCTTATAAAAACTATGAATAAAGACGTTTTTGACTTTGAAATAGGCTTCTAGATGAGCTGCATCATTTTCTCTAGAACTTTTATTTGTTTAGTATTATTTAGGTGCTAGATTTCTTGGTGCTTGTTTGGTTATGTTTGTTGGCCCTGCCATAAAAAAAAAATTGATGAATGAAAGAGAAGCATGAATAAGATTATTTGTGTTAGTTTATTCTCCCTCGTGATCTCGCCGGTGCTCTGTCTCACGTAGCTACCCTTTTCTTCATCAATATTCATATCTTGAAACACACGTAAGATAGGTATGCACGTTCCTAAAGTCCACGAAGAACATTTTAATTTTTTAAGGTTGTGCTTTGCAACATGTGTAAAAGAGAATAGCGAGGTGAGGAACCAGTTGTCACTTCTAGAAAGCGAATTAATGGAAGAAAATCAGAAAAGGAAATTCAGCATGTTAACGAGATAGTCTCTGAAAATTACTTAGCTAGGGAAGAAGCAACTATAAGAGGCCGTAACCACAGAATATGTTTTACTCACCAGTCATACACGTGTATGACATTCATTCAAAGTAAAACTCCAACCTTAATGAAACAACAAAAGGTGCATGTCATCAGTTGATATAACAACATCATTAAAACATACGAAGAAGATCAAAATATGAGCAAAGTCAAATATTAGCCGTCAGCTTTACGAACCATTATAAATCCTTTGGCTGCGCTGCCGGGGCTGCTGCCGATTCAATATGTTTACTTAAATACTTTTTTCAATTCTCTAATATAATTACAATTTAAATTTTATTTATGTGTGGTTTTATTTGTCTCCTCTTAGATATTGCAAGAAAGTGAAATTTTTTATATATAAAAAAATTAGTACTGTTGAAACGGGTTACTAGATTTCATCAGACTTGGTCTATCATAAGTTAGGTGAACTAATCTAATTTGATTTATTTATTAACGAGTCGGAAAAATTTGAATCTGACCCAACCCACTAGGTTGGTAGATTAAACACTAAATCACTTAGTTATAAGTTTTTTTAAAATAAAAAAATACAATCTTTTTGTAATTTAAATAAATTTCACTTTGATACAATTCAAAATAAAATAAAAAAGTAACATACAACTCAAATATAATCCAAAGTAAGCTTAAAAAGCAAGTAAATAAGTTTATAATATTGATATTTTTTTGTGTTACTAATCCATTTATAAGATTAGAGTCTTAAATGAATAAATTTATAATATTTTGTTCTCTTGAAAATATTCTTTATTTCATAAAAAAAGTGTGAACTAATAATATTGAAATACAAAATAATAAATAATTAAACTAAACTAGGTGGGTTGGTGAGTCAAATTGGCTCACCACGTGGACTGGGTTGAAAATTGACCCGTATCAAAAAATTTCATTTTTTCCAAACCTAACTCGTTCCAAACTTATGCTATATCGAGTTGACCTATAGGTTATAATCCATCTTGACAACACTAAAAAATTGATTAGATATTGCAAGTTAGTAAGAAAGTGAAATTTTTATATATAAAAGAACAATAAATTTAAATATGCTTTTCTATTGAAATACACTTATATTTATAGAGTACCGAAATCTTATATTTTTATTTATGTAATTTAAATAAATAATATAACGGTTAAAAATGTAACATCCCAATTTAGTAATATAAAACTACTAAAATGAACATTACATGGATAATGATATAACAAGCACTGTAGATTTACTATGAATAAAATTATTCACCTGAAAAATAAAAGTACAACCTAAACTGCAAGCTTCACTCCCAACCTCCCGCTGAGTCAACTGAAAGATTGTATCCCTAAGCTCACACCATTAAAGTGATCATCGCAAAAGAGAAACAACACACAACAAACAACACAAAAACAAGGGTAAGCTAGATTTAAAAAGAATTCATACATTGATATAGCATACCACATATACATAAGTATTCATGCAAAATAAACTAGTTCAAAACATCTTAACATGTTATGACTTAGATTTGACTGTTCGGACTTAGAATGATTGTCAAGCTATGGCGGGTTGTGCACTCGTGGTGGCTTCTACTGCTTTGCAAAGTCATTGTCAATGGGTTTCACCCTACCACACTCAGGAGGTTAGTCTGTTTCGGGCCTTGGAGCATACTAGAAGCCTCCAAGACTAAGACCTCCTGCTACTCCTCACGAAATGGATCAATCCTCTCTATGTAATAATGAAAGACCATTGGAGTTTCAGGATAACCCCCAAGATTGAGCTCCTGCATTCATTCTAAAATACTTGAACCTCACCAAGAGCATTCACTTTGGAACTTACTTTGAAACCACATACTTTCACTTTAAATCATAACACTCGACACCACCATGTAACCTCTCCGTGAGGATCATGGAATTACATTCATCAACCATACTTTCAATACATAGATGACCTCAAGAATCAAACCTTATGTATTTCAATTCATATTATTATTCAATTCATACTCCACAACAAGAAGTAGAAACGTATCATTCAAACATTCACATACATTGTACACACTTTAAGAAAACATATAAAATCTTAGTTAAAAAAAATCTGATATTTTCGCTCAACGCATACCATTCGCTAAGCGAATAAAACTAATAGTGCTCCCAGACCTCAACAATTCGCTCCGTGCATACCATTCGCTAAGCGAATAAAACTGACAATGCTCCCAGACCTCAACAATTCGCTCAGCGTATACCATTCGCTAAGCGAAAGTCCTCTGATAGAAACATCCACCTCTACCACCACTCGCTGAGCGAGTGGATTCGCTCAGCAAGTCTGTATAATCTACAACACCAAATTATGCATAATTATGCAACCTATACCATTTTTTACTAATTTTAACTATTTTTTCCAACTTCTAACTCTCCCAGATTGTGTTATACACTTAATTAAACTTAACTAAGTGTGTTTAAACCCTTATACCATCAATCTAAACAAGTAGCTACAAGATCTCAATCAAAAACTCACAAAAGCTCAACTTAGAGACTCAAATTGAATTCTACCACTTGTGGTACAATTTCAAGTAACTTAAAGGCTCTAACAAATCTCAAATGACTTACCAAAACTCTCCAAACTGACCATTTGAGCACATAATCTCTAACTCACGTTTTCACTAGTTCACTTCCTCAGTTTGAGTTCTAGAATCAAGTTGAACTCTACACAATCACCACCACTCACTCCTAACTGAATTTTCTACCAAACAAAGTATTGAACGTGACTCAAACCAATTCATAAGCAACCCAAACTTCATCCAATCAGTTCATCAACCATTTCTCACCATTTCACTACCTTAGACCTTATTTTAGACCAAATAACCAACAACCAAGATTACTCTTTTCCTTTAACAGTTCAATTAGCACAATTCACTTCATCAACATCAATTTCACATCACAAACATACACACAACATATTCCACATGTTTACAACATCCATCAACATACAAAACATGTATTTCACCCAATTACTTAAATTATTACTAACACAAAACAACATTTTTCAGCTAAACAGTTAAATCCTCATATGTCATCAAACTCATACCACATACTTCAATTAAAAGTAATTATCTAGCTTCCTTTACCTCTATCCAACTCGCACAGCTCTAGAAATACCCTGGCCGAGGCTTGCACCGCAAGGAATTTTTAAAAACACCTACAAATCACCGATTGACGATTAAAGAGAAACCTTAAAACCTCAATTGAACCAAGAAACAAAAAAGAGAGAGTCTTGATCCATGCAAAACTGAAACATTGTGCATGATCAAGAACCCTAAAATATCAAAGAAAAGGGTTTTTGATTTACTTGCTCTAAACAACGAATTGACCGGTTGAGGTTGTAGACCTTGACGTCGTGATCGTCTAGGCACCTCCTGATCGTCAAATAGATGACTTGAGATCAAGAACTCTTAGAGAGAAAGTAGAGAACTCTAGAAAGGTGGTTTCTAGAGAGATACTACGTTTTAAAATAATCAAACTCGCTTATAACAAAACTATTTATAATAAAACCGTTTAATATTAAAATAATCGAGTCTCACTATTTTTAGATTATCACTACTTCTAAAACACCATTTTCTGAGGTTTAACAAAAAAATATTATTAAAAGATATTTAATGACTGTTTAAAAAATATAAAATTATCAAAATTTTAGTAATAAGTCATTGTTGGATTGTGCTGTGTTGCCAGTTTGAACATAAAATTACCATTTCTTTTGAAAAAAATTAAAATAATTCATGCAGTATTCAATTTTTATGTTAGTTTTAGCCGTTAATTTCCTAGGTAGAGGAATCAATGACAGTATGTTTCGGCGTCTCATGTAACACGTTACTTGATATAATTTTTATTTCAGTGTACTTATTTTGATTTTAATTCCTCTATAAATAATACTTTGTTTTTATTTTAGTCCACAATTCCAGCATCCTTTAAATTGTGGTTATAACAACTATTGTGAGTATTTTTCAGCATGATAGAGTAGAGTAATAGAGAAGAGTGTATCCATTGACAAAGCTAAAATCTTACATAATTTATTGATGCACAAATTTCATGAAAAAAGGAAAGATAAATTTGTGTAATTTTAAGGTTGTTAGTTAACTAAACACAACTAAAGATAATCTTACGTGATTAATTAATGCACAAATATCTTCAAACGGAGGTGAAAAGCGTGTAATTACTAATTAGTAGGTATTTGTTTATTAACAAAGACTAATCATAGAGGATTCAGTAGTGTGTTTATTTAGGGTTTTTCTACATCACACCCTTTAGTTAGACTTGTGTTTATGAGGAAGTTGTTCCAAGAGAAATTTGTTTTATTCGAAATGTTTATCATCATTAACGTAAATTAGAAAGAAAATGTGAAAATGCAAGTTAACGAATAGATAGAAAAATTAAAATTAAAGAAAAAAATAGGGTCTAAACAAAAAAGTATTAAGTTAAAAATAAATATAATTTAAAATAAATCAAAATACAAATAACATAAATTTATATATTATGACTTGACGTGCTAAATTTAATTAATGGCATTAATAAAAAAATAGTTAGATTTGTAACTAGTGAATAATTTAAAAACCAACCAACCTCAATTATAATAGAGAAAGTGGATTTTTCATTTACAACCACATCATAAATTATACAACTCTTAAAAACTCAAATTTCACTTTACTATTATTAATTATCCTTAATCATTTAGTGTTATCCTTTACCATTATAAGTAACATCATTAAAAAATTGAAGTGTCAGGTTCTATGAATACTATCACATAAAAATAAAATAATAATGTTTACATTTTTCTTTTTAACACATAACCCGTTTAATCCACCGCTTTGAAAATCGAAAAGGCTATTTGATTATTCACTAAAATAATAATATAGGTTTCATTTTTTATGCATTAATTTACCAAAAAATATGATTTTTTAAATTTGTAATTTCATTAAATTATAATAGTACATTTTCTAGTACTACTTAGTTTCTGTAATTTTATTTATACAGCTTTAAGAATTGAATGTAAAATAGTACAATAACCATTGACTGGTCAGGTTTAACTGCAACATTAATTTCAATTATAAAAAAAACTAAACTCTTTTGTATGTAAACAATGAATGACTTCAAGAAATTCAATCTTTGAACCTAAAGTACGCTAAAAAAATGTTTATTTTAGAAAGAAACTCAAGATTATAACAAAAATAAGTTCAATGAATTGTGGTCGTGAATTGCTTACTACATGGATAGAACATGAGGAAAGATTATAAGAAGGATAAAAACGGTATAGTGTAAGTAAAATTTTACGTTTATATTAATTAAATAGTTTTGACGGATGACTTTGATAAGTCTTATAATTTACGTTTATAGTGTAAGTAAAATTTTAGTCACTTTTGTAATTAGTTCAAAGATTTTATATAGAAGTTGAATGTTTTCTAAGATAAATTATTTATAAGTTTTTGTGAAAAAAAAAATAGTCTTATATGGTTAAGATAGAACTATTGTTTTTCATTTATCAATCATTTTGTATTGTTGTATCATTTTTTTTAGTTGAATTTATTAAAAAAAATCCTCTTCGTGATTCATAAGATGTATTTCATAATTAGAGTTAGGCAAATGTAATTTTATTTAAGTTATGAACCCATTTTGGTTTGGTATGTAATTAGTATACCAAAAATGGATTAAGTCGACTGATCCACACCACTAGAAAATAGGTCAAAAATTACAAGTTGTCTTATCATAGGATGGGTTGCAGATTGGTCATCTAATTTTTTTTAATTTTTTTTTAATATTTATTTATATACACTTATAGATAAATATTTAAAACATATTTAATTATAAAAATATTCTATAAACTTTAATTAATTAATAAGTTTAATTGAATAAATTAAAATAATAATTATATTTATATATTAAATTATTTTATTATAATTAGTAATTGCATCTTTGTAAATATATATTAATGATTTAAATTATAATATTATTGTATATTTATATTTTTATAACATTATGGTATATATTTAATTATTTTAATTTTAAAAAAATAAAAATAAAAATAGATTTGGTAAGCTTGATGAGTTAGATAAACCAGACCAAAATTAATTAAGGAAAATACTTTTTTAACAAATTTTTTTATAATTTGTTTACATGGTTCGTGATTAATTTGTTTCAAATATCTTTTTTAAAATAAATTCAAATAAATCAATAAAATAATGACCATGTTACCATATTATAATCCATTAACTAATTAATTAATGAATTAAAAATGTGAATCTAACCCGTTCTTATTTTACAGGTCGCGGGTCATAGTCTTTGACACTCGTAAAGTAGCACTAACGTGAATGAGAATGAGAGTAAAAATCACTTATAAATAAGTTTATGGATATATACAGAGAGAGAAAGAAATGACGCACAAAATTTCCTAATAGATAGCATCATGAGTTCATCACAAACAACTACGGAGTTGGTGCTGATATCGAACTTTTGTAGGAAGAAAATCAGTGTTGCTTGCAGAAACAATCCAAGTCAAAATGTTACTAAATGCAGATCGCAAATAATGCATCTGCTTGTAATTATTAGCACTCAATTTTTAACAAGAAATTGCAGAATAGAGAGGTTTGAAAAAATTATCCGGAAAATATTTAAAAAACGAAACAAAAATAATTATTATAAGGGAAACAGTAAATATAGTGTGAGGGTAGTTTATGTTATGGAATTGTGTGCAGAAGAAAAAGAAAGTGAATAGTGATGAGGTGTGGGTCCAAAGATTTAACGAAAGTGATAATTTGGTGGAGGAGATAACGAAACGAGAAAGAAAGAGGGAGGAAACATATGCATTTGTTATGTTTATTTTCAACAAAATCTCAACAGAAGGAGTTAAATATCATATGTTTCCCTTTCACGTTCAGTAATGGAAACAGACAAATGCAGGGGCCAATTTATGTAACTTTGAACCAGCGGTGCAGAAACAACACAAAACTCTTCAATCTCTCATAATTCATCAAATCAAATCACCCACTGTCTTCTTTCGATCTTCTCCATTCTCTTTCTGCCACAACAACATCTGCATGTGCATGTCAACACTCTATTTAATGTGCCATGTTTCTCACAATTTCTTTTTAAGATTACTTTACTTCTAATAACCACTACATTCTATCTCACCAATTAATGGAACCTCTTTTCTGTAATAATTATTACATCTACTTTCTTTTACATTTAACTTTTTTATTTATTTTTGCTAAATAGATCTTTAATATCAATACCAACTAAATATTCTCGTAAATAGTATTTTCTAGGAATTCCATTTTTTCTAATATAATATTAGACTCTTAAATCAATTTTCCCGTATAATAATAAATAAATAATCAAATGTCTTTGAGTTTTAACTTTTCTTCACTTTCGTTTTCGACTTCCTATTCAAGTTTTACTATATCATAAATCTTAGCCACCTACCACTTGACACTAGAGGTATTTTTATAAAATAAAAACTACGTTATACACACATATATATATCACCAACTTTTTTGCATCATGAAAATTGATATTAAGTTTGGTAAAGGATTTGTATTATATGTTCGGGCGGTCAAAAAAAAAAGAGTGAATGGCTTAGATATTAGATATTTTAAGCAAAGGTCATCTCGTCAAGTAGGAGTGGAGGTCAGAAATTGATCTCAACAACAAAATACTTCTTAAAGAACATCAAAAGTCAAGGTTAAGGGTAAGTACCAGTCTAATGGGTTGAAATTGGACCATGATTAAGATTTCATTAATCTTACACCTATATTCAAAAACTATAAATAGAGGTCAAAGGTGTTAGAAAAGGAAGAGAACGAGCGTTTGGACAAGAGAACGAGCGTTTGGACCTAGTGCGCCTAACCGAACGTTAATGACCGAACACTAATGACCAAACGCTAATGCTTCTGCACCGAACGCTAGTAACGCACACCAATAGAACAATGTCGTACTAACGCCAGAGAACGAACCAGCAGAGCACGAACAACATCGAACACTCAAGTACTGTTGCACCGCACGGTCAATGAAGTGACCAGAGAAAGAAAAGAGCAAAAATCTAAACGCACTGACACGTTGTATTATTCACTAATCTCACTTACAAAATCAACTCTAAAATAGGTACAAAAGTTCAGTATTTATAATAGGAAAAATATAACTGCCAAGACAGTTAAACAACAGCTGCCTTGGCTAACTAACTAACTGACTCGGCTTACACTCTAACACTCCCCTCTAAGCCGAGCACCTAGGGAGGTAGGACCCATCCTCGCCAGCCTACCTTGCGTAGTGTCAAGACTGAACGGTGTGTTCGGTGACACGTAGAACTGCACTTGCCAGTCCGTTGAGTAATTGTCCTTGCCAATCACGTGGCGAAGGCGGATGCCAATTTGAGCGAGCTGTGTGACCAAGACCAAACGGTGCGAAAGAGCAACTAAGTGACTTGACCGAACGGTGTGAGGGCACAAACTGAGTGCGCAGTTTCCAGTTTGACGCTCTTGAGCTACGCCCTGCTCGGTTGAATGAATGTTGTGGTCGGGTGTTTTGGTGTTCGCGTTCTTCATGTCTCGGTTCACCTGTGACTCCCCATGCCTCTTTGGCAACATTCCCTTCAACGTTTTTCTTCTTTCCAGCTGGAAGGTCAACTAACTTCCAGGTTCCATTCTTCCCAATGGAATCAACTTTTTCTTTCATTGCCTCCCTCCACACAAATTTCTTTAAGTCTTCTGTTTGACCGATCGATTCTGCACCTGCAAACATAGCTATGTGCACCAGATTTTCCTCATCACCAGTATGTGTATTAGTATTCACCTCACGTTCACAAAATCTCTTGGCAACTTGTGTCTCCTTCTACTGCTTCCAGATTGCACATTCTTTCTGCTTCTAGAGTTTAATTTTGGCTCTACTATATTGCCAGATTTTCCACACATTGTAGACTTCACTAGGTTGATATGAAATATTCTATTCTTCGAGATCTTGCTCCTCAAGATCAGGTTTTTGCTTTTATCAAACAGCTCAACCTTATTGAAGTCTCCCATTACTACTGTAAAGCCTTTTTGAATTATCTGGCCAATATTCAGAAGATTGCACCTCATTGCAGGCACAAACAACACATTAGTTATAATGACACGCGAGCCATTCTTCCTTTTGATAACAACATCACCAATTCCCTCTACCTTTGAAGTGCTTTCATCAGCAAATTTCACCTTACTCTTCTTGGTTTCATCAACATTCACCAATCATTCTCTGTGGCACATCATATGATTCGCACATCCCGAATCCAAATACCACAATTGATCTTGAGAGTATCTTACTGTAGATGTAGTTGCCATCAATGTGAGGGGTTCTGAATCAAACTCTTCTTCAGCTACGTAGGCCTCATTTCCTTGACCCTTCTTCTGCTTTCCCTTTTCAGTATAACACTCATTAGAGTAGTGCCCATACTTATGACATTTGTAACATTCAGCATTCCTTCTGTCTTTCTTGCGGAAGTTCTTATCTGGTTTGCCTTCTTCCTCTGTTGAAGACTTATCCTGATCTTCACTGCTCTTATCATTTCTCCACTTCCCTTTACCACGTTTCTTCTTCCATTTCTTGAATGTCTTCTTCTCTTCATTCTTGGAATGATGCACCTTCAATGCTTGATCATTCCTTCTGATTGGATTTCTGTCAAGCAGCCTCATCTCGTGTGCCTCTAGGGAACTTTACAATTCTTTTATCTTCATCTTATCCAGTTATCTTGACTCTTCTATAGCCACAACTATGTAGTCGAATTTCTGAGGCAAAGACCTCATGATCTTTTCAATGATCATTAAGTCCGAGATGATTTCTCTGCATCCCTTCATCTGATTGGTGATGGCAATCACTTGGTCAAAGTATTCTCTGATTCTATCACCTTCCATCATCTCCATCAACTCATATTGCATCCTTAGCGTCTGTAACTTATCCTTCTTGATCTTTTCACCTCTAGTATGACACCTGATCAAGATACTCCAAGCTTCCCTTGCAGTCTTCGCATGCTGGATTTTCTCAAAGTGAGCATCGTTTACACATTGGTGAATAATGAACAACGCCTTATTGTCTTTCTTTCTCTTCTCGGCCTCCTGATCATCAGTTGCACCCGTAGGAAATTCTTGATGATTGCCTTCAATCACTTCAAGCACATGTTGGTATTTGAGTAGAACCCGTATTTGTGTGCTCCATCTACTCCATTTTTTCTCCGTGAGAATTGGTAGATTAGTGGACGACATATCACTACTGGCTATTCTTTACACCCTCGATCTTTCACCAAGAAACACATTCTTGATCTTCTTCACGCTTCAATCACCTTTCCACCAAGCCTCCGCCAAGCCTTGATGATTTCTGAAGCTCCAAGTCTCGAACCTGGCTCTGATACCATTGTTAGAAAAGGAAGAGAATGAACGTTTGGACAAGAGAACGAGCGTTTGGACCTAGTGCGCCTAACCGAACACTAATGACTGAACGCTAATGCTTCTGCACCGAACGCTAGTAACGCACACCAATAGAATGCTGTCGTATTGACGCCAGAGAACGAACCAGCAGGGCACGAACAACACCGAACGCTCAAGTACTGTTGCACCGCACGGTCAATGAAGTGACCAGAGAAAGAAAAGAGCATGACTTTAAACGCATTGAAACGTTGTATTATTCACTGATCTCACTTACAAAATCAACTCTAAAATAGGTACAGAAGTTCAGTATTTATAATAGGAAAAATATAACTGCCAAGACAGTTAAACAACAGCTGACTCGGCTAACTAACTAACTGACTCGGCTTACACTCTAACAAAAGGTAGGACATATTTGATCATATTTATTGTGAATTTAAGACTTTGGTATGACCCGTTCAGATTGTTTACTAAGCATCAGAGTATCTTTGACAAGTACCCCCGATCAGTTTGGAGAAAGGACGAAGGAGAATTTGGACTGAGGATGGATACAACTACCCAAAGAGGTAAGGAGTAAAAGTGTAAAGGTGTGTTTTGTGGAATTATTTTACCCTGTACCCGAAAAAAATTTAATCTATATAATTCAATTTAATCACTAACCTAAATATTCTGCTTTTTTTAGTTGTTCATTGGCGTTTTATATGAAGTTTAATAATTGTGGTAAAGAAAAAGTGCTCAATAAATGAAGGCAGGTTTTGTAGCCACTAAAAAACGAGAGAGAAAAGAAGACGTTACGCTTATAAAAAAACTTACAATAACTTTATCAAATGAAAAGGTGACAGACAGACTAGTTATTAAAATATGGTTTGTATCTCACCAAACACGTACTTGAATTTATTTAGAGTATGGTTCATCTCACTTGTGTCTTTGTTTCGAAATTCAACATTCATGAATTTATCATCACCCATACTATTGCATAATAAAAGTTATTCGAAATAAAAGAAATTGGAAGTGTTGATTGAAAGCTAAAACTTGACTGGGGGACCAGTAAGCCTCACCCAACCAACGAATGTGTTTTAAAAGCTACAAAAGAAGCTTGAATTGTGGACGTGTAAT
This sequence comes from Vigna umbellata, assembly GCF_029865625.1. Lineage (NCBI taxonomy): Eukaryota > Viridiplantae > Streptophyta > Magnoliopsida > Fabales > Fabaceae > Vigna > Vigna umbellata. The sequence continues at coordinate 39,285,001 of NC_142166.1, forward strand.
TGTGTTGCCAAAACAATTATATGGTTTGGAGAGTTTGATTAGCACTCACTCCAAAATAACTGATTTTTTGATGTACCAACTACACATCTATGATGCTTGGGAAACATTCAATATTTTTTGTTAACAATCAGAATGATAAGCATAAATTCGGCAGAGATTCGTAATGGAGAATATTGCTATGATTATGTGTTGATGCATTGGAAAGAAATATTAAGACGACCATGATGATTCATCGTCGCTAATTAATTCTTTCGTGCCGTTTTAGAGAATCTTTGTGGCATTCTTTAGTGGCCGAAGCAATAAATACTTGTAATGAACAATTATAAATAATTTCAAAGTATCTTCTCCTTGTATAAACCACAATAAACGTTGAGAAGAAATGGGCTTTACTGAATTCCATCGCCAAAAGCTTGTAATAAAAAGTGTGCAGACATGAAAAGGTCACACCCATAGGAGTCCAAGGTATTGAAATCAAGTCCCTACATAATAAGGGCACTGCCTTTAAACTAGTAGGCCTCTCCATGTTTTCCTTTTTAAATTTCATTCAATTCATGTGTAATATTTGCAACTGTTTAATCGATAATTGGATCCATAAATTTGGTGAAGAGGTGTCAAAGAATAGATAATGTTTGAATTGAAATATCAGTAAAATTTGTCTTCTCTTTGGTTAGCATTGGTACGTGTAAATGTTGTGAGTGGTTTAAAGAGGAAATGTTGATTATGTGGTGAGAGAATTGTGAGGTTGATTTGAAACGAGGGATGTTTAGGAATACGTGGTAGATCCATTCGGTTAATCTTAATGTTGAATTCTGGTATATAGTTAGGTAAGCCCTCACCCAATGGGGCACAACGTTACATTTATTTTAATTTTTTTCAAAAATAATTTCGAGAGTGTTTAATAGTTTGTTTAAGTGATTATACAAAAAGGAGTAATGGATAGATAAGATGGTTTTTTTAACATAATTAAAACTCATTATAAATATATATTTTAGAATATATATATATATATATAATATTTATATTTTAGAATATATATATATATATATATATATATATATATATATATAATATTTATATTTTATTATATATTGGCGAATAATATTAAGTCAACAGATAAAAATAAGAAAAATAATTTAAGATGATTAAGATTTTTTTAGTTAACTGTTAAAAATACATTTAAAATAAATAAAAATTAAAAAATGATGCTCCATGCATCAAGTTTGATTAAGGTTGACTCAGAAACTTGTGGTTACAAAAACGTTTCAATTTTAATAAATGAATTTTTAAAGTTTATAACGATAATCTAAAGTATGATATGAATTTATTTTAGTTATTTCATAATGTATTTTTTTTTTAAAAAAAGAGGCTAAAATATTGTTTGTGTTGTTGAGATTGTTATAAAATATGGTTGAATGTATTATGCAGAGGCAGCTACAATTGAAAGACGTAGATATTAGAGAAATGTGAAAAGAAGCGGCAGGAATTGCAATACATGATCCTCAACGATCTAGAATCCTTGACTTTTTAGACCCCTCTTTAAGTCTCTCTCTTTATGTGTCATTTTAAATCTTCCTTACCACGAAATTAATAACATCACCCTACACCTTTCAGCCAAACTCTGACGTCCCTCAACACATCATCACGCTCTTCTCTTCTCAACACGGATACATATATTCGTTCCTTCATTCATTCCTCTGTTTACTCTAAAACAGAACACAAACAGAACAGAGAACCAACGCCATGCTTGATCCCGGGACACACCACCCCACCGATTCTTTTCATCTGTACGACGGAACCCGACACAGACCTCACACCACATGGGAACCCACCAACTCTCTTATGTGGCCTTCCAAACCGCCTTTGCAAGAACTAAATCAGGATGATTCCGGAATTTGTTCTCCTCCCATGTGGACCACCAGCCCCCCACACAGCAAAACCGACCACCGCAGCCTTTCACCCACGTCCAGGACCCAGGCCATAGTTAGAGGGCAGAGGGAACTCATGGAAATGGTCAAGAACATGCCCGAGTCCACCTACGAGCTCTCCTTGAAGGACCTCGTGGAGCACCACAGGCTAGAGACCGCTGTGGAGGATCGGAGGAATTTGACCGTCTACAAGAGGGACAAAAGCACTGGCCGTGTCGGTGTCGGTAAAAGGGTTGATAATAAGATGACACAGGTGAAGAGAAACCGGAACATTGACCGTGGAGGTTTCTACCTCAAAATGGGGCTTCCTTTTTCTCTGGGATCTAAGGACAAGAGCAAGAGCAATAAGAAAAAGAGTGAGTCCTCTGGGAATAGCAGTTCAAGAGTTACCCCTAAACCTGATGGATCAACAAAGGGTGGTGTTGATAAGGAGTGGTGGAAGAAGAGCCCTTCGGCGTATAAAGGGAGTGACAGTGGTGAATCCAGTATCAATAGTGGCAGTTCCAAAAGTTCCGGTAGCAGTAGTAGCAACAGCAGCAATAGTAGGAGTAACAGCAGGTATGTTCCATCTTCGTTCAAACCACTTCATAACAGAAATGCATTTTTTCTCTTTATATTGAAATGAAATGGGGAGTTATCGTGTGAATTTGTTGGGTGACTTGTTTCAGTGGTAATAAGTTAGCAGTCCATTGCAAAGTGGATGAATTCTGTCCAAGGACTAGACAAAATTCTTTGCGTGTGTTTTTATGCAATCCTCCAATCTAAACTCGGGTTTAACATGATTCATGCTGCCCTTTATGAAAATTGCACAACTATATTGAAAGCACATAGGAAATTGCATGTTATTGGAGATTGAAAAGTAGCAGATTAAAACTACAGCTATAGTTTCTTTGATAGTTAAACCTTGCAGTTTTGATTCTTGTAACAACGAGATCAGAACAGTCAGTCGTTTGTCCTTCAAATATAACTGGTTCTTAGGAAGCATATCTGCTTGAAAGCCGAAAAAATATCGTGGTGTCTCGATTGTTGCATTCAACCCAATACGTCAATGACTTAAAAAGTCAAAGTAAAATTTCAACGCCCAATAAGGTGCAACGCGCATAGGTTGTCGGGTTGCTTGAACTTCCCTTAAAACAGTACCTTAAATACCAATCCATGACTGTCACGGTTCAAGAGGCGACCGCACCTTTTTCGGTGCTTCTTTTAAGGTCTTTAATATCAAGAAGAAAATGTCCATACTCCAATGTCCAGTGTTCAAGATGTTACACCGAATGCTAATCTGATTAAGCACGGCATTGGTGTAAGACAACCTGGTATCGAGTGTATACTTTGAATTAGGAAAATCGGGTAACCAATTATGTAACATTGTTTATGAATAGTAACAAGGGTAGTAAATATAAATCCTGATACCAAATATTCATTTGCTTGTGTAATATGCCAGTTTAAATGAGTTAGTAATAAATTTTTGGATGTGATGCAGGCGTGAAAAGGGTGGTAGGCTTTGCTGGTTTTTCATTAGCAGACGCAAAAGCCAAACACAGAAGTAGTAAGATAAGGCAGCTTGTGATGGAACACGGTGCTCTGTGATGTTGGTGTTCATGATCCTCGGAAACTTCCTCACAAGTTTTACCGCAAGTGATTTGATAACTGGTGGATGTAAATGTTTATGAGTGATGAAGGTACACCACCTTGTAATCTCGTAAAAGTGCATTGTGGGGATGGAATCTGTATAAATGTCACTGTGCTTCGTGTAATTAAAGCTTTTCTGATTTCAAATATGATAAGGCAAATACAAGCATGCCAAGAGAAGATTTACTATGTTCCATTTTTTTTTTTGTTTATATCCTTGGATGAGTATGTGTGAAACCCTAAATAATTAGTAGTAGTAATTCCCTGTCATCATAATTAATCCACACCACAATCAACGCTTATTCTCATTAAAAACCCACTTTCAAAAGCTGATAAATCCCTCTGCAGTGCACTGAAACCAAGCCCCCATAATTCTCTGAAACCGCTCCACGTCACACGCACTCAGTGCATTAAAAACGCACCAATCCTTGCATGCAAGCACGCCACGTGTTGCGGAAGAAGCTTCCTGATCAGAGGTTGGTGTGCAGGTGTCGGCTTGAGACACGTTCGTTCAAACGAACAAGAAATTAACAAAACTCTAAATTTTAGAAAAAAAAAACCCTTTCACCTGCACTCACTCATCTTCTTCCTCCGAATTCACCCTTTCATCTCCTCCAACTTCTCTCTAGGAACTCCCAAGCTTCTCTCTTCTGTAACTTACCAAAGCTTACTCCTAATCCATTTCAGATACTGCAGAAACGTTCCCTGCACCGTGAGCAGCGTTCTGAACCGAACAGAACCAAGATCTGGACTGGTAAGCTCTCGAACCCTAGAAACCCTTTTCTAAGTTGCATGCAGACCTTAATACAGCTGCATGTTAGAATATACTCTAAGTTTCTTACGTTCTTCCTGGATAGAGTTAGTGAAACGCTTGAGAAAGCACGTTGCGGGTAGGAAATTTTATTTGGGCAAGTTAACAAGTGTTTGCATAGGGAGTTCACTGCTAGACCAGGTAAGGGAAGCTTATAATTTTTAATTGATACTTGTATGTTGTGTAAACTGAATTGCATGTGATAGAAGCATGATATTTGAGCTGTATGGAGGACCACTGTTATGGATTGTGATTCTGATTTTGATTTATCTGTCATGAACGAGCACTGTTGACTGTATTATATATGTTTGGGTGGTTTGAAACTGCATGTTGGTTTGATTCGTATGAGTGATGGATGAATATGTTAATGTATGAGTTCTTAATAGGTTGATTGTGGAATGGGAATTAATCTGGAAGTAGAATTTATAAAGTTTAAAGATTTGAAAATTGTTTGAAGTATAAAGTATATTCTGAGATGTTGAAATCTGGAAATTTGTTAAGTTTGAGAAGTCTGAAAACCCAAATTATCCCCTTGATAATTGACGCTCGTCACTGTACGGTCTTAGACCGTTCGGTTTTTTTTCTTTAAAACAACTTAGAATGGAATTCCTTCATTTGGAAAGAATTCTGCTCGAGAGCGAGCGTCTCCAGTTGATGGTCTGAGCGTTCGTCCAGCTCAGCAGTATTTAAATATTTAAAACTTTATGAATAAGTAACGCTCGGTCTTATACCGAAGCGTTCGTCCTAAATAGCGTTCGTCCTTATGGTGAACGTTCGTCTTTGATAGCGTTCGTCCTTATGGTGAACGTTCGTCTTTGATAGCGTTCGTCCTTATGGTGAACGTTCGTCTTTGATAGCGTTCGTCCTTATGTTGAACGTTCGTCTTTGATAGTGTTCGTCCTTATGGTGAACGTTCGTCTTTGATAGCGTTCGGCCTTATGTCGAGCGTTCGTCCTTCATAGCGTTCGGCCTTATGTCGAGCGTCCGTTCTTAATAAGCGCTCGTTCTTATCACGAGCGTCCGTTCTAAATCTCGCTAGGTCTCATACCTCGCGTTCGTACTAATTGAGTATTCAATTGATGAAATAGCGTTCGTTCAAAGTATTCAAATATTCATTTCTTTACGTTCGTTCCATTCCTGGAATTGGTTTTTCATATGTAAATATCTTGAAAGATAATTCTAAGTGTGCTTGACCCTCCTTTGTACATTAAATCTGGTTCAAGTTTCTATCATGATTATTTTCTAAGTACCAGTACGCTTTAAGTCGAGCCAGTTCATTTAACTGGATCAACAGAAATTACGTTCGTTCTAAGTATTTTTCCTGCGTATCCAGTGAAGTCATTTGGACGTTCGTCCTGATTATTCAGTGGACTGAACGTTCGTTCTTTTATTCTCTTAAAGTTAAAGATGAATTTGATGTTACATTATCATGAATTACGGTGTGAAGACTATATGAATTGAATCTGTGATTATGGATATTGGACGAGCGTTCCATGGAGGAACGTCTCATGTATGTTGAACATTGAATTGGTAAAGTATGACCGTGGATAGCTAATGCTGGCTTGGTCCATCCTGATATTCCGTGATGCTCATCTTCACGTAGAAGGGGGTAGTCATGTGTGGGAATGGCAGGAGGTCATTCGTATCCCTCACTTAGCAGGGGCGAAGGATTAACCTCGAGTGGCAGCTGTTGAGGGTATCCCAGCTACTACATCACTCGGGTGCAAGGACGCCTGTAGCTACATGGTTCATACAGTCCGGACGGTCGTCTTTTATACTTATAAATTTCTATGATATATTATGTTAAATTGTATGTGGTGCGTTTGCATGTGAAATGTTGAATGTGAATGTTGAACGTATGAATTAAATATTATAAGCTTACCCTTGCGTTTTCCATTGTGTTGTCTACTGTCCATGTATCTCCGTCTTGTCAAATGCAATGATCATCCGTTGTGGATGTGAGCAGATGGTGGTACGTCCGTTGAAGAAATGCTGGAAGAAGGAAATTTGGAAGATGCAAATCTTGTGGAAGTGGAAGTAAAGACCGAGCCTGAACACGCTCGTTAAATTAGGACTGAAGTTGTTAGCTTCGATTGAACGTTCGGCCAAGTGTTTTTGTATAGCCGTTCGTCCTAGTTATTGTTTTGCTTCTGTTTAGCGTACGTTAGTATATATTTGAAGCATTCGTTTTAGTTTCCCTTGTAAGCGTTTATGCGCGCTTCCCTTGTACTGGTGTCGTTCGGCTTTTAAATCTGAGTTAATGCAAAGACTGCACTGTTTATATTATTAATTGTAATTAATTCTCAATTATGGTAATTACTATATTTTGGGATGTTACATTAGTGGTATCAGAGCAGTTTTGTTCTTTTAAGGAACACTGTAGGTTATGAGTGCACTACGTTTTTGCTGTGTGCTTATTATGTGTTAATGAGTTATTGTTTTAACTCTCGAACTTTACTAACGCTCGTTTTTCTCTAATCCAGAGAACTAATGGCGCCTAGACTTCCTCCTCCTCCCCAACCGAATGAGTCCGATACGTCCAGCAACGCTAGGTTGTTGGAAACCGTAGTTGAACGACTGCATCAACAGAACACCACGTTGCTGGAGCAAAACGCCACCCTGATGCAGCAAAACCAAGCTGCTATGCAAGGTTTGGAGGCCTCGCGTGTCAATTCTGAAAACACGCAAAGGCAGTTGATGGAAATCTTGGCTGCAACTAGAGGTGCGCCTGGAGCATCTTCTTCAAACGCTGCTCAACCTGCTGCCGAGTGGAGTTTGGAGAGCTTCCTGCAGCATCACCCAGCTAAGTTCAGTGGGAAGTGCCTCCCTGATGAGGCTGATCAATGGCTGGGAGATATGGAGAGAATTTTTAACGCCAAACGCTGCCCAGATGTGAACAGGTTGGCGTACGCTGAGTATTTGTTGACTGGTGAAGCGAACTACTGGTGGACGAGCGTGAAAGCTCTCTTGACAGACGCTCAAACTCCTATTACTTGGGAAGTGTTTAGGAGTAAATTCTATGAAGAATATTTTCCTGATAGCGTCCGGTTTGCAAAAGAGGTGGAGTTTCTTCAATTGGTCCAAGGAGGGATGTCTATTTCTGAGTATACGAACAAGTTCAAACACTTGGTTCGTTTCAACACAATGGCCACAAATGAAGAATGGCAGTGCCGTAAGTTTGAAAACGGACTGCGGAGTGACTTGAAGGTTTTGATCTCCAGCTTATGTATAAGAACGTTCCCTGCCATGGTTGAGAGGGCCAAGGTTTTAGAGAAGAACATGGCAGAAGTAGAAAGGCACAAGAAACAACAGCAAGTAAATAGAGGACCTATCGTTTCCAGAGGCAATGTTACTCCAAGGAGGACCCCCTACGTTCGTCCAAATCAATCATCTAATACGAGCGGCTCTCGAGCTCTAGTTCCTGCTGGACAATCTGGTCAGGTTGGGAACGTTACGTGTTTTCAGTGTGGAGGGCCACACTACCGTTCGTCCTGTCCTCAACTGGTGGGAGTGAAGCACTGTAATCTTTGTGGGCGAAACGGACACTTAGATAATGAGTGTAACATGGGTGGAAGAGCAGTGATGAGACCACCAAACGCTGGCAGGAATCAGCCTAGAGGAGGACGAGCCCAAGCAGCTGGACGTGTGTATGCTATTACTGGTGCAGAGGCAGCTAACTCAGGTACGCTTATCACCTGCACTTTCTTGCGGTATGAAACGCCTTGATGTACGTTGTTTAGTTATTGTGATAAGGGAGCAGTTTGGTCTGATAGTGTATACACCAACAATTGGATTAATTTTAATATCCGACAGTGAGATAGACGCTTATTATGATACTAGGGAGGATGTAATTTTCTAGAGTTGACTAACTTAGGAGAATACTTCCCGAGAACGGGGTGTTGGCATTCGTTTCTTTTAAGATTAGACCATTCGGTAGAACAAATCGAAAGAGAGTAACGAGCAGACTTTGAATTACGAATGGACGGTGTGTTGAAAATTCAGCTAAAAGATCTTTGTCCTTTATAGTGAATTGGGAGATGGATTTTTTTGCAAGGTCATCACGATCAACTTAGTAGATGGGTTTATGAGCAGGAGTAGCTAGGTTTACGTGTTGTAAGGTAACATGTCAAAATGTAAAGGTGGAACTTTGGAGATCACACGACAACAGGATAGGGTTACTTAGAACTTAAGTCAATTACCTTTATAGATCGGTCATAAGGTAGAGGTACTATTAGAATTACTGAGGATAGACTGACCAAGAAATTTTGCTTTATGATCATCGGTTTGAGAACTAACCATAATGATGGGTTTAACTCCACATGTAAGTAGGAAGATTGATTTCTTAGAATCCAAACTGGTAGCAATTCTGATAGACATTTTCAATTCATCTCTAGGTTCCGTGCAATCGTTGAAGAGTAAATTTAGCATCCGGTTGAAGACTTACTCAGTTATCATTCTGAAGGAATGGCTCGACGAGTAGATCGATTCTGACGTTCGCATACTTGTATGAACGTCTGTTTTGAATCAATTAGGGGTCAGATGAAGTCTCGTTCTCCAAATGATCAAGAAAATCAGTTCTCTGCCTAACTCTGATACATTTGATACTCTCTTTCAATCACTCGACCTATACTCCATTCTTCAAACAGTAACTGTCAGTTGGAATAAAACTTTTAAATTATTTTTCATTTTGTTTCTGGTGATTAATCATTTGATCTTTTGTGGCCAAACATTTTTAGCGTTTGGCTATGAACGTCCTTTGACTGCTCGGTTTCGTTCGTTCTTTAACGTTCGGCACTTATGCCCTTTACTTGAATTTGCTATTTATATATATATACTGTCTTAGTTTTCGATAATCAATTTATCCTGGGATATTCAGATTAATCTTTTATGTTTCCTCTCATCTGTTGCTTCTGTGTATCCCTTTCACACTCTAATCCAATAGTAAAATACTTCAATATTAATTCTTTTTCTATACTTGTTTCTCATTTCAGAGATTCCTTGTAATTTATTACCTTCCCATAAACATTTAGTCCTTACCCAAACATAACCGATCGTTATAGTTGAAACCAGTCAACATTTAAGAATTGCTAAAGACATGAGTGTGGGACGAAGTCGCTTGTCCCAGGAAGCTGCTGCCGAAGGTACTTGGATTGTAGACGCATTGGAACGATAGCTTATGAAGATACCATTGCCTTCTCAATTAATTAATCATCGTTTAGTTTTCACGCATCACTACGCTAGAAGTATATTGGAGACTCGTCTGATGTACTAGAGCTAGAAGATGTTCTTATTTAGGGATACCAAATTACTTCCAGTCCAGCATTGGAATGACTCCCTTCGAAACTCTGTACGGGCGTAAGTGCCGCACACCACTTTGTTGGTTCCAGGAAGGAGAGAATGTGCTAACTGGATGAGCTCAAGAGATCATGTATTTTCTTAGACTCAACCTGATCACTGAAGTAGGCCAAACCGTTCGTCCAAAGAAGCTGTCTCCCAAGTTCATAGGGCCGTATCAAATTCTGAAGAAGAATGGACCAGTAGCTTATGAACTTGCCTTGCCTCCTCAACTCTCAAACCTCCATCCTGTTTTCCACGTTTCCCAACTCAGAAAGTACGTAGCTAATCCTTCTCACGTGTTGGAGTTGGAGGACATCCAATTGCGCCCAGACCGAGCATTAGAATTGCAACCAGTACGTATTGAAGACGTTCGCACCAGGCTGCACAAAGGAAAGGACATTCGTTTGGTGAAGGTAGTGTGGGACGCTAGAACTGGTGATTCAACGTGGGAAGTTGAGGGTGCAATGAAGGACTTGTATCCACACTGGTTCACGGGTAAGTTCTAAATTTTCGAGGACGAAAATTTTTGTAGTTAGGGGGAATGTGAAACCCTAAATAATTAGTAGTAGTAATTCCCTGTCATCATAATTAATCCACACCACAATCAACGCTTATTCTCATTAAAAACCCACTTTCAAAAGCTGATAAATCCCTCTGCAGTGCACTGAAACCAAGCCCCCATAATTCTCTGAAACCGCTCCACGTCACACGCACTCAGTGCATTAAAAACGCACCAATCCTTGCATGCAAGCACGCCACGTGTTGCGGAAGAAGCTTCCTGATCAGAGGTTGGTGTGCAGGTGTCGGCTTGAGACACGTTCGTTCAAACGAACAAGAAATTAACAAAACTCTAAATTTTAGAAAAAAAAAACCCTTTCACCTGCACTCACTCATCTTCTTCCTCCGAATTCACCCTTTCATCTCCTCCAACTTCTCTCTAGGAACTCCCAAGCTTCTCTCTTCTGTAACTTACCAAAGCTTACTCCTAATCCATTTCAGATACTGCAGAAACGTTCCCTGCACCGTGAGCAGCGTTCTGAACCGAACAGAACCAAGATCTGGACTGGTAAGCTCTCGAACCCTAGAAACCCTTTTCTAAGTTGCATGCAGACCTTAATACAGCTGCATGTTAGAATATACTCTAAGTTTCTTACGTTCTTCCTGGATAGAGTTAGTGAAACGCTTGAGAAAGCACGTTGCGGGTAGGAAATTTTATTTGGGCAAGTTAACAAGTGTTTGCATAGGGAGTTCACTGCTAGACCAGGTAAGGGAAGCTTATAATTTTTAATTGATACTTGTATGTTGTGTAAACTGAATTGCATGTGATAGAAGCATGATATTTGAGCTGTATGGAGGACCACTGTTATGGATTGTGATTCTGATTTTGATTTATCTGTCATGAACGAGCACTGTTGACTGTATTATATATGTTTGGGTGGTTTGAAACTGCATGTTGGTTTGATTCGTATGAGTGATGGATGAATATGTTAATGTATGAGTTCTTAATAGGTTGATTGTGGAATGGGAATTAATCTGGAAGTAGAATTTATAAAGTTTAAAGATTTGAAAATTGTTTGAAGTATAAAGTATATTCTGAGATGTTGAAATCTGGAAATTTGTTAAGTTTGAGAAGTCTGAAAACCCAAATTATCCCCTTGATAATTGACGCTCGTCACTGTACGGTCTTAGACCGTTCGGTTTTTTTTCTTTAAAACAACTTAGAATGGAATTCCTTCATTTGGAAAGAATTCTGCTCGAGAGCGAGCGTCTCCAGTTGATGGTCTGAGCGTTCGTCCAGCTCAGCAGTATTTAAATATTTAAAACTTTATGAATAAGTAACGCTCGGTCTTATACCGAAGCGTTCGTCCTAAATAGCGTTCGTCCTTATGGTGAACGTTCGTCTTTGATAGCGTTCGTCCTTATGGTGAACGTTCGTCTTTGATAGCGTTCGTCCTTATGGTGAACGTTCGTCTTTGATAGCGTTCGTCCTTATGTTGAACGTTCGTCTTTGATAGTGTTCGTCCTTATGGTGAACGTTCGTCTTTGATAGCGTTCGGCCTTATGTCGAGCGTTCGTCCTTCATAGCGTTCGGCCTTATGTCGAGCGTCCGTTCTTAATAAGCGCTCGTTCTTATCACGAGCGTCCGTTCTAAATCTCGCTAGGTCTCATACCTCGCGTTCGTACTAATTGAGTATTCAATTGATGAAATAGCGTTCGTTCAAAGTATTCAAATATTCATTTCTTTACGTTCGTTCCATTCCTGGAATTGGTTTTTCATATGTAAATATCTTGAAAGATAATTCTAAGTGTGCTTGACCCTCCTTTGTACATTAAATCTGGTTCAAGTTTCTATCATGATTATTTTCTAAGTACCAGTACGCTTTAAGTCGAGCCAGTTCATTTAACTGGATCAACAGAAATTACGTTCGTTCTAAGTATTTTTCCTGCGTATCCAGTGAAGTCATTTGGACGTTCGTCCTGATTATTCAGTGGACTGAACGTTCGTTCTTTTATTCTCTTAAAGTTAAAGATGAATTTGATGTTACATTATCATGAATTACGGTGTGAAGACTATATGAATTGAATCTGTGATTATGGATATTGGACGAGCGTTCCATGGAGGAACGTCTCATGTATGTTGAACATTGAATTGGTAAAGTATGACCGTGGATAGCTAATGCTGGCTTGGTCCATCCTGATATTCCGTGATGCTCATCTTCACGTAGAAGGGGGTAGTCATGTGTGGGAATGGCAGGAGGTCATTCGTATCCCTCACTTAGCAGGGGCGAAGGATTAACCTCGAGTGGCAGCTGTTGAGGGTATCCCAGCTACTACATCACTCGGGTGCAAGGACGCCTGTAGCTACATGGTTCATACAGTCCGGACGGTCGTCTTTTATACTTATAAATTTCTATGATATATTATGTTAAATTGTATGTGGTGCGTTTGCATGTGAAATGTTGAATGTGAATGTTGAACGTATGAATTAAATATTATAAGCTTACCCTTGCGTTTTCCATTGTGTTGTCTACTGTCCATGTATCTCCGTCTTGTCAAATGCAATGATCATCCGTTGTGGATGTGAGCAGATGGTGGTACGTCCGTTGAAGAAATGCTGGAAGAAGGAAATTTGGAAGATGCAAATCTTGTGGAAGTGGAAGTAAAGACCGAGCCTGAACACGCTCGTTAAATTAGGACTGAAGTTGTTAGCTTCGATTGAACGTTCGGCCAAGTGTTTTTGTATAGCCGTTCGTCCTAGTTATTGTTTTGCTTCTGTTTAGCGTACGTTAGTATATATTTGAAGCATTCGTTTTAGTTTCCCTTGTAAGCGTTTATGCGCGCTTCCCTTGTACTGGTGTCGTTCGGCTTTTAAATCTGAGTTAATGCAAAGACTGCACTGTTTATATTATTAATTGTAATTAATTCTCAATTATGGTAATTACTATATTTTGGGATGTTACAGTATGAAACTGCTTGGAAACATTTTATGATGGCTTCGATCCCACAATCGAAGTGGTCGTTACTTTAGTGTGATCCATAACTACGAATTAACATGTTCTACGCTGGTATTTGAAAAAAACAACGATGTTCTTTACTTTCTTTCTATTTCTATTATTTATTTATTTCTATTTCTATTATTTAATTTAGCGCCTCTATTTTAAAAATTTGATCCTCTAATTTAAAAACAAAGTACTTGCCTTTCTATTCAAAATGGAAAAATTAAATTGAACAATAACTACTAAATAAAAGGTTGAACGGCACTTTAAGAAATTCTCCGTACTAAAACAATACAAAAAAAATATGTAGTGGTTTAATAGAGAAATTTTTTTCAAGTTTAATTTTAGTTTTATGACATATAAATTCTCTCAAATGGCAAACATAATCATAACAAATATTCTCGTTTCTATACATACAATTATCATACTTACAAACATAATCAATGATTACATAAATCAATACTAAACATTCTGAAAGAAAAAACAAAACTAATATAAAGACTAATGCTTAGAAGTAACGACCAACGTGAAACCTTTCGCATAAAGATAACGCTCAATGACATTATTGATGCTCAATATCAAACCTTTTGTGAAAGGTAGTGCTTAACGACAGTTTTAGTGCTCAATGTCATTCTTCTTGCAAAACATCGCATTTAGCGATACTTTATTGCCGCTCAGGATCCTGAAACTAATTTTTTTTCCAGAATTGTTGTGCAAAATGGCGCTCAACAGCTCCACCACTCAGTGCCAAAGCATTTGCAAATATGATTGCTTAATAGTGAAAAGGAACACTTAGTTGTCTGGATCAATTTTCCTTCCATATTTGCACAACTAAACTTGATTTCAGTGCCACCCTATTACTCTTCAACGCCAAACCAAAATTCAGCATACTCAAATTTGTGATTTAAGTAAATTTGCAATTTAAGTGAGATGAGACTTGATTAATTGCTCAAGTTAGTATTCTTTTTTCATATAAATGGTTCAACATAGTTTGTATACATTAAAATCATACCAATTTGTACAATTACTCAACTCCTCAATTTTCTCAATCACAATCGTCCAAACACAAGTCAAAACTCAATTCAATTAACAAACCATATCATTCAATTCAACACAAAACATCAATCACATTCAACAACATCCAATATAAATTAGAATTATCCAGTAGACGCACATTCAAGCAACTAGTTTCCCTTACTTGAAAAATGATCAAACAACTCTAAAACCCTCAAAACATCTTTAAACACACAAAAAACTAGAGCTAACAAAACGGGTAACCCGGCCCGACCCACCACGGGTTGGCCACTTAGTGAGCTAACCCAACCCGACTCATTTATTAGCGAGCCGAAAAAATTTGAACCCGACCAGACCCACCACGGGTTGGTGGGTTAAACGGGTTGGCTCATTGGCTCACTTAATTAACTTTTTTTTCACCTTCTTCTTCTCAGATTCTTATAACATGTTACTTTGATCGATCAAATTGAATCAATAATAATTGGACCAATTGATATAAAAGAAAATGAAACAAAAGAAATATATTGTTATATATATTCTAAGCAATCAAGCATAAAATTTTGCCAATTAAGTTTAATGAGACATACACAACCGTTTGACCAAGAAACTACATATAGCCGTTAACAAAAATATACAACACAAGATAAAACTGTCATGCTTGTAGATAGGTCTAAAAACAAGATAAAACAAATGATATATTCCTGAATTATCCATCTTTTTCTTTATCTCCATCTATAATATTATCTAATCTATAATCTTAGAGTTTTATTTCCAGAGGAAAACTTTTGGAAAGACAGCAGCGCGAAAGGCTCTATTTCTAAGTAAAGGTTGTGCATTTTTAATAATTAATTTAATTAATTTGATTTCAATAAAAAAAAAGATTTGAATAATTAATTTAATTAAAAAAAAAGGTGGGTTGGTGAGCCAACCCGACCCACCACGGATTCAACCCGTGTGAGTTGGGTTCTTAGTGAGCCAGGTCAAAATTGAGTCTCATAAAAATTTTTACATTTTTTTTCAATCCAACCCGGCTTAAACCCGTGGTGAGCCGAGTTGGTTCACGGATTTCAACTCAATTTGACGGCACTAAAAAAAATCATATCTATCCCCATAAATAACATAAACTATATCAAAATACACTATAAAACCTCTAATAAGCAAATATTCTTATAGAAAATTCACACCTTACATAAAAACTAGAATAAATCACATGCACCGAAAAACACATAGAAAAAAAAACAAAAAATTAACTTACTCTTTGAGAAATTAACCAAGAGTGAATAATAGTTTACTTCAAAATCACTTTAATAGTTTTCGATGTTCAAATAAATAAAGAAATAGTTAACAAGTTTAAAAAAAAATAAAAAATTCTAAAAAAAAGTTTAGAGAAATTATATAAGATAATAAAACTTATTTATAAAATTTTATTTATACTTTAAAATTTTATTATTAAAATAATTAAATCTATCATTATATACATAGTATCAATTCTAAAATATTATTTTTTATAATTAAAATTTTATCGAATGTTTATGATGTAGAGAAAAAAATATCTATTTACTCAAATTCTTTTATTTTTCAACGAAAACAATCAACAATAACTGTTTTCTTATTTTAATAGTACAATTGAAAATTATAAAACATAATAAAAAAAAACATTATTGACATGGATTAAATTTATTTATTAATAAAAGACCCATAACAAGTATGGAATATTAATGATCAACAAACGCGATTTCACACTAACTGTAATCGCATTCACACCTTTTATTTTTTCTTTTACATTTTCTTGTATTTTTTTTTCCAGGAAATAAATGTTCAAGTCAAGTCCAGAACCAAGTGGATCTTATTTTCATTCACAGACTTCTTTTTAAAAATTGGTTTAATCCTTTTCGACATCCCTATTTATGTACGAATGTCTCAATTGGGTCCTCGTTTTTTAAAGTGTATCAAAATGGTCTCTAATTTTGAAAATTGATATCAATTGAGTCCTTTCCGTTAAGTTGGCTGGACGACGTTAAAAAAATTGATGAGTGGATGCTGAGATGACGAACGAACGCTCGTCCACCAGAGAACGAACGCTCGTCGACCTCTTACTGCTGGACGACCGTTCGTTCCACACTGGACGACCGTTCGTTCCGTGGTCGACGAGCGTTCGTTCGCTGATGGACGAGCGTTCGTTCGCTGGTGGACGAGCGTTCGTTCGTCATCTCAGCATCCACTCATCAAGTTTTTTAACGCCGTCCAACCAACTTAACGGAAAGGACTCAATTGATATCAATTTTCAAAATTAGGGACCATTTTGATACACTTTAGAAAACGAGGACCCAATTGAGACATTCGTACATAAATAGGAATTTGGAAAAGGATTAAACCTTACAAATTCTATAGATCTTCTTTGCTTCATGTTATAAATTTCAAAACATGCATATAAAGTAGTACAACCAAGATTAATTAACGATTTTGTTTATGACGAGGAATAACAAGTCATGATCACCAAATATATAGTTATATTCAATGTTATATATATATATATATATATATATATATATATATATATATATATATATATATATATATATATAATTTCAAGTGATAATGTAAATAGTAAGAAATTTTTAATAGTAAAGTCTCTAAATAATAGAAGCGATCTTCTTCTTTCGTACTTGTAAAATCTATGCCAAATTGCAACTTTGTCTCTCCTGATTTGCAATTTACACCTTATATTTTACAAAAGTGTAATTTTGATTTGGTTTTTAATTTTGTATATGTTTTCTATTTCTTTTATTTTATTATAGGTAAAATTTAAAGCCATTGACAATAAACCATTTGTAAAAACTTAAATTACTTTACTAAAATATACTATTTGACAATTGTAGCAAAAAAAATCATGTTTTGATGTGTAATAATTGGGAAAAGAAATAATAAAAAGGGACTCTAGAGAAGTCCATAAATTATGACAGCACATGTTGGGCTATTGATACAAGAGTGCAAACAACATGGGTCTTAAAATGTCCTTGTTCGCCAAATCAGCAGGTTCTTCCTGCACCTCCTTTTCTTTTTTCCTGTACCCATGTGGACTTGATAAATTGACCATTTTCCCCTCTCCTTCCCAGCCCCTCTTCCCAGCGGCGGCTTCTCTCTTCCACGGCAGGGCCCCTCTTTTAGCGGCGACAGCGTCACCACTTCGTCTTCATCTTCATCTCCTTGAAAATATTTTTATATTTCAAATTGAATATTATAATACATTTTTGGATTTGAAAATATTTTTCAAAAAAAAAAGGAGTGGAGATTTTTATTTTAATAAGGAATAATTTGGGAATTACAAATTTTATGGGATACAAGAAGAAAAAAGTGGGTGTATGAAGAAACACCGCACCAAATCTATTTACTTTTTTTTTTTCTGTACTTTTCATGGCTCCATTTGTCCATGAGTAATTGGCCTTTGATGTTGATTCACCTCCATTACCACTCCCACTTTCACCTCATACATAATGGAGAATGTTTCATGCATATCCAAAATAATTACCATATCTCATTTATACCTACAATTTCAATAATGACAAGGACTTAATTATGCACATAAGAAAATTATGGAGTGCTTAGCAGCTACCATCGGACATTTACGTGACTAATCTCTTTCATATAGATGATGAAGAGAAGGTTTTCAACATATTCAACAATCAATTAATGTGGTTTCCGGCATCATTTATGCTATTTTCTCTTTAATCTAAATTCTATATCTTTCCTTTTTCTTTTCACCTTTTTCAACTCAGTATATGTCACTGATTGAAACGGAAGAATGGACGGAAAAGCAACACTGTTCTCAATTCAACACTTTAAAAACTTTTTTTTATTAGGAAAATATATCCTACTCATTAAGCTGACAGATACACTAATTATCTACCATCATAGGAAAACATTATTAGAAAAAAATAAACAAAAAATATGGAGCCAAACCAAACCAAATATATAACATTAAAAAAAATGTTGAATGAATTCATCTGTTGTTCTTGGAGAAAGAACACATAAATCATAAAAAGGTAAACCTCTTCCAAGCACCTCCTTATTAACCGAAAGTCTCTTTTGCAATAATTTCCATAAAAGTATGCTGATGGGATAATAACATACCAAATTATATTTCTCTTTGCAATGATAAAGAAAATCTTTCTTGTTAATTTTTTAGTCAAAACTTCAGAATAATCTATTCTCCAAATTGAAATATCTTTTAAGAAAATTATCTCTTTCAAAATAAAAAGGTATTCTAATAAAAAAAATATATTAACACTTGCTTACTAAAAAAAATCAATAATTACAAAAAGTAAAATAAGTTAAGTTGAAGTTTACCTATTAACAAATTAAGCTCATGTTTTTAATTAAACCCGATTAAAAATATACACGAAAATAAAAGAAAGGAAAACAATGCTTTATTTGATAAAAGAACAAAAATCTAGATTATCAACCTTTTGTGTATACTTTTCCTTTTTGGTACAGGTATTTATATTTTTTTATTTAATATTTTATAAAAACAGTGATTTATTGATTACTAAATAGCATTACTGTACGATGGTTATTTCATATGGTTTACACTAGTTATTTTATACAATAGTTGTTTATTAATTACTATCAAGAAATACTTCTAAATAACCTACAAAATTATATCTTACTTCTACATATTTATTCTTTTGCCTTTTTTCTTTTTTTACGTACATGTGATATACTTCACGGATAAGAAAAAATGGGACTGATTGTCATTTTATCAACAAGATGGTTTGTTGCTTAAAAAATCAAATAGAAAAACAGAACATTTGATCTTACCCATGAGTTGATTCGTGGAAAAGTTCTCCACAAGAATAATATAGAGTATTATTTCATTGCATTATCTATGTTTTGATTTAAGGGTTGAAGGCACAAATAATCTTTAAGTCACAAGGTTTAGATTTAGGTTTTGTCTTTATTTATCGTTTCGTCGAATTGGGTATTATTTGTAGAAAATATTTTAATACTAAAGTTAACGTTTATCTAAATGTTCTAATAATAAATACATAACAAAAGTAACTAATTAATTGAATATCAAATCTACAATAAATTTCTTATTATAACTAGTTTAATTATAGTTCAAACGATAATAATTTAATTTAGTATTAATGTAATTTATTTTTAGCTTAATTTTGTTTGTAAATCGATTTACACGTAAGATCTATAAACTTGTTGACTATTCATTCATGACCAAACGCCAACTGTAAAATCTATATTTATAATACAAGCAATGCATGGTTAATATATGTTTTGATCGTGTAAATAAATTGTTACAATAAAGGATATATAACATAAATGATATTTTTGTAAAAAAGAAAATCTATCATATTAGAATTTAATTTGTATTTGAAGTTTTAATCCAAAAAATAATGTTAAAATAGTAATAGTATATGTTTTTATATTGATTTAGTAGAAGACGTTAAAATGAAAGATTTGACTAGAACGTTGAATGGGAGCATCGAGAAGAAGGGTTTGTGTTTTGATTTGTAGGATGATAAAATGAGAAGTACAAATCCCGTTGACCCTTCCAAATTCCAACGTCAGCCCGTGATTCCCAATCCAATCCAAACGGAGACAAACAGAGAAAACATAGAAAACGCGCTTACGACTTGGAACCGATTCTTCCCTTCTCCATCAAAGTCATACTAGGAAACCTCACCAAATACTAGTATAAGACATTAGCTTCACTACATTTTTTAATCCACAAACATTAGCTTCTAATCTCTAAACCTTCCTACTTTTCTTAATCTTCCCAATTTGTCTGTTCACACGTCCTTGTACTAATCAAAATAAGTAGTATCAATTATGGCACATTTGGTTAATATTCGGAGTACAAATGTCAAAAAATATTAATGATAATAATAAGATTAATTTCAACAAAAAGACTTGTAAAAAGAAGTTTTGAAGATGGCATGTGGACATTGAAAATAAGGATTAATAAATTGATAGACGGAATAATAAAGAAAGAGAGCGGACGGTGACATAGAAAAAGCGTGGGTTGGGTGTGGGTGTTGTTGCTCTCACAATCCCAAATTCAGTGCTATCATCACTTCATTCTTCATTCTTCATTTCAGTTTCTGATTCTCAATTCTTCTTCTTCTTCTTCTTCTTCTTCTTCCTACACAGGTATCGTTTCTTCTCGGTCTTTATTATTCACTTCGATTTCTCTTTCTCTTTCTTGTCAACTCTTTACTATGGGGTTTTAGCTTCCTTCCATATCTGCATAATCCTTTATCTCTTTCTTCTTATTTCTCTTCGTTCATCTGCTCCTTCTCACTCACTTCTTTGATTTGGAATGAATGATTATGATCTGATTTTTTCTTCGTCTCAACTTTCCAATCTATCGGGCGATTCGGCTTTTTACTTTCCCATAGGGTTTCTTTGCCATATCTGGATTTCGATCATCTACTGGATTGAGTTTCTCTACAATCAATTTCGATGCTGACTTCGTTGCATTCTTTCTCTCTGTTTAATTTTGAGCATGTTTTTGTTTTACCACCTTGACTGAATGAATTTGGGTTTTATTTATTTATTTTTTAATTTTAGATGCTGATCAAATAACTGTTAATTTTTAGTACGATGCACTCTACATTTCTGCAAGGGCTTTATTATTGATATTGTTCCGTTGGGTTTGTAGAAAAGTTGAAAGTAGAGGGGCTTGACTCGCTGGAGATAGAGAGAGATGGCTAACAACGCTGCTGCCTGTGCTGAGAGAGCAACTAGTGACATGCTCATTGGCCCGGACTGGGCTATCAACATAGAGTTGTGTGATATCATTAATATGGACCCGGGGTATTGCTCTATTCAGTGATGCTTTGTTTAGCGTACTCTCTGATCACTGCTTAAATCTCTACCCGTGCTTTGCTTGGAGAGTCAGTGTATTTGCTGTATGAATACTGTCATACATGATAAGAGTTTTATTTTTCTACTCAAACTCGAACGGTTTCTTAGGGTCTGATTGGACAGACTTTTGAACGACATTTCTAAGAAAAAAGTAAGAACAAAAAAATGAAATGAGTTTATGCCTTAGCTAAAATTTGCTTATGCTCAAGTTAAAAGAATTTAGGGGAAGTTATATGAGAGAAAATTCACAAATTAACGTGCACATGAAATAATTTTATCTTTATAGTGAAAATAATTTTAATTTTTCTTCATATTTTGTTTTCCTGAAAGTACTTCCTAGGAAACTCGTCCATACGCACCTTTTGTTGGTTTATATTTACGATAACTGCCTCTAATCTGGTTCGGTAAGTTCATTAGTAATCTTGCTTCAAAAGATGTTAATTTAATCTTTTTTGTTTTGGAAAATAAAGACTGGTCTTGTACATCTCTTACAATTTTATATGTTGGTAAAACGTAGTTGTATCTGTATCTGTGTGTGTATGTGTATGTGTGTGTGTGTGTATGTGTGTGTGTGTGTGTATGTGTATGTGTATGTGTGTGTGTGTGTGGGAGCGGGGGAAGGGGAGGGGGTTTAAGTTTTATCTTGCACTCTTCCTGTGCTAGAAAGAGTTCTTTGTGTTTTAGGTAGTTTGGACGAAGATTGTCTGGCTGATCATATTTGACAAAGTCACATTTATTGGATATCTGTACATGACTACATCATTTATTATCTTCTCAAGCTTTGAGTTGCCATGTTCCTGTCACGCGCTGATATATTTGTGAATAAAAGGGCAGTGTTAACTGCTGGTAGCCCTTTTCTTTCTCGTAAAACAACTGCTGTGTTCAGGGTTTTCATTGAAAAGGGAGCAACGGAATTTCTATTAATGTATCACAAATATAACTGAACTAAAAAAAGTCTAGGTTTTGATTTTTGAAGGATTATTGAGTTGGAAACTATAGAAAGTTCTTACCACGTAAAAAGACCATCGTAGACTGGTTTAATTCTGAGATTCAGTTCATTGAGTTATGTTTTGATGCCTTAATCACTCTTTTCCTGCCTTTAATTTCAAATTCATGCCCCCTCAGTTTTTCGAAATGTTGCAATTCAGTCTTCTTTCATCATTTGCTATTATTAACGTGACACTCTTGCTGACATAGTATTATGAAGAAACACGTTATTACAGTCAGCAAAAATGTGCACTTGAATACAGATAAAAGAAAATGGACGAGGAATTCAGTTGTATCAATTTGAACATTGTGGGCATTATGTTTTTTCATTCAAAACCAGGGGAATAAAACCAAAAATTGATGAAAACAGGAGGACTATAAGTGAAATTAAACCACTTATAAATTTGATCCTGCATTTTAGTTTTGGATTTCAAGTATGTAATTGATTTGATTGATTGTTATTTTGATTTCTCATGGGTTTTCCTTATTAAAATTGCTTATGATCTTCTGTGTTATATAACTAATTAAATTTTATAGGCAAGCAAAGGATGCATTGAAGATACTCAAAAAGCGTTTGGGCAGTAAAAATCCAAAAATACAGCTTCTGGCACTTTTTGTGAGTATTTCTGTTGCTTTACTTTTGGATAATTGTGAATATTTCATTTACTTGGATGTGTTAAATATGTATTTTGAGTTATTACGAGTTTTTTTACGCTTTTTAAAGTTACAATATGCAAAAGTCGTCATGATTACAAGTTTTTAATCTGCCGTCATAAAAAGAGATTAGGTGTACAATTCTTCAAAAAGCAATGATTACCTGACTTGGGTGCTTTGTATTTAATCTAGGTATTGGAGACCCTCAGTAAAAATTGTGGTGAAAGTGTATTTCAGCAGATAATCGAGCGGGATATCTTACATGAAATGGTTAAGATAGTGAAGAAGAAGGTATTTATGGGTTTGGACGCTATATTTCTTTTTAAATGTTCCGTGTGCAATTGTATTTTGGGAGTGGAATACTTTCTTATCCATTGTTGTCTTCTTTTACAGCCAGATTTAAATGTGAGGGAAAAGATACTGATTTTAATTGATACATGGCAAGAAGCTTTTGGGGGGCCAACTGGGGTTTATCCTCAATATCATGCCGCGTATAATGAATTGAAGGTGAGCTGTTCTTTACCTTGATATTGCTTTCTGAAATTAATTTATGCAATACGTTTGTACTGTGACAACTGTGAAATTCTTTTCTACTAGAGTCGTGTTAGTTTCTTCTGCCTGTATTCAGCATATTATTATAGTTGCTTTATTTATCCAGGGTCAAATTAGACTTAAGTCATCTTTGTTTCTTGTTTTTCTATTAAGTTAATGAGTTATACTGTTACCTGAGCTGCACCTGCATCCAACTGTGAGCTTGCGTTATTCATATCCCACCTCAGAAATCCCACCCTCTCAAATAGATATGCATATCTAATTAATAATATATTAGAAATTATTGTTCAATTCTAGTATATCATTGCGTTTGCTAATAATATTTCAAGCTCATTATTCTAAACTAATATATCATTAAGTTGTTGCTTTTTTGACACAGCTAATGTAATATTTTTGATAAACAGTCTGCGGGAGTTGAGTTTCCACCTCGAGAGGAGAATAGTGTACCATTCTTCACTCCTCCTCAAACTCAGCCAATTGTTCATGCTGCTGAAGAATTCGATGACGCTACTATTCAGGCTTCTCTCCAGTCAGATGCATCTGGCCTTAGGTGCTTTTTGAACTTTATCATGCTCATAATGTTCTAATACTTATTTTTGTTGTGGGTGGAAGTTAGTTAACAGTTTTATTATATATTCCACATTGTGCAAGGAAATTAACAGGGTATTCACCATAATAGTGGATCTTGTAAATTTTGGTTTCTTAAGTTTTTAATATACGCATTCTTGTCTGAGCTCTGCTTTCTATAAATGATGTGTACATAACTGTAGTTCACCATTGGTAATTAAAATCTTCTCGAGTGACATGTTAATGAGGTTATCTGAAAATGCTCATTGCTACCCCTATGCCACAATTTCACACTGTTAGTAATCATGCTTTGTGGCCAGTAGTTATGCTGTCACAGACGGCTATATCATGGTCAAGTTTTCCTTGTTTTTTCTCTTGCAGAATTTGTTCAATCGCAACATTGTTGACTATCACATTGGCCTGATGCATTTAGTATTATTAACTCCCTTAGGTTAAGATATGTCGTTGGTATTAATTTATTTGGGTAAAAATTTCTTACATATTTACAAGGGTATTTTGAAGCGCTTCTGAACTATTTTATTGTCATTGTTCGGGGAATTTTTTGTACCTCTGTTTTTCCTCGTAAGTAGTCATTCTTGTCTGAAACGTGCGAAATAAATGTTGGTGTTTGCTTTATCCATCTCATACTTGATTTGCTTATAAGCAGTTTAACAGAGATTCAAAATGCTGAAGGACTAGCTGATGTGTTGATGGAAATGCTTAGTGCCTTGAATCCTAAAGACCATGAGGTGATATTATTATTATTATTATTATTATTATTATTATTATTATTATTATTATTATTATTATTATTATTATTATTATTATTTCTTGTTCCTTTTCTGGTGGCTTATTTCTGGAGCCTTCGTTCAGTTTTCTTGTCTGTGGAAATGTGTATAGGTTTGAGCTTTGAAATTGCTTTGCTTTGGTTTCCGTCTTTTCATATCCTGCTAGTTTTGTGGTACGATGAAATTCTTTTCATATCCTGCTAGTTTTGTGGTACGATGAAATTCTGGATCTGGGTTTGGTAGCATTTGGCAAAATGAAATAAGTTGGCTGTGACAATTATTAGTTATATTCAGATTAAGTTAAGACTTTAAATCCCTTTCCTCCCTACCCTGGCACAGCTGAAGGCCTGAAGTGTCTCATTTTTAGGTGAGACTCCTATATGTTTTTGTGTGACTCCTATATGTTTTTGTGTGACTCAAGGGTTTTTTCCTGTTCTTCCTTCATTCTATAACTTTGCTCACAGATATAAATTTTCCTGTCTCAATATCAAGATCGTTCATGACTTACGAAACTTAGCTGGCCCAGATCAAGTTACTTATTTTGTAGTGATTGTATAAAGAATAAGCATAATTTATCATCCAGAGGAATGAAAAAACTGTCAGGTCCATTATAGCTTTGAACAGATCACCAAATGTTAGTCCCTTCCGCTTTTCCTGTTTTAAGTCACAATTTGTTAAGTCTTGCTTGCCCTGGTGTTGTGAAAGCACATTGTTTTTAGCTGAGATTATAAAGTATCTGTTAAATCCTCTTTGGCAAGTGTACCGAGTTGTGCAAGTAGTCACCGGTAAGACCGTTTTCCCAAGAGACTTATGTAATATTAAGTAATTATACAACTAATAACTAATCTAGGTTACATAATATTTCCATAATTTGATGTTATGTGCAAGAAAGTAAATTAATGCATAAACAAGTAAACACTTCGGAAGTTAAACACGCTTAGACGATGTAAACGACAGTAAATGATACAGAATGATATTGTTGGGGTTAGATTTCATCGACTTCATTCTCATGCATTTAATAACTCAACTCCTCATCATTATAATGCTAATGTCAACCCTCAAGTTTACTCAAACCCTAATTCCTTATTAGAATGAATGAGCATAGGTTTTCTTATTAAGAGTTAATCCCTTGAACCCCTAATAAACAAATCCGCTTTATGAACTAAGTTTTAAGACAACTAATGAGTCAAGCGCCATTCCTAGATACAAGTTTTATTAGGTATCTTGTTTCAGTTCTAGGTTACAAAAGATATTTTCCAACACCTAATAAACCAAGTATCAAGCTATAGTTGATCAAGTCACAACAAACATTAAGCAAAGAAACAGGAATACTAATATTTAATGGAAATGACATTTATATATTTCAAATCATCGCAAAATACATAAGAGTTCAGTAGTTACATCTACTTCCAACAAAATGGGTTTAGTTCTCCATTGTCATGGAGAGTCGAAGCTTACAAAATGAAAGATGGAAGAAGATAGAGATACAAGAAGGAAGAAGGAATTGTTCCCACAAATCCTAGCATACCTCCAAGCTCTCCAAACGAGTGCTTTTGTATCCAACCCTCCAAAGATGAGTTTTCCTCTAGCAATAAGAAGAAATAGGGAAAAATTTGCCACATCAGCATAAGTGGCATTGAGCGCAGGTCCTCCACCACTGGGCGCTATTTCACACCTCAGAGAAGGGAGCTCTCTGTCAAACTGGAGCCCAACACCCTCTGAATGGTGCCAATGCCATGTTTCCATGGAACAGCGGTGCCCAACCCCTCTGAATGGTGCCTAGTGCTATGTTGATTTGTGCTTTCTGACTTGGTGGTGCCCAGCGCTGCTGAATCTGCTCACTGAATCTGGTGCTCACATGTTGTTTGTTCTTCATGCTTCTTTGGGATGCAAACATGTCTGGCTTGGGACAAAAGCTTCCTGTTACTAAATTAACACAAGAATGGGGATTATTGGTATAATTAGATTACTGTAACCCAAAGTGTAATTATTTACAAAAGTAAGATAAAATTTAAGACTAAGAAGGTTAAAAGCTAGAGAAGAATTGATTTTGTTAGTAAAAGATATCTAAAATAATGGTAAAAATTAATATTATCAGTAGCTAACCATGAGAATTTTGGGACATTATAGTCCATTACATGACCGGTTCTGTGCAAGCGCGCCTTGCAAGTGCAGAACTAAGGTATGATACAAATTTAATGCTGAGTTAACCATGAAATGTTTGGGGCGTGTCCAGAACATGACTGCATCTAGGAACCATCGCTTGCATTTGCAGAACTAGGATGGTTCAAACTTAATGCCTTTGCTTGTTGTGGTATTAACTTTATAGTGCAGTGCAAAACTGCCATGGCAAGTTTTCATTATTCATTTGTTTCTTATTACTCTGGACAAATATGTCAGGGTGTGAAGGAGGAAGTGATTGTTGACCTTGTTGACCAGTGCCGTTCATACCAAAAGCGGGTCATGCTTCTTGTAAACAGTACTACGTAAGTATTTTTTGCTTTCAATTTCTAGGTCTCTTTTCTTTGTGCAATTATAAAGAGTGACTGTAATGGTTACTTCACTTTCAGGGATGAGCAGCTTTTAGGTCAGGGATTGGCACTGAATGACAGCCTTCAACGTGTGCTCCGTAGACATGATGATATTGTGAAAGGAACTTCTGATTCAGGTGCTAGAGAAGCAGAAACTTCGGTCTTGCCACTTGTAAATGTAAACCACGAAGATGATGAAACAGAAGAGGATTTCGCTCAACTAGCTCATAGGTGAACCCCAGAAGTTCTTGTGTAGTTACTTCATCTTTCTTAATGCGCACAATTGTGCTGGGGGGAGTCATAGGATAGGCTTGAACTATTTTTATTAGATGATTGATATGATACCCTTGTAGTTGATATGTCTTCCCCTGTAACCATGACAATAGATCGCCTATCCCCCTTGTCTTTTTCTCTTTCTTTTTCAGTTTCATTAACATTTAAATACCATGATTTCAGGTCATCACGTGATGCTTATGCACAGAATAGGAAACCAATCTATGACAAGGCAGAACCAGGGAGGATAAACCCAGTTCTTCCCCCACCACCAGCATCAAAGAAGCCTGTCTACTCTGGCACTGGTGTGGTTGACTATCTCAGTGGTGATACATACAAGACAGAAGGATCTCAAAACTCAGAACCCACTGCATTTGCAGCTCCCGTTCACTCTAGCCCTAATCCAACGTCACCAGTGTCTGCTTCTCGTCCCCATACCGTGAGTACCTCATCACCAATTTTGAGCAGCCAGCCTGTGTATGATGAACAGCCTTCTTCTGTGGACAAATCTTCTGAGAGGCTGCCTCCAGCTCCCTGGGACACTCAATCTACTGGCATCATTCCACCCCCACCTTCAAAGTATAATCAGAGACAACAATTTTTTGAGCAACAAGGTGCATCCCATTCAAGTAGTGGATCCAATTCCTCTTATGACAGCTTGGTGGGACAAACTCAAAATCTCTCGATGAATTCATCCACCCCAACCAAAGAACAGAAGCCAGAAGATGCCCTTTTCAAAGATCTTGTTGATTTTGCAAAATCCAAAACCTCATCATCTTCCAAACCCAATAGGTCATATTGATATATTGTGTTTGTTTGCTTATGCTGGTATAGTTTATGAATGTTGTTTTTCACATTTTGCTTCAGATCACTGAGACGACCGGTTTGTGGTTTAGGACCCTTCGGATATGAATTGATCATGCGTGTATTTACATATATTGCGTATATTCATGTATATTGTTCATATTGAATTTGTTGGCTTATGTTTTTAATAATATCAGATTCTTTTAAGCATCAGAGTCTCTTCAAATACGCTGGTTTGAAAAAGGGAGTGGGTGGGTATTGCATGGCAATTTTAAGCTCTTGCACAGATTCGGGTTCCAACTGCTCAGATCCTACTTGATGATAGACAATTAGAAGAAATGCTGAAGCCCAGAAGCTCGTAGGCTAATAATATCATTGTACAGTCAACAGTTGGAGTCCGTGACCGTCAGAAACCTGGATTATGCTTTTATTTTGCTCAGAGAATTAAGAAACCTTGCATTGGAATTATAGCATTTTTCCTTACTCGGTGATCGGATCTGAAAAACCACTAAATAGATCCAGCAAACATTTCGATAAGGAGTAGGACCTAGGTGCAATCTATGTCTAATATTCATCGAGGTGGCCAACTAATTTAAATATTCATTATGGATAAAATATTTTATGTGTGTAATATCGTGCTTGGATGGGTGTGGAGCTACATACGAAATAGCTGTTATGCTTTAAAGGTGGATCGGATGAATGGAGAGTCATACCCAGACACCAACCACATGAAGTTAAAAGTTGGTGTCTTTACCTTCTCATGGCCCATCGCCATTTTTATAACAATATAACACTGTTGGGAGTTGGGACTGAACGGAAGGAACTTTCGTCCTCAACAATATGCTGTAAGTGGTTGTGCAACTAATTTGTCCCTTTTAGTGGATTTATGTCTGCAGAGATCTAGCCCCGACCAACATCGTTAGAGCTAATAATATCTTGTCTCCAATTCCCTCTTCATCAATTTCCCCAAGCAATGGGAGTAATTTTGTATATGATAATATGATACATGGAAAAACCATCCTTGTTTAATACTTCAATGAGGTAACATTTATTTAGAAACAAAATATTACATGTTCCATGAGAAAGAGGTGGCAGTTAATTAATACGTAGTGTTTGTGGATACATGCATAATTTGTACTGGATCATGATATAATACACACGTAGTGTTGCAGGTTTTTAAAACCCACGAAGAGAATGGCTTGCTATGTTGAGGCGACCAGGTAAGCGATAATGCGTTTCTTTATCTTTGCACAAATGAAGATGAATATTTTCCTCTTGATGCTTCCTCTAATAGGAGGAAATGAGTCTTCTCTGCTGCTCTTGCATGATGCTTGCCTACTTCCATGCCCCGATTCCATTCCCACTTTCTTTTCCACGAGAATGAGATAACCTGGTTTATCTTACCAGAGAATGTGAGACTGAGGTAGTAAGTGACATGCATTTATATGAACACAAGATGTGCTGTATAAACTATAAAGTTAGAATAGGAACCTTCGTGTTTCCTAACAATTTGCTTGTAATGGCTATAAACTTCCGATAATAGCAAGGTTCATGCAAGAGCAGCTATGTTCGTACAAACTTAATTCATCGCAGGTGAGGGTTTTGTCCAAGCACATTATATTCTTGGACATTGTTTATATCGTATACTTCATAAAAGTTAGAGTGAGGTAGGAATAATGTACGGTCATCTCCACTATAGAATTTCCCCTGGTGGTTGCTAATATATCAAATTCCCCCATAGTGTTTGGATTTACAATTTATTATACCATGTTTGTATTGTAGTTCGAAAACTTCTAAAATATGCCTTAATACGGATGTTCACCTCTTACATGATAATGCAATTTTGAAAGCACTCATGAGTTATAATTTATTTTGTGATATAAGTATTTGTATAAAGATTTTAAAGAACACATTTGGAGATAATTCACTTCTCCTACTCTTGAGTATAAGTAAACACATACAAGTATCTTGGTCCGAAATATATTTCTTTTAATTGATTTCATTCTCAAGACACGTACTCTTCAATTAAAATTCTATTTTTAATGATTTTTCTATTCTTGATATTAAGTTACAATGAATGACATCAAAATAAATTTTATTTATTTTTATGTTAAAAATCATTTTATGAATAAAAGTAATATAATTAAATGATTTTAAACAATATTTTTAATTAGCACTAGTTAGTTTATATTTAAGATAAAAAAGAGAGTATAAGTTATTAATAAACTATTTTCTGATTTATTTCAATATTTTTTTGGATAATTTCATAAAATAATACTATTATTTCTATATTTAAAAGGATTCCTCAAACCTTGAAAATAACCTTTATTCGTTTCAAAAAGTATTACTGAGTGACTAAAGACATAATTTATTATTTATTAAATATTATAAGATTTTATTTTCATCAACTGATGTGTGTCTGCAGGTGGTCTGGGTGTCCGAGTGTGATATATTTACTTCTTCCGGAAAATATTTTCCGTAATAAAAGAGGCTTCGAAAAAAAATCCTCAATTATTTATTGTGAATGATAGGGTGCCGGAAGAATTTTGTTAGGGTGCAAGAAGCAATTGTCTTATGCATATTTAGAGAAAACTGTTAGACTTGGTTTGATACCATGATTTGTTGAAGAAAATGAGTGAAAGAGAAAGTATACTAATTTCACTAATTTATTTCATGATAATTGAAGATTGAATTT
This sequence comes from Vigna umbellata, assembly GCF_029865625.1. NCBI lineage: Eukaryota > Viridiplantae > Streptophyta > Magnoliopsida > Fabales > Fabaceae > Vigna > Vigna umbellata. The sequence goes on from NC_142166.1 coordinate 39,315,947, forward strand.
TTAAAATCAGTGCAGGATCCACGTAAAATTACGTTCTTTCAATTTCATTCTTTCTATTTTCATCTTATTTCTCTCAAAACCAAACACTTTCTCTGCTAAACACAAATTTAATGTTGAGAATTATCTGTGTATCATTATTTAATTTTAAAATTTAATGAGGAAGATAATCTTTGACGCACTTGAGAAACATCACATACATGTGAGCTGTGTTGTCAGAATGCAATGGTCACATAAATTAGAAAAGCAAATTAATTGCCTTGGGGCACAAGAATTCTTCTTTTTGTGTAAATTTACATTTTTTTTTCTTTGGTTTTGAGTCTTCCCAAAGATACATAGTTTGGTTTTGGGATTAGTTCATTCCTGCAAGCTGAATTTTGTTCTGTCTAGCCCACCTGAAATTCTGAGCTGTGGAAAGAATTGGGATAAAGACAAATAATCCAAGTTTTGGATTTGACACAGTTCAAAGAAGAAAAGCAAAAAGAGCTTGAAAAATGGACTTTGGACTCCGCCACTTTTCCGGATTATCTCTACTTATTGACCCTTGGAACTTGTTTGCTTGTTTTCCCTGAAGAAACAAGAGACATATTTAGAAAATGAATATCCTAGATGTAATGAATGTGTTTGCTGAAATGACTAGAAAAAACTGAAAAGTGTTTATTTGAATACCTCCATTGCATCCTTGAGAGGTCCCCAACATTCCATTCTGTTGTAATTCTGTGAGCTAGAATGAAAATATACTCTAACTATAGAATCCAGCAATTCGGGATGCTCACGGAAAAGTGCAGAATCTCCAAAATGAATTGCTTTCAGAACCTGCCATACTCAAGTCATTTTTCAGCATAGGCATGGTTATAATTTTTTTTTTCAAAAATACATCTTAGAGAAATGAGAGTCTCATCCTTGTAAATAATAACAATAATAATACGAGAACATAGCATAAAAAGAGCTGAAAGGTTATAAATATGATCTTCAGGAAACAAAACCTCCTCAAAATTCAATTGAAGGAACGAGTGGAGCATATAGCAGATAGAACCATTGTTCCATATAAGTTTAAAGTGGAAGGTAAATGCAAACTTACCAGAGGCATTTCCTTGGAGAATATGTGATATCTAAATTCAGCAGCCAGGTCCGAGAAGGAATTGGGACCACTGACAAAGCAATGAACATGTAGGCACATTTCATTTTGCACTTTCTTCCATTCAGCTACAACATCATCCTTCTCGTACCACCCTCTCAACTGCTCACAAGGAATTACATACATAAAATACCTATTAACTAGGAAAACTAATGTTCTTGTTCAAAACACAAAACAGGCACAGGTTTTTCCAAGCCAAGCATGAAATAATGAGAATAGGAACCAAACCTGTTCTAGGTGGATCACATTGGACACTGCTAAAGTCAGATTAGCTGTAAAGTCGCAATGGGAAAGAATGTAGGTTCTGGGAAGAATACTTGCATATTCGTTTATCTGATCTTCCAATAGAACAACCTTCAGTTTGGAAGCTTCAAATTTTGCTGTTGGAACCAAGAGCCTAACAGCCTAAATAATAATAAAAAATCCCTCTATCAGTGAAACTTATAACAAAATCAAATAGTAATCTTTGGTATAGCTATATGAAAAGTTGTAAGCTTAAACTGAGTTCAACAAAGAGAAGGAAGGTATTTGGTGGTGTTTTCATTTCAGATTATAATCATTGATTACTACGAGAAATCAATTGGATGGATCTCAAATTGCAAATAATTGTCTCATGAAGCATATTAGTTTTTGTCTGAATCTAAATCTTGTAAAATTGGGATTACAGATTGAAGTTGTTTATCCATAATAATACACTGATGACTGTAACAGAGCCACTAGTCACAGAATGCGATAGCAACTGACCAATGTAAGTCAAAATCTTTGACAGCTACAATCTTAATATTTCAACAGATCAGGCAGTGAAATACAGGAAGCATAATTCCTTTCACCTTTAGATGCTATTAGTTTCTTCCTAAACTGAACTACATTTGTCCTTGACCATATTCTTGAAACAAGCAATTGATGGATGAATATATATGCCAAGGCCTGAATACCGGTGTACAAGACATAATAAAGCTTTAAAATTTCAATGGCACATTGTGAGCTGAAATAGCACTAAGAGACTAAAAGAAGAAACAATAAAAACACCCCTTGTGTCATTACATAAATGCAATAGCAGATAAATAAGACGTTAAACAAGCAAATTGATAACCTTAAAGGCATACAGAACTAGTCATATTACTTTATACATAACGAAAAAACAAAAATTTCCCTAATGTTAGGCATTAAATTAAAAATGCAGGCAGATAACACTGAATGTAAGACAGTGGCAGGAGTCATGAAAGTAAAAAGAGAAAGAAGGGCACCTCAGAAACAAGGGTATTGTAGGATGGTGTGGCGTTGGTGATGGACAAGAGAAAGGGTCTGCATCTTGTGGATGATGGCTTATGCATGATATGGTTGGTGGTGAAGAAGTCTCTGGTTGGTGAAAATAAAAAGGCATTGTAAGCACAATGACATGCCATTGAAGATGCATAACAGAGAGCTGCTCTTCATGTTTCAGTGGTTACCATTGTCTTCTTCTCAAGGCTTAAAGAAAAACAGCGATGGAGAAAGAGAGTAAAGTGATGTGGGAAAATTGGTGTTCATGGTTTGGTTACTCATGTGGACTGTGATTCAGACCCCACACTCGAAAATCTCCATCACTCCATTCCTTCCACACGATTTTTTTCTTTGTTTTTAATAAATAATAGAAAATGGAAATTATATATATATATATTATAAACACAATGCATGATTTGAGAATGGAATCGAACGTTGTGCACGTCCTGACAGTGCTCAAATTTTCGATAACGCATGTTGTGGATAATGTAGTGACGTGGCATTACGTGGTGAAGAGTTCGGTGTGAAGCGAATTGAGATCTGTTTGGGGCTCCTTATTTTCCAAAATTCCATATAAGATTAAATCGTATTTACGAGATACGACTTAAGAAGTCGTCACTTATAACACAACTTCTAACATGTGAAGATAAACTATGATCCTATAATCACTTCAGTGAAAATGTTAATATCATGCAATTTAAGAACAACTTCATTTTAATTAATTAGACTTTAATTACTTAAAGTCATACAAACAACTTCTTCCAAAATTCATAAAATTTAATTGAAATAGTCATTAATTAGTGACTTCATCACTGTTTTTCAATACACAAAAACCATTTTTTGGTTTCAGGATTTTAACATTAATATGGAGAACGATCTCACACTTTATGATAATTTCAGTTCACCTATAATTATATTGAAATATTCACCTGCACGACTTTACTGTTTTCAAATTTTAGAAGAAATTCAATCATTCTTTTATAACTTCACCTTTACCATATCTTTAATTCAAATCGTATATGTTTGTTATACAACTTTAATTAACTAAGTCCAATTAATTAAAATGAAGTCGTCATTGGCTTGTATGATTTTAACATTTTCACTAAAATCATCTTATCGCACGAGTTCATCTTCTTATGGTGGCTCTTATTCGTGTCTAGTAAGCACGACTAAGCTCTGTATGTAATTCTTTTAAAGGAAACTCAGATATATAATTTCTAAATATAATTGGCCTAATTTTGTAAAAAAAGAAACCCTTTTCTATTAATTATCCATTTGTGAAATTATTTTTTTATATTATTGAAATTATTCATCTCAAATTTTATAAAATATGAATAATAAAAACAACAATATAACAAACTAATTTATATTAATATATTATGATCTATATAAAAGAGATATTAAATAATTGAAAATTAATATTATAAGATTTTGTACATATTATTTATTAGGAAGTTTAAAAGAAATATTCTATAGAAAAACATTCAATTATGTAATATATATATATATATATATATATATATATATATATATATAAAAAATCCCTCCATCTCAAGGTGAAATTTTTTCAAATATTTAACAAAATCATTTAAGAAAGATTGATAGTTAAAAGATTTAATATATAATGGATGTATTATAAAAAATTCAAGATAATATATATATAATCCAACCATCTCAAGTGATTTTTTTTCAAATCTTTAACAAAATCATTTAAGAAAGATTGATAGTTGAAGATTTAATATATAATGATGGATCTATTAAAGAAGAATTCATGGATAATTATATATATATATATTATAGATATATATATATATATATTTATAATAATCCAATCATTTCAAGTGAAATTTTTTCAAATCTTTAACATAATCATTTAAAAAAGATTGATAATTAAAAGACTTAATATATAATGATGGATTTATTAAAGAAAGAATCCATGAATAAGAATGAGACTTGAACACCAGTATACAGAGATTAATATAATTTCTAATTCAAAAATAAACAATTTTTTTTTATATAAACATGTTTTCTTATTAAGTTTTTTTCTCCTTAGTGTTGGTCTTTTTATTAGATGTCGTGTACTCAATACTTATTTTTTTAAAAGATATGCGTATTTAATGGATTAGTGAACTATAATTTTACTAACGTATCTTATGATTATGATAAATATATGAAAATTATAGAGGAATTTATGTGTTCCCTCCAACCTCCCTAACAGCCTCTTCTGCGTTGTTTTCATTCACTTCAACCACTTCATCAACAACTTCTTTATTGCTTGAATGATTTGTTATAAGTGTACAACATTTAAAAATGTTGCCCGCACGAAGTTACTCACAGATAAAATGACTTAAGTAAACATCTTACTTAAGTATATTAGCCAAACATGATTATGAAGGCCATAGTGTAATTGAAATGTTCATCATTACTCCTTTACTGCTTGGTTGATGTTAGAAGTTTACAGAGAACGCAACCTAGGTTTGTTAGACGAGAGTGAGAGTTCATTAAGAACAATTCTCTCTGCTTGGTTTAAACTAGGAGTTCATTAAGAACATTCCTCATCTCTCGGTTTGGACCAGGAGTTCACGAAGAATGTTTCTTAGGTTTAGTGGACGAGAGTGAGAGTTCACTGAGAACATTCCTCACCTCTCAGTTTGGACTAGGAGTTCACGGAGAACGTTCCTTAGGCTAAGCGGACGAGAGTAAGAGTTCACTGAGAACATTCCTCACCTCTCGGTTTGGACTAGGAATTCACAAAGAACGTTCCCTAGGTTTAGTGGACGAGAATGAGAGTTCTCTACATCTGGCGGCGCGTGCATTGTTGTCTCCAATGCCGACCACTTTCGTTGGACTCACCACAATCTACTCTCTTTGGATATGACCTTGTTGTGTTGATTGAGTCTCTTTCGATTTTTAGGTTTTTTTCTCTTTTCTGCTTGTTCATGGCTTCTTCCCCACTATCTCTTTGTACCCTTTTTTTGTCACTAGTACGTTTGACCCGTTTATATATACTAAATGTGTCAATGTGCATTTATCTATTGATAAGTTATATGATATTAATTATACAACTTGGGTATCAATCGTGACAACTATTGATTTCGCTGTAGTTACCCCGTTAGTCGAAAGTTAATGCTTAGTTATGCATTGTTATCAAGGGTACTTGTACTTTTCTTTAAACCAAATTTTCATTCGTACAAAACATGTTTTGAAATCTAGGAACACAACAAATTATTATACACCAATGATACTCAATATATTTATGGTGTTTCTTATGATCTTTTCAGTGTTGTTGCTCTTTAACATTAAGACTCTATGGTTGTCGTTGAAGCTATCAAAGTAATACTACTTTTCAAGGCAATTTCAGTATTGCCAAGTAGTATTCAAGAAAGTATATAGGGTTAAAGTAACCTTGAGTCGTCTCCCAACGAATACGCCTTTTAATATTTGAATCTTATGAATGCAATGCAATGTTCAAGAATAAAAATGATGTTTGGAGAAAGTTTAAAGAACAAATAAGAAATTTAAAAATGATTATAATGAAATAGGCTAATTCCACTGCTTTTCCAAGATAGATTCATCATCGGTTATTCACAGATAATTGTTCAATTGATTATTATTTAAGTTTCAAATTAATTAAAGTACATTCTTAATTAATTTGAGGGCGATCAAGCACTTAACCAAAGTAAATTCTCAATCAAATGCAAAATCTTTCTAGATTATTCACAATGAATTCAACCAAAGTACATTCTCAATCAAATCCTATTATGTTTAATCATGTCTATTCTTAAATCGCCTAACCAAATTAAAAACTAATCAATCAAAGTAAATTCTTAATTGATTATAGTTGAAATTATTACTACCAATCAAAGTACATTCTCAATTGATAGTAAAAACCAATTAATCATATGAAAGTTCCTAAATTAAATCAAAGTAGATTCTCAATTAAATCTAGAAACCCTAGAACTCATATAATCAATATGCATGTAGATTCAAACACATTATGATGCAAGAATCTTTGCTTTTAATTTGATAGAGAGATGAAAGACATAGAGAGAGAATAACTTAAAGCAATAATCAAAATAAACAATTGCATTAACTCAATCTAACCTCATAATCCATAATGGAATTATAGCAAAATAGTCCTAGATGCTTAGCTCTCCATGAATGGAGTTGAATACAAGATGAAATAAGAGAGAGAAGTGGTGAATGAATAAATGAAGTGAAGTCCCTCTTAGGTCTCTTTATATAGGGCTTGATTGGGCTTGGACTCTGAATATTCAGTTGACAAAATCTTTTATCTTATATCTTCCAAATAACTAAAAGATTTAGATAATTATAACATTATTTGGAAGATATTTTTTGTTGATATTCTCAAATTAAATTAATTCAACAACTGAATTTTATCTTTTAGCTTTTCTGACTTTCCAAAATTGCACAAATGCCCTAAAATTTCTTCTATCTGCACTTTAGTCCCTTCTGAATTTCCCAAAATTGCACTAGAAGTCCCTATTTGACCAGAGAAGGCTTGTTAACCATCTTTGACTCATATGGTCGTGGCCAATGGGAACTCGCCACGTGTCAGCCCCTTTCCCACCCAAAATTAGGGTTTTGTAGATTGGGGGAAAGGGCTTTCTCTGTGCCGCCACTTTGCCGTCATGAGGAAAAGAGGAGACGCTTTCGGCACCGCTGTTGCAAACTGTCTTCGCTGATGGAGGAAGAAAAAGGGAAATCCGCGATTTCCATGGTGCTCTCGGTGGCGACAACAATTTTGATTTCTGTTTTGGGATCTGTGTTTGCTTTGCAAGTAGTGGAGAAGATGAAGAAGCGGCAATGGGTGGCGGCAAGGCGTGAAGAACTCGCGAAGAAGAAATGTTGCGCGATGGTGGAGATATTCACCCAATGGTGGCCTCGCGACGATGGTCTTCGCGATTCTGGGTGGCTACGGCGAGACTCTATGGTGGCCTGTAGTGGCGCGGCGGCAAGGTGGTGGCAGAAGGTGATGTGCGGCATGCGATGGCTGCCATGGAGGATAGCGGCGTGGTGCACGATAAAGGAGGAGAGTGATAGAGGACTTGCAGCTCTGGTTTGGGGTTGGCTGTTGAGAAGCTCGCGAGGAAGAAGATGGTGGCCGACGACGTGGTTGTTTGGATCTGCGGCGTGGTGGCGCGATGATGATGGCTGCGACGACGCATGGCCTGGCAGAAGCGGAACGACAGCTAGGGTTTCAATGGGTTGAAAATGATGCTCATGTGTTAGGGTTGAGGTGGCGTGTTCTGATTGGTTCACTAGTGAGTGCAAGGATCAGTGGTGTGACATCATCTGAGTGGTTCAATCTGTTAGTGGTGGACTGCCATGTGGCATGATTTGGTGAAGTTTGGCTTAGGAGGGGTATGGGTAGGGAAATTTAGGAGGTGTATTTAGAATATGGTTACCATTTGGCTTAGTATTGGGCCTGGTTAAGAGAAGAGGGGTGTATGTAGGGAAATTGGGAGGTGCAAGGGTAAAAGTAGCCTGTTTGGCCCATCTGTACATTATTTTCCAAATAAAACCTGATTTTAGGCCTTAATTTGCAATTTAGATCAATAAAGCTTTAATTTCAGCTGCACAAATAAATATTAGAAAATGGTTTAAACCCTTGGTTGGTCCTCAAGTTTTTTGGAGAATCTCAAGTGGTCATCGTTTTTATTTCGGTCTCAATTGGGTCCATAAACTTGTAAAATTAAGCCAATTAAGCCCTGACCGTTAAGTTTTCATAGATGGCGTTAATTCTTGATGACGTTGTTCACACATAATATGTTGATGTGTATTATTTGATTACGTGGAATTTAAATTTTTTATTTAAATTAAGGAATTATGAGATGGTAAAATTTAATTGGTTTAGGTTAAAATTTAGGGATTTTGTTTTTTCAAAGGCTTTGAGTTAGGAGAGTGACGATGTAGAGATCGGAGCCGGCAATAATAGAAGAGTCAGTGGAGGCGTGGATCTTGGTGCGGTGGAGGAAGGCGACGATGTGGATCTTGTATTCGATTGCTTACAAGGTTTTGTGCTTGCTTTATGTTTTCTTTTTTCTTTTTTTTAATTCTTTGTTTTTATATTTCAGGTGCTGGTCAGAAAAGCTAAGAATCAGTATACTTGGAAAGGCTTTTCTGCGATTTCCGAGGCTTTGCAGGAACTCAAGGTTGTTTTTCTTCTGAAATTAAATGAATATGTTGGACTATTGGCGTTTAAGATTTGATGTTTATTTTATGTTTGGAGACCAAGAAAAAAATGTTGAAGGAAATCATCGGCTTCGAGGAAACATAAATGTTCTTCTTCTGGGTGATTTAGGAACAGCGACGTCTCAATTTCTCAAATATAATTTATCAAGCTAGTATAATAGATTTTTATTCTGAAGTTTTTAATTAATTCTCCACTTCCATTCACTCAACTGTTGCTTTGTAAGTCTTTGAGATTTGGTTCTCTTTGCTTAATACTTTTCTTCTCCCTCATATTTGGTTTCGCAGAGGAAGATGAAGGCGCGATTTAGGCTTCGCGATTTTGAGGTTTTGCCCTACAGAAGGTTATAGTGATTATACAGGAGGTGGTTACAGTGATTATTATGTAGGAGACGTCAGGTTCGTTGATGGTGGTGCGTTGATTGTGCTGTTGGTGGTTCGCGTTTTGTGTTGCGATTTGGCTTCTTCTAAAGGTTTTTACTGGTTCGCGAAGAGAGATTGATCATGGCTACTAATGGCTGATGAGGTTAATGGAGGATGAGATGCTCTGTGGATGACGACGAATGAAGCTTCTAGGGTTTTTTTTGAAACATTTTCAGAATAGGAATGTTGCTTCCATAGTTTCTCTATTTTTTTTCTTTTTTTTTACTTTACTAAATTCCGTGTCATAATTTAATTATTTCCACGTAATAAAATATCCACGTCAGCATATTCACTATCATCACATTTTAACGCCGTCTATAAAAACTTAATGGTCAGGACTTAATTGGCTCAATTTTACAAGTTTATGGACCCAATTGAGACCGAAAAAAAAACGATGACCCACTTGAGATTCCCCAACAAACTTGAGGACCAACCAAGGGTTTAAACCTTAGAAAATCCAAGAATAATTTATGCGCTAAAACTCGCTTTTTACGTCTCTTTTTTTCTCAAACCCAAAATTCCAATCATCACAAATTCACTTTAAATCAATCATTTAAGCACATGAATCTCATAAAAAATTTTAATTTTAAAGCATAATGATACTCAATATATTTATGGTGTTTGTTATGATCTTTTCAATGTTGTTGTTCTTCAACATTAAGACTCTATGGCTGATTATATGGGAAAAATTCATGCTCTTTTTCATGAATTTAATGAGTTATTGTCTCCTACCTCTACTCTTGCTCAACAAATAGAGCACTGGTCAAAGTTCTTCAAGAGTTATGGAGTACATAGCCTTGCTGATAAATATTCCTATATCCGTAATCAAACTTTGGGTTCATATGTTATACTCACTTTGACTTCTACTTGTTCTACTCTTTTGTGTGTACCTACTAAACCCATCAATGATACACATGTTTATGTTGATGATTCCTCTACATTAGCATTTTAATGTGATGATCATCACTCTCGCAAGCTGGGAAAAAGACGTCACAAGTGTGACCATTGTGCCATGTTAGGCCACAAGATTGATAGGTGTTATTCATTATACCATTGCTCCTACCTCATAATCACCTACTAAAGATCCTTTTTCATCTAATATTGTCGATGACTTTGTTATTTTCAATAAATTTCTCAAATGGTATAAGGATCTACAACCTTCTAGTTCCATTGCATTTGTATCACACATAAGTAAATGTTTTGTTGGTTTAACTCCAACTTCTTTTCTTGGTCCTTGAGTTCTTGACTCAAGAGCCATAAAACACATTACTGATAACAAATTATTGTTTTCCTCTTTATGCTCTCCAGATCCTTTACCTTTTGTTATAATGGCAGATGAGTTTAGAATTTTAGCTCATGGTATTAGAATTGTTAACTTTTTTCCTTTTTTATCCATTGATAATGTTCTTTATGTTTCTGGGCTCATTTTAACTTATTATCCATTAGTTGTCTAACTCTCTCTTGATTGTGTTATTTATTTTAACAAAGATTATGTTTATTTACAAGATCAAAGTTTGAGATAGGTGATTGGAACCAAATGTGAGTCTTAGTCTCTATTATCTTCGTCCTTCTATTAGCACGATTATAGATTTTCCATCTCTTCTTCATGCTTAGTTAGGTGATTTTAGTCTTGCCAAATTGCAGTAACTTGTTTCTAACTTCTCAAAGTTGTCCAATTTGGTCTGTGAGTCGTGTCAATTACGAAAACATATATGTAATTCCTTTCCTCATAATGTTTTACAATTTGCTTAATCTCATTTTGCTTTAGTCCATTTTGACATTTAAGGACTAGTTGTGTTAAGTCTAATTTAGGTTTTCAATATTTCATTACTTTTATTGATGATTATTCCAATCACACTTGGCTATTTTTAATAAAAAATTGTTTTATATCTTTAAAACCTTTTATAATGAAATTAAACTCAGTTAGATATTTCTATTCAAACTTTGCGAAGTGATAATTGCCATTAATATCTTACCCATTCTATATTTATATGGCTTCTCATGGTATTCTCCATCAAACTTCATGTGCTTATATACCTCAACAAAATGGGGTGGGTGAGCACAAAAATAGACATATTATTGAAACGACTCACACTCTTTCTAATTCATGGTAACATTCTTCAATATTTTTGGGTGATGCTATTATTACTGCAAGTTATCTCATTGATCACATGTCCTCTTCGATTGTAGATAATAAAATATCTCATTCTATTTTATTTCATCATGAACCCCTTTATCCCTTACCTCTAAATTTTTTTTGGGTCTACATGTTTTGTTCATAATTTTAGTCTTGGTGTTAATAAATTATCTCCTTGATCACAAATGTGTATTTTTAGGCTCTACTAGATCACAAAAAAATGATACAAGTGTTTTTCTCCTTCTCTTAACCGCTATTTTCGTTTTTGCAGATGTCACCTTCAATTTTGTTTTTGATATGTCTCCCTCTAATACAATCAATATTCCTATTATTTGTGCTCCTCTAATTGTACCTAGTCCACCATATGTGTCTCAACAACCACCAAGTGACTCAATTCAAGTGCCAACTACTTTGTCTCCTCCAACTCTAACAACTGAGTTTGCCCTTCCAATTGCCTTTTGTAAAGGTATACGTTCTACTCATAATCCCTCTCAACATTATATTGTTTTAAGTTATCATAGATTGTCTTCACCTTTTTATAACCGCCTTTTGTCTATTTTTTTTGTGACCATCCTAAATTCTGTCAGTGATGCCTTAGTCCATCCTGGTTGGTGTTAGGCCATGCTAGATAAACTTTTTTCTCTTCAGAATAGTGGAGCTTAGGAACTTGTCCCATTACCATCTAGAAAATATGTTATTGGTTGGAGGTGGATTTTTGCTATCAAAGTTGGTCCTGATGGAACTATTGATTGCCTCAAAGCCCGTCTTATAGGCAAAAGTTACATACGAATTTTTGGGTTGGATTATGGTAATACTTTTTCTTTAGTGGCAAAGATGGCATCTGTTCATTTATTTATAGCCATAGTGACTATTCAACAATGACCTATTTATTAACTAGATGTCAAGAAAGCTTTCCTTAATGGAGATTTGCAAGAAGATATTTATATGGAGCAACCATCAAGATTTGTTCTCAAGTTTGGTTTGAAAAATTTAGTAATGTTGTTCAACAATTTGGTATGACTTGGTGTGAGACAAATGATTTAGTCTTTTATCATCACTTGAATATTAAATGTTTCTATTTGATTGTATATGTTGATGACATTATTCTTACAAGGAGTGACAGTCATGACATCTTTCAGATAAAACAACAATTTTGCAACCATTTTCAAACCAAAGGTCTTGGTAAACTTAGATATTTCTTTGGTATTGAGGTGACACAATCCAATGATGGAATTGTTATATCTCAAAGGAAGTATGCATTGACTATTTTTGGAGAAAACTGAGTAAATGAATTCAAAATCTGTTGACATATCCATGAATCTTAATACTAAACTTATACCAAGATAGGGGATCCTATGTTTGACCCTGAGTAGTATAAAAGATTAGTTGAAAAATTGAATTATCTTACTGTTACCCATCTTGACATTTCCTTTGGAGTTAGTGTGGTAAACCAATTTCTTAATTTCCAATAACCATTCAAGAGTGGTTTGTTAATCAAATGCTGATTGGGTAAGATCTCCTTATGCTAGAAGATTTATATTCAGATATTGTGTTTCCATTGGTAGTAACTTAATTTCTTGGAAAAACAAGAAACATAGTGATGTCGCAAGATTTAGTATAGAAGCATAATATGATATCAACCACTCATGATTTTGTTTGACTTAAACAATTACTTAAAAAGTTACAATTTCAAAATGTCATTCAAATAACACTTACACGTGATTATCTTTTATTTTATTTTTTATTAGTTTATTATTATTTTTTATTTGTATATTAAATTTATCTGTATTTTTTTTATTATAAATATAATATTGTATATATATTATCCTATATATATTTAACAAAAAGAAATTAATAATATCCAACACTTATAATTCTTTTGAATTTGATTTTCATTTAAAGACTTTTTATTTTGAAATCCCTACTTGTGATGTATAATTTACTTCTCTTTAGTTTTTTGGTCTTATTTTTTTTTTCTCTTCTTTCTTTCCTCTGTGTTATCCAAATAAACTCTAAAATCGGCCGAGATTTTTTTTCTTCCTTAATTTACAGCCAAGTTGTTGCAGGTAATTTTACAAAGCAAACCCGTCTGTGGAATTCTTCCAAGTGGGTTTATTCGGAGAAAAGTTCGTTGTCGTAATTATTGAGTAAATTCAAAGAACCATCGGTGATGAATGATCTCGATGTTAACTGTTCGTCATAATCAAATACTTAGTAGGTTCTGTCAGCTTGATATTTGAGTTAGTACACGCACACTGATATTCTTCTCCTTATCCTCAATCTCTTTACTTATTAGACCACAAAGAAACAGTGTTCAGTGTTTCGACTGTTTGGTGTTGGCCTAAACGACCTTTTCCTCAGACCAGTCATTAAAGGAATGTGAGCAAAGTCTGCTCTAGGGATCTCACCTGCCCAGTAAGGTACAGTTCTAATCCTTCGTACCCTTTCCTGGCTTTCACATTTTGCATCCTTTCCTTCCAGAGTATCATCTATGGACCTTGCATCTGTACATTGATGATCTTGCTTTTTCAGAAGAATATGCCGACAACTGTGCGTATGTGGGTTCTGTTTTTTAGGGGAATGTGAGTTAAAAGCTGGATGCTTTTTTCCTCAACTGCTTTTCTCTTGAACCGCTATCTTCATTTCCCTTATTTGGAAACATTATCTTAGTTTTCACTTTTCATGTTTTGGGTTTTTTTTAGTATTTTCGGTTTTTTCATGGTTTCATTCATAAGGTGTGTTCTGGGTATTTTGCACTGGATTTTGTTCAGTTTCAGCTCATATACCCGCATCCTCGTGTGAAATTGTCCTTCATTTGTTGGATTGTTGGGAGAAAGCTTTGATCTTTCTTGATAAAAGTTTATCTTTTATTCATCAAAGGTTAATTTTTTTTTAATAAAGAAGAAAGAACGAAGAAGAATAGAATATTCCTTTTATAAAGCTTGAGCATGTTTTAGTCGCTAATATAGAGTAGGTACTTGTGAATTTCTGGCTTCTCCATTCATGTTCTTTAGCTTAATTCATTGTAACTTTGAAGTGCTACCCCGGCTTATGTTATTACCTACCTTCATTCGACCCATTTTTGGAGTGTTGGGAACGCTAATTGCTCTCCCCCCTTTTTCAAGCTTCGGATTAGAAAATTCAGAAAAAAAAAAACATTTGGTGCCCTCGAAGGTTTTATTTGAATAAAATGGTAGAGCTACAACATGATTTTCCTTACATTTTGTGTATTGGAGATATCTAGGCAACTAACTTTCCAAGATTATTGTTTTTTTATATAAAAGAGGAGAAAACATCAACATGTAGCTGAGTCACAGGATTTTTTAACAAGTTCTAAATATTTTATTACTCCCTTTTCTAGGTGCAATTATCTTGAAATAGCAGCAATTTGCAAACATGGTGCTGGGGAAGAATTCCCGAGGCGAGGGGAGGAACATGCAAAACTACTGTTCAACGGTTTCTATAGCTGTGTTCGTTGCATTTTGTTTGGTTGGTGTATGGATTATAATGTCAACCATTGTTCCAATTCAGAATTCAGTCATTCAGGTATCTGAGACCATTAGTGATGTAAAAGATGTACAGAGTGATTCCACGCAATTTGAAGAAAAATCTGGTGATATACCAGAAGAACCAAGAGAGGGAGATAGCCAGACTCTTAAAACTCAGAGCGATGGCTTTGCAGACAGCCAGAATGAACAAAAGGAAATTGGAGAATTGTCTGATAAAATGGCTAACGAAAACCAGGAGGTTGTTAGGGAGAGCGCAGATGAAAAGAATGATTTTGAGAAGGATCCCGGGAATACTGCTGAGGAGAATGATCAAATGAGGAATGTCAAGCCGAGCACTGACGAGAAGGAGAAAGAATCAGATGGAACATTAAATTCTGACTCCGCAGAAACAGAAACTTTGAATGGTCAAGTTCATAATGACGAGCTCATAGGATCAAAGGAAACTTTAGAGGAAAAGGAATCTAACAAGAGTGCACATGATAACAAATTAGGGACAGAAAAAAGTATGGATAAAGTTACACAACAGGATGAGATAGTTAATGAGACTGAAGAGGAGATAGCAAAGATAAATACACATTCTGAAACAACACAAAGTTCTGGAGAGAGTAACACAGATAGCCATGAAAATAGTCAAGCTTCAAAAAACGATTTTATTACTGATACACAATCAGAAACTTTGATTGAAACTAGCGCTGAAAATGGAACCTGGTCAACTCAAGCCACAGAGTCACAACATGAAAAGGAATTACAGAAGTCTTCAGTTTCTATTGACAGCAGAAGGTATGATTGGAAACTTTGTAATACAACTACCGGATCAGAGTATATTCCTTGCCTTGACAATTGGCAAGCAATTAGAAGGCTTCAAAGCATAAGGCACTATGAGCATCGTGAGAGACACTGTCCTGATGAAGCTACCACTTGTCTTGTTTCTCTGCCCGAGGGCTATAGAAGCCCAATTAGGTGGCCCAAAAGCAGGGAAATGGTATGCAATACATAAACTTGATGAAAGCATCATATTGTTACTTGTAGTGAAATTCAATATTTTGGTGCCCCTTGCAGATATGGTACAAGAATGCCCCACACACAAAGCTTGTAGAAGTTAAGGGTCATCAAAACTGGGTTAAAGATGCTGGTGAATACCTTACTTTTCCAGGTGGGGGAACTCAATTTAAACATGGGGCTCTTCATTACATAGAATTCATTCAGAAAGTAAGCCTTTGAGTTTCTGTCTTGCAATGCTATCAATGGCTCGCAAATATGTTGTTCTGCATAACCAACTACTGTTAGAACCTGATTCTTATTGATGGGAAAACAGAAGCCTCTTTCTTAAGTAACATAATGACATGCTGTCCACATAATATATTGACATTTCTTTGGAGGAAGTTACATCATTTATAATTTTTGTGCTTTCGCTTACACCTTTCTTTTGTAAATTGCAATGAGATAAAGCCATTCCATACATTTTTATCAGTCCTGATTATGGAGCCGATGTCTGGTTCAGACGTTGTAAAAGTGTGAATTGCAATAAATCTATATGATTCCTGCAATAGCTGTTTTTTCTCTTTCTTTTATTTTTGGTGATTTTACACTCTTGTAATACAGGGCACATAAGTTTCTAGAATATTTTATCATCTTAGACATAGTAATAGTTATCCTAAATTTGAGCTGACCTGTGTCATGTAAACTTTCATCTTATTGCACCTACTTTATTTAGCTTTTCTTGTTTTGCTTTGTCATTTACTCGTTGCAATATCACATCACACTGTAAGCTTGTATGATTACAGTGCCTTTCAAACTTGTAAATTCATTGTCTTGAAAATTTAGCAGTGTTTTGCACATCCTGCTCATAGTTATTGTGATGTATATGTCATTCTCCTCATAAATGGGCGTTTGTATAATGATGCAGTCTCTTCCTAAAATTGCATGGGGGAAGAGAAGTCGAGTGATATTGGATGTTGGGTGTGGGGTAGCCAGCTTTGGAGGCTATCTGTTTGAAAAAGACGTGCTGACCATGTCATTTGCTCCTAAAGATGTGCACGAGGCACAAGTACAATTTGCTCTGGAACGGGGAATTCCTGCCACACTAGGTGTCATGGGCACCATAAGATTACCCTACCCAGCTTCTGTCTTTGATCTTGTCCACTGTGCTCGTTGTAGAGTCCCTTGGCATTTAGAAGGTATGATAAACATTTCAATGGATTTTTTTTTCTCACTTACGCATGATGGTTCTAGTAATATATTCGTTGTACAATGCAGGTGGCAGGTTACTCTTAGAGCTTAACCGTGTCTTAAGACCTGGAGGATACTTTGTATGGTCTGCTACTCCAGTGTACCAAAAGGATCCAGAAAGTGTTGAGATTTGGAAAGGTACCCTATTAAACCCAAATTCATGTTCCTCTAATCAATGAAGTGATGAGTAGATGTCACGCAAAATCTGAAAACTATTTTGTTGCAGCGATGGGTGAAATTACAGTGTCAATGTGCTGGGATCTGGTGGTAATTGCAAAGGACAAATTGAATGGAGTGGCAGCAGCAATATATAGAAAACCAACTGACAATGAATGCTATAACAGCAGAATAAAAAATGAGCCACCCATGTGCAACGAATCTGATGATCCAAATACAGCCTGGTAACTATTTTTATATTGAGCAATAGGCATAAATAGGATTCTAATATACGGTGGAATAGAAGCAACTTTTTGAAAATTTCCTAATAAGAATGAGATTAAAAAAATAATGACAACACTAATCCAAATGATTCAGGAGTCTTTTCTTCCAAGAAATATGAATTTATAACTGTTTATTGATGTATAAAGTAAATAATTTTTTTCTTCTGAAATTTGTGCAAGCTTTCTTTTGTTTGGAGATCCATAATTTTTTCTTAAAAGTTTTGCAAGTATAAATTGTTGGTATTTGGAGAGTACTGTTATGCTTGCCTGCACCTATCAATTTGTGTGTGAAGCTTGAGAAAAAGAACGAGAATCTTTATAGTTAATACTGAAATAAACTGACGTATTCTTCTATTAAAATCACTTCTGGGCTTGAATTGCTAGAGTCACTTGTTCGATTAAGAAAAAGAAAAAAGAAAAAAGGAAAATGGAATTGAACATCTAAAAATTAATCACTGAGGTTGAAATTGCTGAGAGTGTTCATAATGCATTACTTAGTGGGAGAAAATTCCTTTTTTACAATGTTTTTATCTTTTGTGATGTGTTCCAACTTGCATGTCTTCAGGAATGTATCACTACAGGCTTGTATGCACAAAGTGCCCATTGAGGCATCAGAGCGTGGATCAATCTGGCCTGAGCAATGGCCACTAAGGTTGGAGAAACCACCTTACTGGATAAACTCTCAGGCTGGTGTTTATGGAAGAGCTGCTGCCGTTGAATTCACTGCTGACTACAAGCATTGGAAAAACGTTCTATTCCGCTCATATTTGAATGGAATGGGCATCAATTGGTCTTCAGTAAGAAATGTGATGGACATGAGAGCTGTTTATGGAGGGTAACGGTTTATTTGTACTTTTGCATATTCCTGGTTCCTCTTTGAAATGGAAATTAGTTGCATTTTTGTTCTTTTTATTCGATTTAGTCTGGTGAAAAATCATTATTTTGTACAATGCATCTCTTTCTTTTCTCCCCTAACAATGTTTCCACAAGCAGAATTGTAGGAAAATGAGTAGATATTCTACTTTAGTGCCCACTAATTTCATGTGGTGTTTACCAAAAGAATAAGACACCATTTTGGTCCTTGAAATATTTGAGGTTGGTCACATTAATTCCTGACAGATGGGAATCACAATTTTCATCTCTAAAAGATGAAAAAGTCGTCACTTTAATCCTTTTGTTACATTGCTAATGTTGACTGAATTGATTGACATTTTAATCCTTTGGGGTGGAAATGGTGATTTCTATTTTTGAACTACTAATATGTTTCATTCGTCGGAAGGATTATCAGCTCTTTCAAGTACACTTCAGTATTTCACTCTTTTCCTTCTCTGTTATTCTTATTTTAATCCTTTTGAAAATGATAATTGTTTGTATATTTTGTTCTTTAGATATATCCTTTTAGTAATAACAACTTGTGAATAATTCCTTGTCTTAACTAGCAAGACTTTTTTGGGTTTATGCTTACAGACTTCATTGTCAAATATACCTTGTTTAGTATTATTTTTTTCTTTTCTCTCGCGTCTTCAGGTTTGCTGCAGCACTCAGAACCCTGAGAGTGAATGTCTGGGTAATGAATGTGGTTCCGATTGATTCTCCGGACACACTGCCTATAATATATGAGCGTGGATTATTTGGTATCTATCATGATTGGTGTGAATCCTTCAATACATACCCTAGATCCTATGATCTTCTTCATGCAGATTCTATATTATCAACACTTAAGAAAAAGTATGTTCAGTAACTTTAAAAGTTGTATACGAAGAAATCTCCTTGGTCTTTAAGCATCCTTCTGATTTAACTGACATTTGGATTCAGGTGCAACATAGTGGCAGTGATTGCAGAAGTGGATAGGATCCTAAGACCAGAAGGTTATTTGGTGGTAAGAGACAATGCTGAAACTATTGGTGAGATAGAAAGCATGGCTAAGTCTCTACACTGGGATATTCAGCTGACATATTCAAAAAATGGGGAGGGATTACTTTGCATTCAGAAGACATTCTGGCGTCCAACAAAGGTTGAAACAGTTGCATCAGCCATTGCATGATTAGGATGCTTCACTATCTTAGTTTCAAAGTTTGAAATAGCTATTCGTTTACTTCTATGGTTCTATTGTGGAAGAGTGTCACATTCACTTCTCTATATAATATTCAATATTGTTTAATGTAAATTATACACACGACTTGCTAAATAGTCCGTTAGCACTCACTTATCTGCACAGTAGCCTGTCAAAACACCATTTTAATTGAAATTACCAATATGGCAATTTTTTTTTTTTAAATTTCCATAGATGAGTCCCCGTCGTGCTTGGAAGGACGAAGTAGCAGTTCAAGTACGACTTCGTTTTTATTAACTTTCTCTTGTTTCCATATTGAAAATGTGCTTTGTAATTAATATGTATATTCTTAATTCATTTAGATATTGTGTTTAGAAGTATGATTTGAAGTTTTTTTTTTCAAATTTTAAAATGAAATTATGCTTGTAAGCAGGGAAGGTAAATAAATCAGTACTCGTAAATATTGTCTAAATTCATCTTTATTTGAATGAGAAATTTTTGCATTGATTATATATAGGTTTTGATAATATTATATTTTTTTAATTGAGTATGAGAACGATATTTATACATATCCTTATTTTATGAAATTTAGATCATTAAAAGGTAATCTAATATATATATATATAATTTTTAGTTTAGTTTCATGAAATTTTTTTTTACCTTCAATTTTTAATATTTAATCGCATAAATCCTTTGTTTAATAGATAATATAAAAAAAACATATAAAAAAACTTATCTTTTGTTTTATTTAAAGATATTTTGTTTTGTTAAAACAATTTTGATTATCTTTTAGGAGTTCTACTAGTGTGATAAATGATTTTTTTTTAAATCTTCAAAGTTTTTTCTTTTCCAATTTTGTTGAATAATGTATTAAATTGTTTTTTCCAACACAAATTTGAACATTTTTATTTTTTTTAATATTTTATTTGTTGTTTATTTTTATCACTATGTTTGTTATTATTTCTTATTTGTATATTTTGGACTTAGCCCATATTACTTTTATTATAAATAGAGAACCCTATGTGTATATTCAGTACAAGGGAGATTAATCCCATACATAAATTTCACTATATTCAACATGGTATCTAGAGTCGCCGTTATAAACTTTTATTATAAGGTTCTTTGTTCGTTGGCCCTACCCACTACAACCGTCGTCGTCGTTAGAGTCGTTGTCGCCGTTGTCTCCGTCACCAGAGCATTAGTTTCAACTTATGACAACAATTTTTCTCAGTCTCGGCCAAGCAACCACAACGTCGTCAAGATCACCAACCACCTTCATTGGACTCATCACAACCTAGCTGTGTTGATTGGGCCTCTTTTGAGTTTTAGGTTTTTTACTTTCTCGCTTGTTCATGGCTTCTAACCCGTCCATTTATACTAATTATGTCAATGTGCATTTATCTATTGACAAGTTAGATGATACTAATTATGCGACTTGGACATCATACGTTAAACTTTGGCTTAAGAGTTAGGGGTATCTTGATCATATTACTCAGAACGTGACAACTATTGATTCCACTGTAGTTACCCATTGGTTGAAAGTTGATGCTCAGTTATGCATTGTTATCAAGGGTACCCTTCATTCCTCTTTAAAACAAATTTTTCGTTCCTACGAAACATGTTTTGAAATCTGGGAACACGCCAAATTATTATACACCAATAATACTCAATGTCTTTATGGTGTTTGCCATGATCTTCTCAATGTTCTTGCTCCTCGGCGTTAAGACTCTATGACTGATTATATGGGTAAAATTCATGCTCTTTTTCATGAGTTCAATGAATTATTGCCTCCTGCCTCTACTCCTGCCAAAGAAATAAAGCAACGGTCAAAGTTCTTCATGCTACTAGCATTGCACGACCTTGCTGATGAGTATTCTCATATTCATGATCAGATTTTGGGTTCATCTATTGTTCCCACTTTGACTTCTACTTGTTTCACTCTTTTGCGTGTACCTAGTAAACCCATCAATGATACATATGTTTCCTCTACGTTGGCATCTCAACGTCATGAACGCAATCACTCTCACAAACCGGGAAAAGGACGTCTCAAGTGTAACCATTGTGGCAAGATAGGCCACACGATTGACAGGTGTTATGCATTACATGGTCGCCCTCCTAAATCTGCTGTAATTGTTCAAACTATTTCTCCGTCACAATCACCTACTAGGGATCCTCCTTCATCTGATATTACTGATGACTCTGTTATTTTTAGTAAATTTCTCAAATGGTATAAGGATCAACAACCTTCTAGTTCTACTGCATATGTAGCACACACAAGTACATCTTTTATTGGTCTGAGTCCATCTTCTTCTCTTAACTCTTGGGTTCTTGACTCGGGAGCCACAGATCACATTACTGGTGACAAATCTTTGTTTTCCTCTTTGTCCTCTCTGAATCCTTTACCTTCTGTTACAATGGCTGATGGATCTAGAGTTTTAGCTCATGGTGTTGGGACTGTTAACAATTTTCCTTTTTTATCCATTGATAATGTTCTTTATATCCTTGGGTCTCCTTTTAAGTTATTATATGTCAGTCGTCTAACTTGTTCTCTTGATTGTGATATTTCTTTTAACAAAGATTCTGTTTGTTTACAGGACTGAGGTTCGAGACAGGTGATTGACACTGGATGTGAGTCTCATGGTCTTTATCATCTTCGCCCCTTTACATATATTGGTGCAATTATGGAGTCTCCATCTCTTCTTCATGCTCAGTTAGGTCATCCCAGTCTTTCCAAATTGCAACAACTTGTTCCTAGCTTATCCAAGTTGTCCAATTTGGTCTGAGTCGTCTCAATTAGGCAAACATATTCGTAGTTCCTTTCCTCGTAGTGTCTCACAACGTGCTTCGTCCCCTTTTGCCTTAGTTCATTCTGACATTTGGGGACCTAGTCGTTTTAAGTCTAATTTAGGTTTCAATATTTCGTTACTTTTATTGATGATTATTCTAGATGCATTTGACTGTTTTTAATGAAAAATCGTTCTGAGTAATTGTATCTTTTTCAAACCTTTTATAATGAAATTAAAACTCAGTTTGGTTTTTCTATTCAAACTTTGCATAGTGATAATGACCATGAATATCTTTCCCATTCTTTTCAACAATTTATGGCTTCTCATGGTATTCTCCACCAAACTTCATGTGCTTATACACCTCAATAAAATGGGGTGGTTGAGCACAAAAATAGACATCTTATTGAAACAACTCGTACTCTTTTAGTTCATGGTAACATTCCTCAACATTTTTTGGGTGATGTTGTTCTTACTACATGTTATCTCATTAATCGCATGCCCTCTTCTGTTTTAGAAAATAAAATACCTCATTCTATCTTATTTCCTCATGAACCCCTTCATCCCTTACCTCTAAAAGTTTTTTGGTCTACATTTTTTGTTCATAATTTTGGTCCTGGTCTTGATAAGTTAGCTCCTCGATCACACAAATGTGTTTTTTTAGGCTTTAATAAATCAAAGAAAGGATACAAGTGTTTTTCTCCTTCTCTTG
This sequence comes from Vigna umbellata, assembly GCF_029865625.1. Classification (NCBI taxonomy): domain Eukaryota; kingdom Viridiplantae; phylum Streptophyta; class Magnoliopsida; order Fabales; family Fabaceae; genus Vigna; species Vigna umbellata. Next base: position 39,338,844 of record NC_142166.1, read on the forward strand.
ATCTTTATTTTATATCTACAGATGTCACCTTCAATGAGTCTTCCTTTTATTTTAATGATCATTGTTCTTCTGATATGGCTCCTTGTAATACTCTCAATATTCCTATTGTTTGTGCTCCTCCAATTGTGCCTAGTTCACCAGGTGTTTCTCAACAACCACCAAGTGACTCAATTGAAGTGCCAACTACCTTGTCTCCTCCAGCTCCGACAACTGAGTCTACCCTTCCAATTGTCCTTCGAAAAGGTATACGTTCTACTTGTAATCCCTCTACACATTATCTTGCTTTAAGTTATCATAGATTTTCTTCATATTTTTATACCTGCCTTTCGTCTATTTCTTTTATAACCATCCCAAAATTTGTTACTATGCCTTAGCCCATCCTGGTTGGCGTCAGGCCATGCTAGATGAACTAAGTGTTCTTTAGAGTAATGGAACTCTAGATCTTGTCCCATTACCTTCTTGGAAATCTGTTGTTGGTTGCAGGTGGGTTCTTGCTATCAAAGTTGGTCTTGATGGAACTATTGATCGCCTCAAAGCTCGTCTTGTGGTCAAAGGTTACACTCAAATTTTTGGGTTGGATTATGATGATACTTTTTCTCTAGTGGCAAAGATGACATATGTTCGTTTATTTATAGTCATGGTGACTCTTCAACAATAACCTCTTTATCAACTGGATGTCAAAAATGTATTACTTAACGGAGATTTGCTATGGAGCAACCTCTAGGATTTGTTGCTCTAGGGGAGTCTTCTGGGTTGGTATGTCGTCTTCGCAAATCCTTATATGGCCTAAAACAATCTTCTAGGGCCTGGTTTGGAAACTTTTGTAATGTTGTTCAACAATTTGGTATGACTCGGTGTGAGGCAGATCATTCAGTCTTTTACCGTCACTCGAGTGTTGGATCTGTCTACTTGATAATATATGTTAATGACATTGTTCTTACAGGAAGTGATAGTCATGACATCTCTCAGATGAAACAACATCTTTGAAACCATTTTCAGACCAAAGATCTTGCCAAACTTAGATATTTCTTGGGTATTGAGGTGGCACAATCCAATGATGGTATTGTTATATCTCAAAGGAAATATGCACTGAGTATTTTGGAGGAAACTGGGTTGATGAATTCAAAACCTGTGGAAACACCCATGGATCCTAATACTAAACTTCTACCAAAACAGGGGGAGCCTATGTCAATCCCGAGAAATATAGAAGACTAGTTGGAAAATTGAATTATCTTAAAGTTACTCGTCCTGATATTTCCTTTGTAGTTAGTGTGGTAAGTCAATTCCTTAATTCCCCATGTAAAGATCATTGGAATGCAGTTATTTGTATATTAAAGTACATTAAAGGATCTCCTGGAAAAGGGTTACTTATGGTTCTAATAACCATACAATAGTGGTTTGTTATTCTGATGTTGATTAGGCAGAATCTCCTTCTGATAGAAGATCTACATCCAGATATTGTGTCTCCATTGGTGGTAACTTGATTTCTTGGAAATGGGAAATAAACACACTTTTAAACTATTTTTAAAATTGGGTACTTGTTTCTTTTTTTTTATAATTTTTAAAAAATATTTTTTTGATTTAATCAATTTTGTTTTATTAACATTTACAAAATTAATAAAAATTTTAGTTTTCATGAAATTTTATTTGGTATTTTAATTTAAAATTATTGGAAGTGTCATATCGACTGTAAATAATGTCAATTTATAGGATATAAGTGGGTGTAAATCTTACTTTACAAACCAATTTTGTGGGATTGAGTTAGACTTAAAGTTCACTTCTTAAAAAAAATATATACAATTATAATTTCTTAGTAAATATTTAGTATTAAAAAACAACAATACATCATTTTAGTATTGAATATTTTATAATATCATGTTTCCATTTCATGATTTTTTATTTTCTTATAAAAATTAAGGGTTAAATATGTTTTTAGTCCTTAAATTATTGGCCATTTCTGGTTTTCGTCCCTATTTCAAAGTAAGGTACAATTTGGTCCTCATTCTTTCCGAAAACGTTTGTTTTAGTCCTCAAAAACTAACACCGTTTAAAAATTTGGTTCTCATTTAGCAACAAAATGAGGACTAAAACCAAAATTCCGAGGACTAAAATGAACGTTTCGAAAAGAATGAGGACCAAATTGTACCTTACTTTGAAAGAGGGACGAAAACAAAAAAACGACCAATAGTTTAGGGACTAAAAACATATTTAACCCAAAAATTAATTATTGATATTGAAATAGTAAGAAAACAGGTATGAATATGTTACAAGTATACCAATACTTCGTGCAGATGAGATGAGATAAAAATGTTATATTCATTGAATATATGTATGAGAATAAGAATGTATTTTTTGTTTAGAGATGAGTATGAGACAATGAAATTTGTCTTTGCTTGCTTGTTGCCATACTTACTTATAAGTCCAATATTTTTATTTTGTTTTTAAATTTACTTTAAAGTAGTGCTTTTGATTTATTTTTTAGTTTTTGATAATATGATTTGAATTTGGATGCTATTAATTTAGGTGGAGTAGTATTGAAGTATGTTTTTTTAAAAGTAAAACTAAAATATGAATTTGAAATAATATTTTTTAATGGACATTAATAACATGTTAAAAAAATGAAAAAAAGAACTTATTTATGATAGCTTAAGGTAAAAGAGAGCCTCTCCTTTCTTATTTTTGTCTTTCACTCTGGTTCTTGTTGAGTGAGTTTCCTCATAGAGCTTCCTTGGTCGATTAACATTTTACTCACATTGTACTGAGTGATTTTGATAGTGATAATCATTATCTTGATCGGGGCCAGGGGCGTGGAAGTACTCATCTGAGAAGGTGATGAGTGATATGGATCTTTGTTTTTTGTCCACGAGGTGAACGGTTAGGCTTCTAGGGTTCCTTTTTCGTGCGGACGACGGTGCTCCACCTCCTGCTCCTGTTGCCTTAGCGGCGGTCGTCTTAACAAGGGCGACAATCAAGACTTCTACTTCGAGGGGGACTTCTCTTCGATTAGTCTATTAATGTGACCGTTCAACGGGCGATCATGACTCCTACTCTTGCTGTGGCGCCTGATGTCGTAGCGACGATCGTCTTGACGAGGGCGACGATCAGGACTTCTCCTTTGAGGGGGACTTGTCTTCGATCAGTCTGTTTTCACATACTTTTGGAGGTGACCCGCACAAATTAACTCTTTAGTTTTGTCACGAATGGTGTATGCTCGAGGTTCTGGTGATACCTACATTGCTTCTTTCCATCTACATTCCTCAGGGTTGGTTTCTTCTTGATCGGGGGCAGGATATCTGCACTTTGTGCTTCCTCCAAGATTCATGCCCTCGGTGTGTTCAAAGGTGTCTATTGATTGAACTTACCCTCGAGGGAGGTCCTTCGGCTTTGAGCTGCCCCCTATATTCCCTTCGCCAACCAATTTCTTCCTATCCTTTCTATCTCTAGCTAAGGTTGCGGCTTTCTCCTCCCACGCCATCCGATATTCCTAAGAATCGAGCGGTCGACCAGTTTATGGTCCCATATGAGCAGGTCGGGGAACAGAGCGGTCAAACTAAAACTGGAGTTAACGTTCAGGACGGTTATGTTAAGTCTTTCCAATTGAGCCGTAATTAGGTTAGTAATAATTAGAAACCCATATCAAAATCTATAAATACGAGTTTGTGGTATTGTGGTATGTTAGTTATATCAATTACACATTTATTGCTAATACTATCGAACATTTACTGACTTTAACATTAATTTTTTTTGCATGTAATACCCTAATTTGACCAAACAATTACTAGTGGGAGGTGGAGAAAGAACATTAACATGTGCTTAGAATTTTAAGACCAGAAATATATTTGACCTCAATCCCTTGAATCAAAACACAGATACTTACTTATCTTTGTTTTATGTTTTATCGTTACGGAGAATGTAGTTAAGATCTTGGCCTAATTATATCTTTATGCATCAACAATGAAGACTACTCATTATGAGTTTTACGTTAGTCGGGAAATAATCGGACTAAATTTTGCAGAAAATCGGAAATAAACAAACAAAATCATAAAGGACATCTGTTATTCCAATTTCATCGGGATTTTACGTTACATTGCTGTCTCCCACAATCAAGATTAGCTCCATCGTGGATCCACATCATTCTTTTAAAAGTAACCAAGATTTGAAATCATCTCGTGGGACATTACTTTTCTTCCTCATCTTTTGACAAAGCACAGATAAAATTTGTCTACTAAAAATCATGTAAAACAAACGAATCACGAAAGAAGAAAGTAAAGAAGAAACATGTACATGATAATATTATTCCAACTTTGCAAAAGATAATAATAATTGAAAGCAGACTCCGACTTTTTAAAAGAACTTCAGGATCAATGAGTTTGTAATCTAGAAATTCTTTTTTAACAATTTTATCTTATTAATTTGCTGGTATAATATCTAACAATTTGTTTAAGTATTATTTAATTGTCTCATACTTCTTCACTCTTTTATTTGCATATCAAATTCTCTTATTAACTTTAAAACTTTCATGTCTCAACATTTTCATTTCCTTCAAATTCTCTTTTTATATAATTCAAAATTTCTTTGAAAAACTTTAGAAACACAATTCTGATAAGAATCATTTGTGAAATACTTCCAAATAAAACATGACTGTCTTTGTCTTTTTGTTTTCTTCCTGTGTATTTTGATTTGAGCTACCTACTGTGGGATTCATAGCACACTGACTTGAATTTTTGTCAGTGATGAGAAAGCAAAGACCTACATGGTACAATATATTATAAATGATGAATTAAATAAGTTTAATAGAAAAAACCTAAACTTGTGAAATCATAGATATGCCAATTGGAGCAAAAGCAATTGGAATGAAATGAATTTTCAAGATAAAAATTGAATGTGTTGCCCCTTCCAACCTAAACCGCACATAATTTCTTCTGTACCTTAACTTGTCAACAAAAGAAAAGAAAAAGTTAACTTTGTCAAAAAGAGAAAAGATTTAAAAAAGCATACGGCAGATTGAAACACCTTTACTCATTTGACATTGTATTTATCAATGAAAGAGTAAGAATAAGTGTGTTAAACGAAGGTAAAAGAATGTTAAAATAATTTTTTCTTTTAAATTGGAATGTTTGGTTTAGGAAGACTTGGAGTCAATGATAAAGTTCAACAGTCGCATCATATGAATTTTTTAAACTGCCATTTCTATACGTTGTTTAATTTCTATACCGTTGTTTGAATCCATATATAATTGATTTTTAACAAGTTAGTTTTTATAAAATTTATATAAAAATATTAGTCAAATGATATAAGAAAAATAAATAAAATATTATATAGCAAAATAATAAATAGAAAAGAATCTAAATTGCCAAAAAATGAAAATAGATAAAAATATAATAAAGAAAATAAATTGATTTTACTATTTTTTTAAGTTGGATTTATCATCGGTTATATAAAGATTATTGTTCAAATGATTATTGTCTTAGATTTTCAAATCAATAATTAATCAAAATAAATTTTTAATTAATTTGTTGGCAAAGTACATTTTAGATTATTTATATCAAATTCAACCAAATTATATTTTAGATTATTCACATCAAATTCAATCAAAGTACATTTTCAATCAAATTCTATAAATAGAATTAAAGTAAAGTCTCAGTTAAATTTCAAAAATTCTTAAATTCATATGATGAAGGGAATGGTAAAATTGCTACATGTAAGTTCATGTTTTTTTTTTAACTTTTCTTAATTTAAAAAAAATTGTCCACCTGTCAAGTTAACATCTTGTCACATGACATTGATAGTGTCACGTATCAAGTCAGTCTCAGTGTCACATGTCAAGACAATATGGGTGTCACGTGTCAATTTTTTGTATTCAATTTCGTCTCAATTCTCTTTAATTTTGTTCAATTTAGTTTCAAATTTCATTAGTTTTATTCAATTTCATCATAATTTTTTATTTTAGAAGAAAAACTTCATTATTTTTAGAATTTGATGAAAAATTCTTCATTATTTTTAAAATTAGAAGGAAAATTCTAATTTATTTTTAAAATTAGAAGGAAAATTTTAATTTATTTTTAAAGTTATTTTTTCATCATTTTTAAATTGAAAGAAAAATTCTTCATTATTTTTAAACCAACTCTAACCTTATCTTTTTACATGTAAAAAACTTAAACATAAATCTAATAATTATATTCCAATAATATAGTTAGAGTTGATTAAAAAATAATGAAAGAAATATTTAATAAAAATGTAAATTTTAATAAAAATTTAATTTGGTCTCAAATTTAGGGAGAGAAAAAATTAATATTGATTTGAATAAAATTAACAAAAATTAGAACTAAATTGAACAAAATTAACGAAAATTGGGACCAAATTCAATATAAACACTATCGCGTGGCACTAAAACTAACATGTGGCACTCACACTACCTTGACACTGACTTGACACGTGGCACTGCCATTGACTTGACACGTGGCTGTCATTGACGTGACATGTGACACTAACACTCACTTGACACGTGACACGTGACACTGACACTCACTTGACAAGTGATACTAATACTGACTTGACACGTGGCGGTCATTGACGTGACATGTGACACTAACACTCACTTGACACGTGACACGTGACACGTGACACTGACACTCACTTGACAAGTGATACTAATACTGACTTGACACGTGACACTGATAGTTACTTGACACAATGTTGACTTGACATGTGGACATTTATTTTAAAATTTAAAAAAATCAAGAACTAACACGTGGCACGTATTGATCATCTTCCGTGAACGATTTAAATGCGATTACCAAAAAAGGACCAAATTAACGAAAATTGACAAAAAATAGGACCTTATTGAACATTAAAAATAAAAGGACCAAATTGAACAAAGTAAATCAAAATAAGAACCAATGTTTTCCTTAAGCCTAAAATAACAAAGAAATTATTTCATTGTAACCTCAGAATTCATAATGAAATTATAATAGAATCAATCTCCACAAGTTTAACATTCTATGGAATGTAGAAATGACATAAAAGTAGAAATAACGCGATCAAATTAATACTACTAAACTATAACAATTTTAGTATTGTTAAGATAGTAACTAACAAAAAGGTAAAGTCAAACCTAAGTCTCTTCCAATGAAAACAAAATTGATTCCTAACAAATTAGTGCTTATAAAATCTATATACTAAAAGAGTTAGTCAAATATAATAGAAGTAATACAAGAAAATAAAGATAAATAAAATATTTAGATAACAAAATAATAAATGTAAGAAAGAAATATAATTGGAAAAAGATTAAAAGAGATAAAAAATAATAGGAAAGAAAACATGTTGATTCAATTAATGTTTCAAATGGGATTCATCGTTTCCTAAAGATTATTGTTATTGACTTTTTGTCAATCATTTCAAATTAATCAAAGTAACTCTCCATTAATTTTTTAGCATCCTCATTTTTAACCAAAGTAACTTTTCCATAAAAACCAAAGACCTTCTAGATTAATCACAACAAATATAACTAAAGTAACTTCTCAATTAAATATTACTCGACCTAACTCCTTTATCTCTTATATCTAACTCTATCTCTTATATCTAGGAAAAAGTTAATTAACCAAATAACTTCTTTATTAATTCTAATTAAAGTTTCACGTTTAATCAAAATAAGTTCCCATTATTGACAAAATCTCATTCAATCATGTGAGTTTATAACTTTAATCAAAATAGCTTCTCAATTAAAACTAAAACTCCTTTGACTCATGTGATGTTATGTATATTTAACATCGGGTTAACTTGTTACAATGTAAAAATTATTATTAAGGGACAAAAATCATAGATAAAAATAAATCATAGTAATTATCAAAAGAACAAACAAAATTTTTCATCTAACCTCATAATCCAGTTAAGAAATTACAGCATAATCAACTTAGAGACTTAACACTATATGAAATATAAATAATATACAAATAAAATAAAAGAGGAGGGAGAACATTAAAGACGAGGAAGTGGATAAAATTAGGCCCTCAAAGGGTTACTAAGCTGCCGTCATGTGTTTCTCTACATGTCCTTATATAAAAATTTGAATGAGTTTTGTTTTGGGTTCTTTTGTTGTTCTAATCTTCTTTCTAATAATTTAATTTTCTCCAATTATCTTTTACATAAATACAAAGACAAAATTAGATTTTTATGATTTTAATAATTTCTATTATTGAATTTATCTTATCCGAAAAATATTTATGTAATTAAAAAAATATTTTTAACATATTTTTTATCTCATGCTCAATAAACCAAATTATAACAAATTTTAATTAAAACTTTTTTTTAAAATTCAAAAACATATTAAGAAACTAACATTAAAAATTAAATAAAAATATAAATATGTATTTAGCTATCAACACTATTTTATCCCCATTAACTTCGGTGGGTGGGAGGACGTTAAATCGATATTATTAAAGTGATAATAATACAAATATATATTAGTAATTTTATGTGTGCTAGCGTATTTTCACATATCTATCTTCAATAACATGACACGTTAATTATAAAGTAAAACCAATAGAAAACATTCATCAACTCCACCTACAAAATTCTAGCCAATAAATCAATTAAATATTAAAGTTAACTTTTATTGAAAAAACATATGATATTCCAGACTACATTTCATCCCATCACAATTTCCACTTGAATATTAATTGTAAAACTAATGTAAACATGAAAGACCATTCAAGGCACGATATTAACTAAAAAGTCTATCAATATTACACAACATTTAATCATAAAAGTAATGACACATTGTGCAATAAGAAAAAAAAACATACAATTCATGAAATCCATTATTCTGAATCTAGTCTTGAATAACGACAGTCTTGTGAATTGTTATAATAACATGAGCTAATCATCTTCCTCTAGTTAAGGAGAAGGAAATTTGGTTTAAAACATCAGAGCCAGAATGCATGCTTATGTTGTTAACACCATCTACACTAAAAGAAGATGATGGTGTTGCTTTGAGAATAGATTCAGCATTCTCTAATGACAAGTTCACGTTTTCCCATTGGTGCTTCTCCACAATGTTGATTCCTTCAAGTTGCATTGCCACTTCTCTCATGGTGGGCCTTTCCTCCCCCTTCAACCTTAAACAATGGCTTGCAATGTTTACAACATCCATTAGTTGCTCAACATTTGCCTCATCTATTATGCGATCATCGAAAATTTCAAGTAACCGACCCTCCTTCATTGAAGAATGGAAGTGAATCGCTAGGTTTCTATGAGCCTCTGGCCTTTCAAAAGAGAGTGCCTTCTTTCCTGTTAGTAGTTCGACTAGGACAACTCCAAAACTGTAGACATCACTTTTCTCTGTTAACTGGCTTGAGTGGAAGTATTCTGGGTCAAGATACCCTAGTGTCCCCAACACCAAAGTTGTTAACTGAGTTCGATCAAGAGGAATAATCTTTGAAGCTCCGAAATCAGAAACCTTTGCAGTGAGATTGTGATCAAGTAGTATGTTTGAAGTTTTCACATCTCTATGTATGATTGGTGCATGGGTAGCAGAATGCAAGTATGCTAGGGCCCCAGCAGTTTCAACTGCTATTTGTAATCTTCTTTTCCATGTAAGTCTTAAAGATTTGCTTTGATCGTGGAGATGCTCGTAAACAGTTCCATTGGGAACAAATTCATAAACAAGTAAGGGAACCTTTGTCTCTAAACAACATCCCAAGAGTTTCACCACATTTCTATGGTTGATTTGACAAAGCAGAATCACCTCATTGATGAAATGCTCAGTTTGGTTTGGGTTACTAACTCTGGACCTTTTTATTGCTACAATTCTATTGTCAGGTAATATTCCTTTGTAAACTGTTCCCTCCCCACCTTTGCCTAAGACCATCTCTTCATTGAAATTGTTGGTGGCCTCTTTTAGTTCTTTCACAGTAAAGATTTTTGTCAATTCATTTGATCCACTGTACCTGCCTATATATTGTTGTAATAACAAACCACCGTTTAGTTGAAAAAAATGTTCTTTAAGTTTGTTGAGTTTTCTTTTCTTTAATGTGCAGTACATGTATAAGGTTCCTCCCATAAGTGCCAATATACTTCCACTCACACCTGAACATCGACAAGTGTAAACCATTACTTTCTCAATTGCTGATGAAACATTTAATAACAAGCGCCTTATACAGACAAAGGACAAAACTATTGTAATTTTAGTGAATGGAAAGATTCAAATAAAGGAGAGGTCATATATGTTTTTAAGTGAGTGGAACGAAAATATGCTTTTATTTAGTGATTTATTACGTAACTGAAAGCAACATATCAAGAGAATTCAAAACCAGAAGAATAAAGAGAAGTGGTGGCTCAACAATTCCTGAAACAAAAAGTCATCGTCCCCTTTTTGTGTGATATGAATATAATATTGTTAATCTATTTAGATGCATATAGTAATTAACACAAAACATATGTATATAGAAAGATGTTGTTTAGATTATTAATATCGTTTTTTATACCAATGAAATTTCTTTCAGGAATATTATATTGTAATAATAAACCCTTTTAATGTTGTTCTTTAACGGAGAATAGAATGTTTTGACAAATAAAAGTATACTTACTGAAAGCAATTATTATTTTGCGGTTACTCTTGGTAACACATCTGCTTCCATTGATCTTGCCATCGCCGTATCCCTTTAGACAAGAACAAGTGTAACTCCCTGCTGGACTGTTGATGCATTTTGATTTCCCCTTTAAACAGTTGTGGGATTCCTCAGTGCATTCATCAATATCTAAAAGATAATTAACGAGTTTTAAAGAAAAATATGTTCACAATTTATGTATAATTTGTCATTAATTTGTACACTTGATAACAATAGTATATTGGAACATGAAATATGAAATAATTAACACTCGGTTTCAAAATGAGTGATGTTTTAACACAAAACAAGTTTGTAGCAGGGTTTTAATGTTGTGTGCATAATAAAGATAATTTTATAAAGTATAAAAAGACATTAAAAATGATTAAAAGGAGGAGAATATAGAGACCTTGACAACCATCTAGTAGGTAAGGATTTCCTCGAAAACCAGTGGAGCAGTTACAATGGTAACCAGGTCCCAGCTTTGCATTGTGACATTCACTGTCCTTTGACTTACACGCATAGCTTGAAGCATTCTTCTTTGCAGCTGGGCACCTGTTCCCCACTGCCCAATCCACAACCACGGGAAACGTGTTGCTTGTGTTAAAATTGATGAAATCTGACATGGAGAAATTGTAGGCTCCCTCCTTAGCCAGAAATGTATAACCACATGGGTAGGACAGAAATTCCCTTCTGGTTGAGTTATAGTCGAAGATATTTGCAGCACAAGCATAGTATAATTCCGATAGCCTATGTTGAATTGGAGTCTCGCAACAGAAAGTGCCGGAGCATGACTCGTCATGTGTCTTGTTGTAAAGGTCGCTGCTGTAGAAGGACACGCAATAAGTGGGAGGGTATGTTCTCCAGAATCTAAAATAGTCATCATATACTACTCCTGCCGTGTAAGCGCCCAATACAGTTAACTTGTTTTGCCGAGATGACAGGTGAAAAGGTGTGTATAACCTGAAGAAAAAGAAATCCTTGTCTGATTCACCATTCTTGTTATTGACACAACTTGTGGCAACTGGCAATGAAACGTGAAGTTGGCCGTCGAGTGAGATGTCCAGCACCCGCACCTTTTCATTATTAGTAGTATTCAAGAATGGAATAGGTGGTGAAAGGCTTTTGTTGCAAGTGATGAGAAATGAGGTGTTGAGAGAACATAGCTTAGTCAGGCCGAAGGGAAAGGGAATGCTAACATTCCCACACTTTGTTGGGCAGTTTGGCTTTGTCACTGGATGGGCTTTAGCGGCTGCTGCTGCAGCAGTGAGGAACACAACAAGTAGAAGCTGCTTTACCATCTGCACCTGTTTTTCTTTCAACTTGATTTAATCATGAGTGTATGTGCTCCTATCATTTACTAACTATATATGGAATGAATGACTCAGAAAGACTTGGGGTCAATTATAAGATAAAGTTGCCCCTTCCAATGATCTTCCCAACAATGCATTAAACGTTGTCAAATGATGAAAAAAATATTTTTTATTTTACTAAAATAATGGAAGGGAAGGGAGGACTCGGGGTCAACGATGGATCCTTTCAATTTATTTTCCTAAGTTGCACTATTGTATACACTAATAGTTACGATTAGAGAAATAACTAGAAAGTAAATTTTAAAAACCAAGGCTAATTTAATTATACATATTTTTTCTAATCTAAAGTTACATTGTGTTTTGTTAAACGATACTAAAAAGTGCATGCATGAATCAGACAGACATCACATAAGTGCGTGGCCTTAATAAATTACTTCCTTCTTGACATTTATAACTACTCACACACTTTTCGAACTCATTTACAATATTTATGAAATTCAATTTCATCTACTTCCAAAATTATAATGATATCCGATTTCAAATTTTATTCTTGACCTTCACATACACACCGCGATGACACTAAGAAATACCAATTGCTACTCATGTTCATAAATAAAATAATGAATCACTTCCAAGTAAACAAAAAAAAATATTTTTATTGGAACGAAAATCATAATTAAAAAAAAACTGTTTATACATAATAAAGAAATTGTAATCCCTAAGTAATATATTTCTTTTAGATGAGCTAAAGTTTCTATAATTTTCTTAAACCATAAAATCACTAGTACAAAAACAACATATAATGTCGAATATTTTTGTTTTTTAACGACACATTCGAGTTCGACGTCATAGCAGGAGACGTAAGTTTGACGTAGAATTTAAAAAATTTGACGTTAACTTAACTCGAATTTTGTCAATATTCGACGTTAATCAATTTTTTTTTGTTTTTTTAATTAAGTGTGTTCCTTTTTTACAACTCTACGATACCTGAAAAAACAAAAAAATAACACAAATTTCAGTTTTTGGTATTTTATAAAGCATGAACTATAAACGTGTAGTGTAGTACCAACAACAAACAATAATAACCAACAAAAAACAAGTTTAATCAAACAACAACAACAAACAAGTTCAATCAAATAACAAGAACAAACAAGTTTAACTAAACAACAACATCAAATAAGTTCAACAAAAAAACAACAAACAAGTTCAACAAATAAGTTCTTCAAAACGAAAAAGAAAACTAACATTCAAAAGGCGGGTTGGTCGGAATAAAGTTTCGTCACCGGTGAGAGAGAAAACAGAATGCCTCTACGAAGGACAAGAGCATGAAAATAATTACATAAAGTAATTAATTAACATGCATTTGTATCAAATGAAAGAAAATTTACATGTGTTACTCGTCAAACTTCGTTTGAGAAAAGTTTGAGAAGAGAAGAGGTATCGCGCGCTAAGATAAAGTGAATAAATTTTCAATCTCCCACTCAAATTTTCATTGAATTCACTGACAAAATGAATGAATTTTCATTCTCCCGCTTAAATTTTATTGAATTTATTAACATTTTGATGTCGAATTTAAAAGTCATTTGAAGTTTTATATCTTTTGCGTCAAATTACAATTCTAAACGACGTTTAATAATTGAATTTATTTACAAAAATGTCATCGTTCATTTTTAATGTTATACACTGTTTTTGTACTAGTGAATTGTAATTTCTTTTTGTATTTTTAATTTATTTTTTTTACATTTTGTGAAAAAAATATATATAATGTATCTTCTGGAAAATAAACAAAAAGAAAAAAGAAAATATGAGAAATAACTTCATGTTACATATTAAAAAAAAGTCAAAGTCCCGTATTTGAAAAATAATGGACATAGTAAAGTCGACTTTGATATCGCAAAAATTAAAATTGGAATTTGCAATATGCAATATGAATATTCCGTACTTTATTAAATAAATGCTTAGTTAAGTTCATATATTTGGATATTTTGGATTGAGTTTTTGTTAACTTTATATATATATATATAGTTGGTACATTTTAGCAATGTGTACCGGGTTTTAGTAGACAAAAATATCCTTATATACCATGGATTCTAAGTTCTAAGGTTAAGGGTATTTTAATAATTTTCATTCTCAAAACTAAAAAAAAAAAAAAAGAAACCCCCAAACCCTTACTCACCTCTCTCATTCTTGTTAACCCTTTCTCTTTCATCTTTCTCACTCCAATCTTTTCTCTGTCATCCCTACTGTAGCCCCAATTGAAAAAATCAGAAACACTTGCCTTTAAACAATTTGTCTTTCTAAAGAGTTAAGTTGAGTCATAGACATATTCAATTGGGGCTACAGTAGGGTGTTTCTGATTTTTTCAATTGGGGCTACAGTAGGGATGACAGAGAAAAGGTTGGAGTGAGAGAGATGAAAAAGAAAGGATTGAGAGGAATGACAGAGGTGAATAAGGGTTTGGGGGTTTCTTTTTTTTTTTTTAAGTTTTGAGAATGAAAATTATTAAAATACCCTTAACCTTAAAACTTAGAATCTATGATATATAAGGGTATTTTTGTCTACTAAAATCTGGTACACATTGCTAAAATGTACCAACTGAAAAACAGGCGTACGCGCGTTAGCAAACCCCATATATATATATATATATATATATATATATATATATATATATATTAATTAATTAATTACTTAAATAATTTATATATTTTTCAGTTGAGTATTTAAGATGAATATTTATGTTTTTTAATTTTTTTAAAATAGGCGAGTGACTATTCTCTTACTTGATCATCTTATTTACTTGTATGTTTAGTATAAAAATGATATTATGGTTAATGTACAATGTAAAATGATTTTTTCTTTTTATTGAAAATGTGCTAAATAATTAAGTCGTTTTCATCAATTGTGGTGACAAAACAATTCCTTGTTCATTATGATTATTGAAAACATGTTAAATATTAAGGATGATACCATCGATGGTTGTCACAAGAATAATCCTTTGATCGCTTTAGATGATGATGTATATGTTGATCTCGTTATTTCAACATATTTTTAACAAAAATAATAAAATTCATTCATCATTTCACATAGCAATTTTTGAAGTAATAACTAAACGAACTCCTTTCATGTGGAGACAGGTAAAAAAGTTGATTAAACAAAATAATCCAACTAACGAAAAAATTAAACAGTTCAAACTTATTTAAAAAGTATAAAACTTTTTGAGCAACAAAAAAAGTTAATAAAAAACAATTAAAGATGTCCAAATTTATGAGAAATTTAAAACTTAATTAGAGTTTCAATAAATGAAAAGATTAAAAAAAAACATTTTTCTGTTATATAAAAATTTAAGCTAAAAAGAGAAATCACCTTTGAATGTACGACTTTTTTATATAAACAGAGGAAATTATATTTTACATATCTATAATTAGTAGTATGTATATTTATAGTAATGCATATATATCCAATTGAAGGAACAGAAATGGAACTTTTACACGTGTCACAACCACAAAACTCACTAAAATAATTAAAAAAAAGCAAATTTCAAATCTTTGCAAAAGGAAGACATTATTGGACATGGTGACAAAAGCATCAGACGTGTGACTCTCCCAACACACACGACTCTTGCGCATTTAAATGCATCCCTCCTTGTTTTGTCCGTTGTCATGTCTTTAATAAAAAAACATAATGATACTTAACTTTATTATGTGACAAAGTTTTTTCACCCACAAATTTTCCTTGACTACAATCGGCCGTTCACCAACAAAGGACTGTTAGTACGGTTGTTCACCAAAGTTGTGTGATAAATGATATAAAAATCAAGATAGAAAATTTATGATGGAACCTTGAAGCAGTGGTCAGATTCCTTATAGCAATTTTGCAAAATTGAAATTAAGAGGAATTATGGTATGATAGATATTTGGATTAGTATTCTTTTATCGGTTGAGTTTGAATCAGTTTTATAAATATTAAGGTACGGAGTAATTTGGGTAGAGAAAACTTGAATTTAGTGCTTTCCTTGATGATGATGAATATAAAGAGGGGTATCCTGTTAAGGTTTAAAAGGAAAAAGAATAGTAATTATGGTGTTATAATTTATGAAGCAGATGGATGTTTTGTTTGTAATTTATTAGGATTTTGTAAGCATAGAAAGTAAAATAAGAATGACATGGTAATTTATGCTGTTATGACAATAATAATAGAACATCAGCAGGTCATGGTGGTGTTCTGTGGGCCTTATGGCCAATGGGTGGAGCATGGCTTTGTACCCATCTTTGGGAGCACTATGCTTACACGATGGATAAGGTAATTGGTTTCTGAATTTTGAATCATTCAATGAGGTAAACCAGGGCAAAACACAATAAATTATAACTAGAAAACATACAAAGCTAAGTTTTTAAGAAGTCAGTAGCCTTTGGAAGAGTCCTTCTAATTTTTAATCCATTTTAGAATTATGTGCTTGTTTGTGTAATTAATGCATATAAACTTTTTAACAGTTATGGAAGGATTGATTTTGAAAGATACATAACACAAAAAAATGAGTTATATTTGAGAATGCTTATAAAACATTTACGATTGAGATACGGTTGATGGGTGTTAAATAAAATTGTTTTTTTAGTGAGAAAATATACAAATTTAATTTGAAATAATGTTTAAATACTGTAAGTGATGAAAACAATTGCAAAATCATGTGCAAT
Source organism: Vigna umbellata (assembly GCF_029865625.1). Taxonomy (NCBI): domain Eukaryota; kingdom Viridiplantae; phylum Streptophyta; class Magnoliopsida; order Fabales; family Fabaceae; genus Vigna; species Vigna umbellata. Next base: position 39,355,452 of record NC_142166.1, read on the forward strand.
GTGGTGGAATGCTTTTTGGTCAAACTAACATTCAGCTATAACTAATAAAGGCAAAATTTTGGTTGTTTTTTCTAAAGGGTTTCCTTGAATATAAAGCATATCACATAATGGAAGGATGTGTCTCATTCTGTTGAGTTGGCTGATAGAAGACAATGAAGGATATCTTGAAACTAATCCATCAACTTCCCCTTAACACAATTTTATTGCTCCAAATGGTGATCCTGCATGTGTAAGCCAGTCATCCACAATGGATGTGGCAATCATAGATGAAGTCTTCTCTACATTTCTTTCTGCTGCTAAGGTAAAATTTCTAAACTTTTAACTAACACACTATAAGATGTTCTGTTTACTCAAAAGTTTGTATGTATTTCCAAAACAGGTTGTAGGGAGAACAAATGATAACATTGTCGAAAAAGTTTGTACAGCTCAACCACGGTTACGTCCACTCTATATTGCCCAAGATGGTTCCATTATGGAATGGGTATTTTCCTGAAAATAGAAAATGCATGCAAGAATACAAAAAGTTTGTACAGCTCAACCACGGTTACGTCCACTCTATATATATATATATATATATATATATATATTATTTCATTATTCTTGTAATTAAAGTCCTATTCTTTCATTGTAATTAAAGTCCTATATATATTTTATTGGATTTCGCTAGATGAAAAAGAAAAATACAAATATGTTACGGTGAGAATGAAAAAGACATTGTTATAATAATAAAGGTTTCATTTTTCATATCCATCTAGATAGTCAACAAAGTTTGACGTTAATTGCTTTAGTGTATTTGGATTAAAATTTTAATTCATTGATTTGATTGAAATCTTCTTTCCTTCCACACAAGAATTAATGGATAATCTATATATCAAGGGAATGTATACAATGTTTACTATAAAAAAAAGTCACTTGAAATATATATATATATATATATATATATATATATATATATATATATATATATAAAAGTAATTTTTTATGTGAATGAATAACATAATGTTTGAATAATAATTTATAAGTAAAATAGTATAATAACTTGAAATTTTGAAATTTTGAAGAACCTTTGATCTATGATAAACAAAACACACACTCAAAGTCCCAAAGTCAACTTCAAAAATCATAAATAACCATGCAATACCTCTTGGGACCACAGTTAAAATAAGTGGGGACTTATGTTGTAAGTTTTGCACACAAAGGTAGACTGAATATCACTTGTATGTCCAATAAATCTTAAAAAAATTTAGTTCACTTAAAAATCAATGCCATTTTAATAGATGACCCCTGTGTGCAAAAACTTTGCTTGAACTCCCCACTTATTTAGTCTTTGCTCCCAGTGTTGTTTCTACACAATGAGTTTTACAAAGAATTGTTCCTTGGCCATGGAGTTGGATATGAATGTAATAATCAATGCCTGAAAATCACTTGTATGTCTAATAGTCTTAAAAAGAATTGGTTCTCTTAAAAATCAATGTCATTTTCACAAATGACCCCTGTGTGCAGAAACTTTTCCTGAACTCTCCATTTATTTGGCCATTGCTCCCAGTGTTGCTTCTGCACAATGAGTTTTACAAAGAATGTTTCCTTGGCCATGGAGTTGGATAGAAATGTGATATTTAATGCCTGAAGATCACTTGTATGTCCAATAAGAATGGTCTATCATGAACAAAACATATACCCTAAGTCACAAAATGATGTTGAAAAACAAGAAGTATAACTTCAATACACATAAGGGAGCATAATTCAAATAAGTGGGGAGTTACGTTATGGGTTCTGCACACCAGGGTAGATTGTCCTATACATAAAACTTTCGAACTTCAAACATTGAGTATCATGTCCTAACACCTTTAATTTGAACGCCGATGTTCTATCATGAACAAAACATACACCCTAAGTCACAAAATGATGTTGAAAAACAAGAACTATAACTTCAATACACGTAAGGGAGCATAGTTCAAAAGTGGGGAGTTACGTTATGGGTTTTGCACACCAGGGTAGACTGCCCTGTTCATAAAGCTTTCCAACTTCACTTTGTGACTTAGGGTGTATGTTTTATTGATCATATATCATCCTTGTTAAAATTAAAGTTGTCTGGACATGAAACTTAAGTTTTTAAGTTTGCACTCTGAATTTAATAAATTTTATATTTAAAATAAAAAATGTATATTTTAATAAATTGAAAATATTGTTTAATTATTAAGTAAAATAATGGTATAAATACTTTTTTTAGTTGAATTAAATTTCTATTATGATTTACATAAAAAAAAGGACAAACTTGTGAATTTTTAACAACTTATTTATGAGAGTTTTAATTAAACACTTTTTATTTATCTTTTAAGAATCAATTTAAATATTTATTCATATTTATGTTAAAATATTTAAGATCCACGTTATTATGTAATCAATAAAAGTTTTAAGAATTAAAGGTATGAATTAATAAATATAATTTCGAATTTAAAATTGTAAGAGGAATTCAATGTTTTGTTTTAGTCAAAATTAAAGCACTTGAAGGACATCGCCCTGAAAGGAAAGGAACACCACTAGAGCATACAAGAAGTAAAAAGTTAATTAAAGATACATTACATAAACTTTTGTAGTGCTATCTCCACGTGGTACTAGCCAACCAAAGAGGATAATTCAAAATGTAGCAGCTAAGTATAATGTGCCAAATCTCCCAAACCAGATTCATACTCTCTCACTCAACTTTTCTACAACTTCACATTCATTTTTTCTTTTACTTAAAGAAAAGACTATGTCACTTAACCTTTGTTATTAATCTTCTGATAATAATAGTGTGACATATTTTTCCATGATAATAAATACCGATAATAACTAAATTTCAGAGAGAAATATGTGAAAGAATGAATGAACAAATAAAGTTTCTCTTGTATTAATATGAAAAAAAAAAATACTGAACTTAACTAACCCAATTCAACTATACTAAAAATAAATAAACCGAATCAAGAACCACTTATGCTTTCAGAAAATACAAGTCTTAGGATGGAGGGAAGAAACGGTTGAGATTGAAAGGGAGGGTGTAAAACTCTTCATTTCGATTGTCTCCTTTAAACGTTTTGAACTTAGTTCACCATGGCATTCCCCTATCTTTGACATTATCCTTATAATAGTCAAAAGTGTTGTCCAAAAACACAACAACAATCAATGCAACCGTTGGAGAAGAAAAGAATATAGTATTAAGGAAATCATTGAACTGCAAAACCATGAAAAAAATGACCTGTTAGTTTTATACTTAACTAATATAATGAGGGAGATAAAACAATAACTCACCCATCCGACATTGGTATGACTAGGGACAAGAAGGGACAAACCTAAGAACAAGAAAACACCATAGATAAAAAGTTTAAGTTTATGTTTGAATATTATGTTAACTATTAATAAAAAGTTAAATAATAAACATTTCTTTTAAATGTAAGAAATATATTATTTTATCAGTTTAATAATATAATATTTTTACAACAGGTTTTTTCTTTTACTTACTGATGATGGTGAATATAATATGTATACATGTCTACACAAATTATATGAAAACAAAAGGACAGTTTTTGGTAGAGCTATATGACATAAGTTAAATTTATCAACGAGATTTAATACAATTTTTTATTTAAAACTTTAAAAAAACGAATTTGTATGTTTTTTTCTTATATATTATTTTTTTTATTCAATGTGAAATTGAAACCTAAATTTTAAATTTTTAAACATTTTGCTTCATTAATTCTCATATCTATGCATAAACTGGAATGAGATGATAAATATAGATTATTGATTTGAAATAACTTAAACATATGAATAGAAAATATATGTGGGAAAAAGATGCGACTCTTGTGGTTTGGTTGGGAAATCACATTTTGAATTGAATTAGCTGACATTGAGGAGACTATTACTTTATTAGAAGTCAATGTAGATTACGCGAGTTGACTTTTATCTCAAATTCAACGGGAGTTAATCAATAAATGTCAAAAATATTATTCCTAAATTTTGGACCTCAAATAATATAAGGTCAATCCTTTTCAGATCCATAAATTATATATATATATATATATATATATATATATATATATATATATATATATATATATATATATTTGTTTCTTTGTAGTGTTATTTTTATGGAAAATATTTAAACATTTTGGAAACCATATAAACTTTGTACAGTTAAATAAAGTAATACTTGAGAAGGCGCAATAGGGTGCTAAAATATCTTTTTTATGCATAACAAATTTCCGAACTCAAATCTAGTTTGCGTAAATCATGTCTTATTTTATGGTTTTTCATAGTTTTTTTGAAATAAATTATGTTAGTGACTCTAAAGCTCTTATTTAAACATGTCTTTTTTTCGATTTGTCATTCTGTCACGATCTTGATTGTGACAAAAATAAGGAAAGAACATGCGAATGTACGTATAAAAAGAAATTTATGCTGGACTTTTGACTGGACTTAAACAAGATAATTCACATTGTACGTTAAATAGCTCGATGTAAATCATGTACCTAAGTCTATAAGGGGTCCAACATAAGACCATAGGTGCAGCATGGATATGCCTTGCCTGCGTGTAGTGATGAGGTACATGTCATGTTATTATTTGGTTTGACAGTAGTGATTTAAGAACCTGATGGGTGTTGCATAGATGGTTTGAAGGCTGGAAAGAATGCTATACCAGAAAAGTTTAGACAATTCTTGGGTTGCACTGTTTTTCTTTTCTAGTGATTAAATTAGTTGAGAGAACGTGGACGTAACTGATTAATATATATGAAAGAACATACAATCATGGGTCTGTAAGTAAATCTTGGAAGCTATAATATTTATCAATTTTTAGAACATAAAGTGAGGCTATAACGAAATTCTTGGAAGACAGTGCATAATAGATTTTGGGTGCAGTAGCATTCTTTTTTAAGTGAGTTATTTGGGAGCCAACATTGAATTAATGCATTTGAAAGTGAGTCTTTGAAATGATGTTACATTGATGGATTTATAGATAATGTTTCATTAAGTTAATCTATGAATGATGACTTATTATATTAGTTTATGATTTGACGTTATGTGATTGACGTTATATAATATTAGGTTAATTTATAACATCACACGTTACGTAGGTTAGTTTTATAATTTACGTGTTATATAGGTTATATGAATAATATTATATTAGCTCTGGGTAGGAATAATATTAGATATTATATTATAAGGATATATAAATGGTATTTTGTTAAGTGGTGCAGGGTATGTTAACGTAATAGTCTCCTCTTCACCCATTATTTTAATTCTTTGATACTAATGGTCAAATAAAGTGTGGGTTAGGTGCCTTAAAATTTGAAAGGTTGTACGCAGAGAGAATAAAAATGTGGCCAATTCGGGAACATCTGATGGTTGGCGTGTGTATACATTGAAATATTATGTCTACTATCGATTCCTTGAGTATCGGTTTTTAGTTTAAACGGTAACGCGAATACTGTTTATTTTTTTTTATATGATTTTGGCTATGATAAAATATTATGGGTTTGACACAAATGTATGTTAGGGTGATTAAAAATGTGTGATAATAATATTAGAGTTGTATTACTAGCAGTGATATATTTGAAATATGTACTCTCACCGTATTAGTGTAAAAAAAACTGAGATAGTATTTTTCCTCTTGCAAGAGGATAAAAAGATAGGTATCTTTGTTTATTAAAGGCAGTCGAAAAGACAATGTTCGAGTGTCACTCTTTCGAGGGATAAAAAGGATAAGATGTTTCGTACATAGGTTTTCAATCGAGTTAAGTATAGTGCTATTGTGAAAGAAGCGAATTTCTTTTTACTCATAAGTCTTAAGAAACAGGGAAGATAGATCTGAAACTGTAGTATTTCCCATTTTGGTGAATAATGTCCTGTTTTGGTGAACATGTTTCATATGGTAGAGTACAAAGGGATGTGTTGATGTTTTATTAGACGTTGAATGTGATAGCTTATTCTTATTGTTTATGTGTGTGAATCCGAAGATTGTATAACTCGTATTGTTATACAGGAGCATACGTTAATATAGATATTCTAGTTGATTATTAGAGCGACAAGAAATTGGGAAGAAACTGGAAAAGAGTTTTTTTGTTTTACTTTCAACATTTTCAATTAATTCAGTTTATTTGTTTTTAGAAGTTGAATTAAAAGTTACAAGTTTGTAATAAAAGTTTTTTATTTGGATTTTAATGGATTATTATTTAATTCTCAATCTAAGATTTATATAAATGTTCTTTTAAATTATCTGCTTAAAAAAAATTTATTCACACGTGAAATTCTAAAATGGGATGTTACCATAAGTTTTTTTACTTTTTTATTTTTAATTTTTGTTTCATTGAAAAACTATTGTGTTTTACTAAAATAATTTTCATTATTTCTATATTTTCATTATCTCTAACTGTTCGCCTAATTTGATATTGTTTCAAATTGTTTTTAAAACAAAATATATAACACTTAATTAGATAGAACATATTTAATAAATATGGATAACTCTTAGATAAAGTATGGATAAACTATTGATTCTAAGTCAGCAAATGAATCATTAATTCAAAATATTTTTATTGCTTCTTCTAGATGAACCAATATTTATATATAGATATAACAAGATTTGTTTGGAAAGGAAGAAAGTTACCTTTGCATTTCTTCGTTTGTAAAGAATTGTTAATATGAAAACATAGAGATAAAAGGTTGATATTTTTATTTTTTTAAATATTTTTATTTATTTTTATTTTTATCATGTAAAATAGTATTTTAATATTTTTATATAATTAGTTTTATTTTCTAATTCATTATTATTATAAAGTAACTTTATCACAGTAATTCTATAAAGAAAATTAATTTATTATAATGTAATAATTGAATGTGATTTCAATCTTGTTGATCAATCTTATTTATCATATTAATTAATGTATAAAAAAAGAGATTTCCTTATAATTTAAAGAATAAAAATAGAAAAACATTTAAAATATCTCATTTTGTTGATAATATTAAGTTCATTTTCTTGATAATTTAACTAAGGAAAAACAAAACAACATATATAATAGTCATAATTATTGGAAATATTAATATTTTACCCTTTTTTGAATAGTAGAACGGGTTAAAAACACGTAATTTTTGAAGTAAACATGTGTCTTTTAGCGTGGGTTCAAATTTTGATTAGTGGTGCTACGGAATTTCAACCTCTAAAGCGAGTTCTATTGATAAATATGTGATAGAATCATGTAACATAAATAGAATTATAATTTATTTTCATCAGAAATATTTTATCATATTGAATAGTCATAAAAATCATATAAGAAATTGAAACATATTTATGCTTCCACAGGTAAGTTGTATTATTGATCACTTATGCAGCAACATGCGTTTATGCTTACATTTAAACAGCCACCACCATACTCTTTAAACCCTAAATCTACACAATGATTGTAACAAGCTTTTTCATCCGGACAATGCCCTTCCTCATTGCAACTTAGTTTCGCCGATCCTCCTGAAATCAATGAAATTTCATTACAAAATGCATGCAAAATCACAACTTTACTTTTAACAAACTCAAATATCACAACTTAATGCTTTCGGTTCATCATATCTTTACCTGAAGTCAAAAGCAAAGCAATACACAGAATTCCAAAGATACAGCTCACACTCATTCTTCTCGACATCATTTTGCTGATATGAGATTCTCTTCTCTTGCTTTTTATGCTTATATATATAGAATAAGAGCAGGGAAGAATTCCTAATTATTATTTTATTTAATGAAATTTGCGTAAAATATTTCAGTCTATCAGAAAAGAAGCTTACTGTAAATAGTATCATGATAATCAATGCAATATATATTCCTTCTGTATCAAATTTAACTTCCATTGGAGTTACTGTCATTTTTGGTATATAGAAGTTTTATAGAGAAGAAAAAACTAAGAAATAGACAGAAAATATTATAAAACATAATAAATAAATGAATAAGTATCTCTTACTTCTAAAAATAATTACATTATTTATTATTATGATGGAAGGAAAATTATCATTTTCAAAAATAATAAATTAATAAATAAGTGAATAAGTATCTCTTACTTCTAGAAATAATTACATTATTTATTATTATGATGGAAGGAAAATTATCCTTTTCAAAAATAATAAATTAATAAATAAATGAATAAGTATCTCTTACTTCTAGAAATAAAATTACATTATTTATTATTATGATGGAAGGAAAATTATCATTTTCAAAAGTAATTAATTAATAAATATATATATTTCTTGAGGAAAGAGATTAGAGTGAGGTAGTTTTAAAAAAAAATTAATTTTATTTAAGTTTTTGTAAAATATAAAAAATGTGTAAGTCCATGTTAGTAAAAAATAAAAAATTAATTTTATCATGACAGACGGCATGCAAAAGGGAATCTTAATATTGATACTTATTTAATAAGAGGTAAGAAAACGTTTTTCTTATATAATAATAATGACAACTTTCATTTCCCAATCAGTCCACATGTTAGTAATTTGCATAGTTATTAAAAGGAATTATTTGACTTGGTTTAGCCCAACCACCACTGTATCAATTTTGTTCGGGTAATTTATAATGTTAAAAAATGAAAAAATTTAAAAAACTTAAATATTTCTTTCCTTTTTTATCATGTTTATTTTATTTTATTTCATTCGGTTTTATTTTGTTTTTAGTCGATGATTATGTTTGAGTTGATTTTACTTGATGTGATTTTATTTCATTTGATTTTATTTTGTTTTGTTTGATCTTTTATGATTTTACTTTATTTAATTTGATTTTATGTGATTTTTATTTCATTTAGATTTAATTTGATTTGATTTTACTTTATGTGATGTTGTTTAATTCGGTCTAATTTTATTTGATTTTATTTGTTTTCATTTTATGTGATCTTATTTTATTAGATTTCATTTTATTGAGTTGATGGTAATATTTAAGTGGATTTTATTTTATTTTATTTTATTTTTTGTGATTTTGTTGTATGTAAATTTATCTATTGTGATTTTATTATTTGTTTCTATTTTATTTGATTTGCTTAAGTTGGTTGATTTGATTTTATATTATTCTATTTTATTTTGTTTGATCTTATTTTTATATGATTTTGTTTAATTTGATTTGATTTTATGTTATTTGATTTTATTTTTATGGAATTTTATTTCGTTAGTTTTTTTTCAAATTAATTTTAATTTGATTTGGTTTTATTTTATTTTATTTAGTTTTATTTTAGTTTATTTCATTTCATCTCCTGTAACTTTTTGTTTTGCCGACACTTACTCCATTCACTAGAAATTAAATAAAAATTTGCTCCATTGTCATCAACCCACTTGCTCAATTATGTTAGCAATTTTTAGACTGGTTCTCATAGTGGCGCTGTTTGGGGAAGACCAAAAGATCCATGGCGAAGATGGAGACCTAAGGAAGCTGTGATAGGTCGCGGTGGCTGCATAAGGAGGTTGAGAAATAGATTTTGTTTTTTTATGATATGCGTTTTTGGTTTGGTTGTTTTCGCAGGTGAAGTTCAAAGGGCATGTGGCTCTGAAGATGGTGGTGGCCATGGCAGCGGCCTGGTGCTGGTCGAGGGAAGAAATTTTGAAGGAGCAGATATGAAAGAAACCCTTGCGGGTTCTGATTGAAGTAGAAAAGAAAACGAGCTCTAAATTCAATGAAGAATGGGCTCACCATTACACTTTGCTCCTTACACCACCCGTTTTTATCTCTTACAACTCTATTCTCATTTTTATTATTTTAGGACCCGTTAAATATTTGATGTGTGCAACCCATGATTGCTATTTTATTATTTCTTATTTTTACTTGCGACGCTATAACATCAAATTTACTTTCTTAATAAAAAATTTCAATAAAAATTGTAAAACAAAAAGATAAAAATAAAAATTATAAAATAAAAAAAACAATAAAAAGATTAAAATATACATTATAAACCGGTTTGTAATGTTTCTTGTATTTAAAATTTTCTTTAGTTAATAACTAAATAAGATTTATATATTTTCTATTTTTCATTTATGTAAATATTTTTGTTTTTTCCATTTTAATAGAAAAATTATAAAACAAAAAACAAAAATCAAATTTATGAAATAAAAATAAAAAAAATGATAATTAAATAAACTGCGGTATGAGTACTTGTGCGACGCATCAGCCTAGTGTTCATTATGCAAAATTTAAGTATTATATCAAAATACCAAAAAATTACAAAACACAAAACAAATTTTAAAAATTTAATTCTCGTACATACAATCTGAGTCAGAACTACATGATCCTTGATTCTCCATAAAAAAATGGGGATACATAGGAGCAAGGCAATGCCTTGTCAGGTTGATCTCTCCAAAAATTCAAAATTATCCTTAATCATTTTCCAAACAATTTCTCAATTTTCCAAAAATACTTTTCTTCCATTTTTAGGTAGACGCCTAACACATTCCTTATGCATAACCGACTCCCAAACTCAAAACTCTGATTTTGTAGACCATGTCTTTATTCTATGATTTTTTTTTCAGTAGTTGTCGCGATTTCAAACGCACTACAATAGTAGGGGGTTATTTTCTGGGTTTTCAAAAATCTCAAATTTTTTGGTGATTTATACAAAAAATCGTAGTTATATTTTTTTTTTATTTTTTAAAACTTTTGGACGGTTTATATAGGAACCGTCCATAATATTTAATTTATTTTTTTTATGAATATTTTCTCTCCTTTTATAAATAATCGTGTTCTTTTTTTATTTTTATTCTTGTGATTTGGGGATTAAGGTTTCGAAAGCGGTTTTAAAAATTCATGTTTTCTATAATTTATGAAAACTGGTGAACCTTATCATTCTTCAAACCTAACTTGTGGAGTGGTAAATCTTGACAGTAGGCACTCTATCAGTGGCAAGCTTAGCTTGTTGTACAGTTGGCTGTTGATTTTGATGAATGTTCTTCTATTCGTATTGCAGTTAAGAGGATGAATGTTCTTCGACTGTGTGCTTTACATAACTTTCTGCTCTCTTACAATTTTAGGTAGACAGTACAAGAAGACAAGGCTTTGATTTACGAGGATTGGAAAGAGAATATTCTCCCCTTATTGGATTTAGCACCTTTAAAGCTAAACCTGAAATTCTTTGACATAGAAAAATACTTTGCTCCGAAAAGTCTTATATCTTCACGATCCTTTGAGATTAATGATTACCATGGTTTTGGCATGGTTCCCTTGGTAGATCTGTAAGTAAAGCCTATGGCCATTAACATGGTTTTCTTTTCTAGTCTTAATGTACGCCTTTATTTTGTATTTGTTAGATTTTAACTCCGCTGCAACTCGAATTTGTAACTGGTTTTAAGAGCGATAATTTCTAGGTCTATCTTTAAGGCTTTCCAACTCCAAGTTCAGCAAATGTTGTTCTGTCAAGAAAATATTGAGTTCTTGTATTTGTATACTATTTCAAGAACTGCAGTAGTGCTTGAGAATATGGTGATGATTTACTTTTTAATATGTAAATGGTTGTAGTAAATTTTCCAAAGAGATTGACAATATGTGTAATATGTACAAATTGTCTTTTGAGCTAGAAAACACAAATACAACATATGATATGAAGCAAGAAAATAGCTGAATAGACAAGACTATGATACAATACAGGCTTTTAGCACAGAGTAAAAATTTAATTCAAAATATGGAATTGTTGTATTTGTAAACGAAGCATTGTATGCACACAAGACTTTTATTATTGTTATTGTTCCCATCCAATTATTATGATATTCCCATCGGCACTGCTTTTAAAGTTTAAAAATAAAAGTAAAATATAAAAATATAACTCTGAAATATTCAAAACCTACGTGACACAACTGTAATTCTGAAGAGTCTGTGCATTCCTGTTTATCTATAAGATCTAGATATGAAGATTTTCCCATTCTAATAATGTGTATACTGTCTTCTGCACTAGATTCAATCATAAAACAGGTGTAGAGGATGCTTTTGTTGCATCTGATATAAGTAGCACTACTTCCCAAGGTGGTCCAGCACTTCTAGGTTATATAGTTTAGAAATATAGGTTACCTTATTAAGCAATAATGAAGATGCTAATCCAGCTAAAAGATTAATGTGAACATCTACTTTGAGTTCAGTTGTGTACTGCGTAAGCTTCTTTTTAACACACCGTTGTATATGGTAAACCAACTTGTCAATTTGTTTGTTCATCTACAAAGATGAAGGGTGCATATACTATCTCCAAGGATTATAGAAGTTTTGAATGAGTGTTAGCAAGAACTCATCTATGATGAGCTTACTGCCGAAGCAGAATCGCTGAAGAAAGAGAACTAGGAGCAGAAGGCGACTATTGTGTCGTTAAAAATTGACAAGAACAACCTGATGAAATTCAATAAAAACCTTGGTACAGCTGAACGAGAAGCAAGAGAAGAAAGAAACGCTCTCCGTAAGAAGGTTGAAGAGGACAAAGTGTTAATGAAAGAGATGGGAAAGGAGATTGTTGATGAACACACCCTGGGCTTTGAAAAAGCGTTGAGGCAAGTTCCCTACCTTCTGAATGTATCTATTGACAGGGTTGGTTTTGAGATGATGAAAGATCTTTATCAAGGGAAGCTCGTGCCCCTGAAAGATATTCCAGAGGAGTTTGTGGAAACGGGGCCATCAACAACAACTGAAGAAAAAGCTGAAGAAGAGTCACACGTAGCGACACCTGTTAATGAGGGTAATGAGAAGGAAGATCCAATGGAAATGCCAAAGGGTGATGCTGCCCATGTAATTATAAACTGATTTAGTTTTTTCCTTTATGGATAATTGTAAGATTTTAAGCGTACCCCAAACACTTTGACTATTGTGTTACTAGGTTTTCATGCTTTTCTGCTTTTGCCAAAATAGATGCTTTTATTGATTGCAATTAAACACTCCTTTGTTTTGTATTATTTAATTTAATTGGTAGCGTTGCTTGCTTTGTTTCTTTGAGCTGGGTGATCGAGGCACTATTTGTATGGGCTTATTTGATAAACACGAACCGGACGGTGTTTATTGTATTGCAAGCACGTGCTTGAAACTTATGCGTGTAATACTTCTCTCTATGGAGTTGACATTTAAGAGTTCCTTACTACCTGAAAGTGGTGATCTATTTTATTGATTTTCACTACAAGAAAATTGTGTTTTATATATCGATTATTATATACGGATTTGAATCCATATATAATAAAAATGTTACATACGAATATTTTATACGGATTCGTTATATACGAATTTTATATACGGATTTATAATTAATTAATAAATAAATAAAATTAAGTTATTTTAGAATGCATATAGAAAAAGTCGCCAACCCTTTCCTTTTTTCCTCACTCGCGGGAATTTCCTGATGGCCGAGGGTGATGGGGCTTACTCACTCGCACTTAAACATAGGAGTTCGCGGGGAACTTCCTCATGGCCGAGGGTGATGGGGCTCACTCACTCGGACTTAAGCATAGGAGTTCGCGGGAGAACTTCGTGATGGTCGAGGGTGATGGGGCTCACTCACTCAGACTTAAACATAGGATTTTGCGGGGGAACTTCCCAGTGAAATCATGTCCTTCGACTGAAAAAAATTGCTTGACTTTATTTGTTAAAAAAGATGTGCTTCATTTCTCACACCAAGAGGGGGTGAATTGGTGATGAATAAAAATGATTGCTTTTACAATCTTTTTAGCAAAACTAAAAGTCTTTAAACTTTTCTTGAATCGCAAGTAAAAATGTGTGAAATGAAACAATATGCATATTCGAATACAGATAATATGCAATCGATTAAATGCAGAGAGATAGGGAGAAGAAGATTCAAACTCTGAGTTTTTATACTGGTTCGGCAAAGCCTACATCTAGTGTCCTCTCGGTCAACCTTAGATCAAAAGCCAATTGCACTATAAGATCTGAGTTTTTACAACAAGGTTTTTACAACGACCTCACTTGTCAAAATGTAAACAACCTCTCTAACTCACTAATCTAAAATAGCCAATATACAATAAACTAGTAGCAAGAACAATCCTCTACTACAGTCAACCCTTTGAGATCCCCCTCAAAGTCAAGAACCACGTTCTTCTTCCTGTATACACCACAGGGAAACAACAACACTAAGTGTTTGCAAGAGCTCCTAATCCAACAGTATGCACCTCTATTGTGCAGAATGATCAACCTTTACAAATCAATCAATCTTGCTCCTCAAGAAATCTTCAAGACTTGAACACCACGGTAATTCTTGTTATATATATATATATATGTATGTATATATATATATATATGTATGTATATATATATATATATGTATGTATATATATATATATATGTATGTATATATATATATATGTATGTATATATATATATATATGTATGTATATATATTTTTATAATTTTTAGAAAAGTTTTATAAAGACTTTTATTTTCTAGGTATTTCTAGTAAAGCATCTAAATGACCTTTCTACTCAACAATTCAATGGTGTGCACTAAACACCACTCATGACCATTAAACTCACTCATCCATTTAAGATAAGAAACATGAAACAATAACTTGAAAGTAAACTCATTTGGAAGCTTACAAAAATGTTTTTTTGGAAAATTAACTCCATCTTGTACAGTGGTCTAAAAGTTGTGGGTTGGTAGTCATTTGAAAGTTCTTTAAGTCTAGATTCCAATAAAATAAGAATCAACTCATTTGGAGTGTGGAGAAAGTTAAGAGCAAAACAACCAACAAAGGTCAGAGTTGGCAGGAATATATACAATGTTAAATTTAACGAATAAACTGTACCTACTCAGATGTCCAAAAATTACAAATTAGTAGTCATTGGAAAGCTTTTTGAGTCTAGTTTCTAATAAAAAAGAATCACATCATTTGGAGGTGTGTGGAAAAAGTTATCATTAAAATAGCCAGCAAAGGTTAAAGTTGATAACATTATCTCACTCAAATTGTCTTTGACTACTTATGTGCCCACAGCTGGTTCCTGCAATACAAATTTTTGTACAAAACCAAATTTTTGTTCGTGTAATCAATTACAACTTAAACAAGTGTAGGCCATTTTGTCTCTTGTAATCGATTACAAGGACCTTGTAAACGATTACACGAACAAAAATCTAGTTTTGCACAAAAACTTGTGCTGTAGGATCCAGTTGTGGACACACAAGTAGTCAAAGATAATTTGAGTGAGATAACATGTTGTCAACTTTGACTTTTGCTGGCTATTTTAATGATAACTTTTTCCACACACCTCCAAATTATGTGATTCTTTTTTATTAGAAACTAGACTCAAAAATCTTTCCAATGTATTAATTTGTAATTTTTGGACGTCTGAGTAGGTGCAGTTTATTAGTTAAAGTTAATGTTTTATATATTCCTGCCAACTCTGACCCTTGCTGGTTGTTTTGCTCTTAACTTTCTTCACCGAACTCCAAATGAAATGATTTTTGTTTTGTTGGAATGTAGACTTAAAGAGCTTTCAAATGATTATCAACACATAATTTTTAGACCACTATACAATATGAAGTTAATTTCCAAAAATAAATGTTTTTCTAAGCTTCCTAGATGAGTTTACTTTCAAGTTATTGTTTCATATTTCTTATTTTAGATGGATGAGTGAGTTTAATGGTCATGGGTGGTGTTTAGTGACCAATGAACACATTAGGCCATTGAATTATTGAGTAAAAAAATGCTTTACTATAAATGCTTAAAAAATAAAAGTCTTTATAAAAAAAAATTTAAAATATAAAATTCTAACCTAAGATTAAAATATATATACATATATGTATATATAACTTAGAATTCGGTTTCTCAAACCGAATTCTGACCTTAAAAAAAAATGTGTGATACTTATGTAAATATAAGACAGTGTTATATCTGCGTAATATTAAATGCGTTCTGTGTTATGTCAGAAAAAAATCGTATTTTTTTTGTAGTGATTATTTCAAGCAGATTTTGTTTTTAAAAGAACTACATTCAGCAAAAGAAATTGCAAGCTAGCAGAAAAAAAGCCGTTTGTGGGACACTAGACACTACCAACTAACCCTTTTACCAGTAAAAAAAGAAAAGAAAAAAAACTAGAAAGTAACGTGCCAAACATAACTTCAAATAATCTAATTGTTTACTCGGTCAAAGTCTTCATCATGATAACATTCTATGTGTCATTACATTTTGGTTATTCCCTGTAAAAATTTCGTTTTATTATGAGTGCTGTGGTTGAGGCAGTGGAAGCAAAAAGAAAGAGCCTAATTAAGAGCTATGAAGCTAGCTAGTAGCCACTAATTAAACTTGAACAAACCTAATATATTACCTTCATTCTTTTATGCATATGCAGAAGATTTTAAATGTATGACCCTTCAATAAGTAGATGTGACCTAGAAGGCTATAACTATTAACTAATCAAAGGGAAGCAATAACGCTGACATAATGATCTTAAAAGGTATGCACGTTTCACTCATTCCACCAATGCCATTATCTTTCTATATTAGTATTTCATACACCATGCTGTCGGGAAATCAGCATAAAAAGTGCTAGCCACTTTTCTTTCTGTGGACACTTATTCATAGATACCAACTTTTCCTTAGTTAAAACAGTTTATCTTTTAATCTATTCAGAATTACTAAAGTGTTTGTCCCTAAAAGAGAGGAACAAAAAGAAAAAAAATCAAATTACTATAATGGAGCACTCCTGATGCTGCATGACAAAAGTTTAAGGATAACAAAACTAAAAGTAGCTAGGTTATAGGTCTTATCTTAGTTAAGCTAGTATCTAAGGACTTCAAAATGTGAAAAAGAAATATCATGTTTTCATTCTAATATAATGTTGGCTCTTGATCAATGCTTCATTTGAATCCGCACTAAGAACAAAGGTCTGTCAGCAAATACATTATTATAAAAACATAGAATTTAGGTGTAAAAGAGATTTGGTTACTTTGAAGTTAATTTTCTGTGTTTTGAAAGATAATCATAGGTTTCTTATATGTACCCAGTACAGAATGTTTAAATTAGAGAAAGAGAGAAATAATAACAAAGACGGTGAGTTAACTATTATAGCATCCAACTAATGTGAGGGTCAAAAAGTGATTATTTATTATTTATTCATAAAATTTCTGACACATGCACACTCAGATTCAACTAGTTTATTACATAATTAGAGGAACGACATGGATTGCTTAACAGCATAGAATTATCAATAATGTCTGCCATTTACGCATCCTTCCCCAACCAAACAAGTTGGCAGCTTCCGTACATTACTGAACATGTCTGCTGCCAGAAGCCCTCTAAAGCTTCTCTCTATTTAAAGCCAAATGAAGGTTCTGTGCAGTTCCTGAGTAGTTATATCAGTAGCACTCATCGTCGTCATGCCAGGTTTCTGGAGGCACCAGTTATTGTTCTTGACCCTTCTTGCTTTTGTTGTTCTAGAATCACAAGGGTCAAGATTTCCCAATTATTTTTGGGAACAGATGCTTCCGAAGAAGCTAAATTCTCCTTCTTCTTCTCCCTCCGGAGGCACAAACTCTGTGTTTGCCACTTCTTCCACAGCCTCCCAATCTGATATTCATTCCTCCATAGATGGAAAGGTCTAATGTTAGTTATGGTCATTTAGATCCGTCGAACTGTGAAAGAGTGCAGTCTTGAGAGAATCAGAGTTTATCTGGGTCTGAAGATAATCTCCTGTAAAGACATTT
Organism: Vigna umbellata; assembly: GCF_029865625.1. NCBI lineage: Eukaryota > Viridiplantae > Streptophyta > Magnoliopsida > Fabales > Fabaceae > Vigna > Vigna umbellata. The sequence goes on from NC_142166.1 coordinate 39,373,110, forward strand.
AATTATAGTTCGCAGGATAAGTTTATCAATGACAATAATTATTTACATGTAAAATCTTTGAAGAAGCATTTCAATTCTCAATTCAAGGTTGCTGGGTTTTCGTTTCATGTAACATCGTCGTTATTGGTTATATTTTCCATAATATATAATATCTTTTCGATCTGGTTGGTAAGTAGGTATTTTCTAAGTGATTCGTTTCCAGCAGCGGGCTTCCTATATATTGAGGAATGGAACAACTTTTTTGTTTTACTGACTTCTCATACGTTAATTCTTAGTACCAATCATATCGAAACTAAAATTTCTGTTCATTTCTAATGAGACATATTAAGCATGCCAATGATTTGAACATAAATGTAGGCAGCGGGATTCATTATCCTCTTCATTTCCAACTTTCTATATTTTTATTTAAGGTGTGACATTCAATTTATAATTTAATTTTCAACAGTATTTATTTTCAAATGTAAGTCTCTCTCATATTATGTCTTTCTTTTTTAGCAGAAACGTATTTTAACCATAGATATCTTTTAGTTAAACCTTACTTGTATATAATTCTTTTACTACAACAAACTATATCTATTATTATCTGTTGCGACAACCACAAGATTATACCATTTTTTAGAATTCATTACATGATAAAAAAACAATATATTATTATTTAGTAAATTTATGAGAAAAAAAACAAATAAGCAAATTTAACTCAAATATACTGTACATATCAAGAAATTAAATTGCAAATATATTTCCAGAAAAATGACCACGAATCAAATTGAAAGACTACAATTGTTAAAATTTGTATTAAAATAGTGCTAAATTATTCCATAAATTTCATTAATAATTTTTCTTTTCATATGATAACAAATATAATAAAATTTAAAATATCAACATAATTCAAATGTCAAAATTTATTATAATGTTTGTGCTAAAATTATTTCTCCAAGTCATCTCCCTCTTATGTCTCCTAAACGATAAATTATATTGCATAATTCCCTATCTTAAGATTAGTTTCTACATTACGATCGATCTCATAGTGTCATGTGCACTGCACTACCAATTGCCAATCTACTAGTTGCGTTGTTTGTGCTTGTACAAAAGGTTGAATATATTAATATTATAACACTTTGAGGGTATTTTAATGACTTTGTTATTTTCTATACTTACAGAAGATTTTATGTCTGAATCTGAAGGGGCAACACCAACTAATGTGGCAAAATATTCTTGGAAACTTGAGTGTTCCAGCTTACAAAGTTTTGGCTAAAAGTGATACAAGACAAAGAGTCTTCGACAAATGTACAACAAGGAATACCCTGTAAACGCACTTTCTATATGCCGACTGTTTCTAGTGTACCTGATAAAGCTTCTTCTCTTTCGTTGTTGGTTCATTAATTACCCGTGAATTGATATGTATAACAAATATTGATAAGTTTAGGTACATTTTACTTTTAGTTCATTTTTAGATCCAGTTTACTCTTTCTTTTTCATTTAAAATTGTAAAGTTCCTTTTATTTTTAAAATAAATAAAAAGATTCTTTCACATTTTTATTTGGCATTAAAATTAAATATACAAACACTATTAAGCTCACTAAGTAGAAGTGTATTAATTTACTATAAATATTTAATAAGTTACCAAGTAACTGATATGGTAGTATTTGGAGGTTGTAAAAAGAATAGTTGAGGAAGTAGTTTAAATAGTAGAATTGATAGAAGTGTGGTGAAATGTGTTACATCTTGGATGTTGTCTTCTCTAAAATGGTAGTATACAAAATTTCACCCATATAATTATTCTAGAAAATTCTAATTACAACCATTTATGTAGAATGTTTTAGATTTTATCTCCTATCTTAGGATTTTTTATATTTTTTTAGAATTTTTATTACACTTTAGTATTTCTCCTTGATGCAAATTTAATAACTCGAAGCATAACGTGTAGTAGTTCAAACCTTGACTTGGTAACATCTTTGTGAAAATATTTGCAATTTGATCTTCTATTGGGCAGTACTCAAGTCAAATGTTCATATTTGTCTTTACTTCTCTTATGAAATGATATTTAATTGCTATATATGTTTCGCTCTACTATGATGCATTGGAATTTTCGTCATTACAATAGTTGATTTATTGTTTTAGTTGATTGTAGTAGGTTCACTTGTTTTTCTCCTATATCTTTGAGTATCTTTTGAAGCCATATAGCTTGACTTGTTGCTTCAACAACAACCACGTATTCTACTTTAGGTGTTGATTGGCAACTATGACTTGCTTCTTTGACACCCAAAAGAATATTTCCTAATCCAAGTGAGAAAGCATAACCTGAGGTGCTCTTCATGTCATCTATCGACCATGTCCAATCATTATCTGTATAATAAAAAAACATTGGATTGTATGTGGACTTATACCATATGTCATACTCTTTTGTTCCTTGTAGATATCTTAAAATTCTTTTATCTGTGCCAAGATATATTTGACTTGGTTTTGTATGAATCTTGATGAAAGACTTGTAGCGACCATGATGTCTAGTGTGTAACTTTAAAATAAAGTAGACTTCCAACTAGGCTTTTGTATCAAGATGCATCAACTTCTAGTGTTCCATCCATCTTTGTAGTTTCACATTTTTCACTAGCGACACATGCTTACACATTTGCACTCATTCATCCTGAATTTCTTCAATAAATATTTTGTATATTTCTTTTATGAGATGAATGTTCCATCACTTCTCTTACTTTCCCTTATATCGAGGAAATAAATCATGAAGCCCAGATTAGTCATCTCAAAGGTTTTCATCATATCTTCTTTAAATTCCATAAACATTGGTTCTAGTGTAAATAAGATCATCCAGATATAGAGAGAGTAAGAGAGTATATTGACCTTAGGTCTTGATGTGTAGTGTAGACTCACCCTTACTCCTCTTAAATCCTTGATTAGTGAAATATTGGTCGATTCTACTATACCATGCACAGGGAGCTTGTTTCATAAAGCTTTCTTTAAACTCAAATTTGCCTTTTTGGCCTTTAATCATAAATTCTGGTGGTTGTGTTATATAAATCACTTATTAAAGGACACTTTTGAGGAATGTAAACTTGACGCCTAATTGGTACATGTTCCATCATTTTTGTATTGCAAGTGTTATTAGAGAGCTTTTATTATGTCTAGTCATGTGATAATTACTGATTTTATGTGTTTTATGTGCATACTTTCACAAATAAATCAACTCCTTCGTAACTTTCACCTTATTTTGTTTCCAAGTTTAATGTGTTTTTATGTTTTATTGTGTTTTAGTTAGTATATATTTGTTTTACCTCTAATCTCTCTTTGAGTGTGTGAAATAAGGAAAAAGAAAGCAATTATGCTTGAGGAAAACAAGTTGGAACTTAAGGAAGCATGATTGGACAAAAGAATTATTTTTAGACAAATACCCACTTCAAGGACTCTAGAATCGCACCCAGGGTTGCAAACATGACGAAAAGACTCACTTGTAGGGTATATTGCCATGGACCGACCCTAGACGACCAGAAAATCACCAGTGATCGCCAGGCTAGCTCACTCGGTGAGTTGGCTACTCGTTGGGCGAAAACGACAACCAAACTTGTAATATTCGAGTCGGTGGATGAAAATTTAGCATGTCCAACAAGTTATAAGCCAAGAAGCATCGATTTTTAGGCCTTGTTGGGTGAGAATGAAGTCATTGAACGAGTTTGTCAGCCCTGATACACAAAGTGGTATTTTTATCATGTTTTCACGAGGGTTTAGAGATTCCTCATTTTTACGGTAATAGAATCACCTAGGGTGCTTGGAAGAGACTCTTGGAGGCTGTTTGGAGTGTTGGGAAGCTCTCTCTCTCCTCCTTGGGTTTCCTCCTTTATCCATGGTGGTTTTCCCCTTTTTGGGGTTGAAGGTATTGATGTGAATGAGAGGCGCAATTGAAACATGGAGCAATTGTCAAGAACCATGGAAGAAGGCTTGCATCTTCTCTTTGGTTTTCATTTCTTCCCTATCTCTTCAATTTGTAGAATCCTAAGTTTTACACCATGGAGGGCTATTCTTATTTGTTGAGATTAGATGTAATAAACTAAATCTTGTGTATTTTGTGATATTAATATATATATATATATATATATATATATATATATATATATATATATATATATATATATATATATATATATATATATATATAGGTTAAACCCCTCCGGAGGTCCCTAATTATGTAGGGTTTTTCCAGTTTGATTTTCGTCTTTTAAGTTTTGCCAATTTGGTCATTTATATTGAAAATTTGACTCAATTAGACCCCTGTCGTTAAATCAACTTAACGGGATTAATTTTTTGATGAGATGTGAGGGTGACGTGGACAGCTTTTGGGACGTGGCACTCACAAACCCTTATACGTGTTTTTTTTTTTAATGAAACATTTGCACGTGACATTTTCTTAAACAAACATTTTTAAAATTAGGGTTCATTGAATTCAATTGGGATTAAAATTGGATGATATAAACGTTCAGGATGCTTCATCTAAAACGGCTCGTGCATCATCGTTCAAATTCACGCCGATGGCCCATGTCCTACTGTATCGTCGGAGCACAACTCTGATTTTTCCATCGACCTCGACGTTAACTTGCCTTCATCGCCATCGTCGGAGCGGCACTCAGACTTCCCTCCATCGCCACAACCTCTGTTTCCTTTGTTTTGTGCACTTGCCCAATTATTCTAATAATTCAATTGCACTGAAAATTCCTTCTCTCACTGTATTTTTCCCAATTCCTTTCTTCACTTAACCTTGCTCCTATTTTATTTCCCACTTTAAAAAAGTCATTGTTGTTCTTCAACTAATCTATGAAGAAAGCCACGCAGGTTGGGGTGGGTCTGTTTGAAACATATCAGAGTTGAATTTGTTTGTGGAATTTAATGTTTGGAGGTAAAACCCATCGTTTTGCGGCTATTTTGGGGGCTGTGTTTTCTTGGAGAGTGAGGTCATCCATCTCAGAGGTGACACCCCCAGTTTCCTCTATTTTAAATTGATTATTTCTTAAAATATCTGCTAGAATCAAGAAGTGGGTCATTGGAAGATATGCATTTTCCACCATCCATTTGATCACATTGTTCATCCTCTGTAATTAATAAAGGGACCGTTTTTAGGTGGGGTTCGTACCGTGGCATTGTTCGGGAGTGAACTAACTGTCGATGGATCAAAACAAAAGCGAAGAAAGAGGTGGGATACTGGGTCCGGTTCATGAAGTGGTAGATGGGAATTTGAGTCATTTGGTTGAAGGGGTAGTTATTGATGCAGTAGATGGGAACAACTTGGGTGGCAAAGTTGGTATTAAACCCCTCACACCTGACGCCGGTGCCTTCGTCGTCACCTTCATCGTTACCTTCGTCATCAAACCACATAGACCTGCCGTCAGTACCATCGCAATCACCTTCGCCGTCATCCTCAACCCGTATAGAATCAGACCAAAAGGACACAGTTAAAATGTTTCAGAAAATGTCACGTTTTCATTAAAGAAAAAACCACGTATAAGGGTTTGTGAGTGCCACGTCCCAAAAACTATCCACGTCACCCTCATAGCTCATCAAAAAGTTAACCCCGTTAAGTTGATTTAATAGTAGAGGTCTAATTTAGTCAATTTTTCAATATAAAGGACCAAATTGGCAAAACTTAAAAGACGAGGATCAAACTGAGAAAACCCCACATAAATAGGGACCTCCGAAGGGGTTTAACTATATATATATATACACACATACATACATACTTTTCCATTTCAAAGTTAGTATTTGATTTATGCTTAATACTTGTTGTAGCTTGATTACTCATGGCTTGATTTGTTGTTCTTGATGCATTGGAAAATATGACTTGAAACTATACTTGAAATTGAATGCCTCATGTATACTTGTATCTAGGAATAGAACTTGATTCATTAGTAATCTTAGATCTTGAACTTAATGCATGATTGTTTGTTGAGGATTCAAGAGATTGAAACTTGATAAGATATCATAGGCTCAAAGTCACTCGAGATAGGATTTGAGTATGTTTGTGAGTTGATGTCGACATGAATATTGAATTGAGATGTTGGTCAATACATGAGAATGAAGTGGTTTAACTCTAGTCTCAACAAATTGTAAATACTATATCAATGTACATTTCCTTGCACATCAATTGTTTGATAAAAATACAAAAAGAGTTTCTTGTATTTTTGTCATCTGTGTGTGTAAGTTGTGAATTGTGAAAGTTGTCAAGTGTTGCATAAGTTTCTTGGAAGAGAATGATACTTATCACTTGTTACGTTGTGACCGATGCACTTGTCGTTGGTTTTGCAACCAACATCATGCCACTTGAGCAAATGTCTCATTATAGTTTATTCTTGGTTGTTATGAATAACCCTTAGTTACTAACTCTTCCTTGTGTTTTTGTATGGTACCAACAGGGTTTAACTTTGTCTTGAAGAGCCATTTAACTCCAATGATAACCCTTATTTACTCTATTGTCTTTATCTCTTCTTTCATTGCCTTGACCCATTTTTCTATTTTTGCGGCCTCTTCAAATATTACAAGCTCTAGTATGCAAATTCTAGTCCCTTACCAAAATATAAACATAAAACTCACCAAATTCATAAATTGAAAGTACTAAAGAATAAAACCGAACAAAATAAATACATTTTTAATCCTAATAAAAATTCAAGAAATAGAATAAAAAAAACACAAATACAAAGAAAAATATTATCCATAAATGAAGATAAAAAAAATTGATACACACAATTAACATAAGATTCAAGAAATGAAATTAGTCAAAACCCTGTAAAGAAGAATTCTAGAATAGAAGAAAGCAAGAAAGACAAGGAATGAAATCACTATATGAGAAGCCACAAAAAGAAAAAGAAAAAGAAAAATAAATAGAAATCAAAATTAATTATAAGATAATAAATATAACTAATTATTCTCTTTTTCTTAAACAAAATTATAATTTATTGAAAACAAAGTTTTATTAAATATCATTTTTAATACCAATAACAATTAACTGACACTAGTAATATTTTAATTAAATTTTACTCTCAAACATAAATTTATAATTAATTTATGGGTTAAATTTTTTTAATTCTTGAATTTTGACACAAAATTGGAATTTGTCTATTTCTAAAACTTTGTACATTTTAGTCTCCAAACTTTCAAAATGAATTGATATAGTCTTTTTAACTTAATTATATTAAACTTTTTTACATGTCAAATTCTCCATGCTAGTGTGAGTTGTTTACCCAATTTGATACATTCCCGTTTCAGTGTCAACTAGAAAAACGTTTCACAAGTCAAAAAAAGTTAACTTAATTGAACTAAAAGGACTATAATCATTCATTTTTAATTTTTGGAGGTCAAAATGTATAAAAGTTTAAAGCATAGACAAACTTAAATTTTACGTCAAAGGTCATACACTAAAAACATAAATAACATTAATTTAATAGAGATATATTAGTATTAAAAAAATATTTGTTTTAAACTTTTTTTTAAATATAATTTTAAAATTAATTTAATAAAAAAAAATACGTGGTTTACCATAGGTCATACATCCATAGTTTTGAATTTTCTGTTGATTCAACTCTTGATTAGTTTGGTGTGATATTATAAATGGTTTAACCTATTGGAATCCCAATATTCTTTTGATCAGGAAAAATCGTCTGAATTGATTAAAGTGGTGAACCTTACATGATCTTATGGCCTAGGACTTAAACCATTTATTATGTCTCAATTTAGAAATATATTATTACCCAATCCTAAGCTCAGAATAACTTTATCCTTTAATGCCATTCAATAATCATCTTCCACTCCCCAAAGACGTGGAAATCTGGTTTAAGCAATCAAAAGCTAAATTGATGCCACTTTCAACACAAAGAACGGATGGTGCTGAGTTTATGAAGTTTTCAGTCTCTTCTGAAGACGAACTAACACTTTCCCATCCGTGTTTTCCCACAATTTGAAGTCCCTCAAGTTCTATTGCCACTTCTTTCATGGTGGGTCTTTCCTCTCCTTTCACCTTTAAACATCGATTTGCAATATTGGCAACTTCTTTCAGTTGCTCAACATCTGCCTCATGCAATATTTGGTTGTCCACAATGTTAAGTAATTGACCTGTTTTCATTGAAGAAACAAAGTACAGTGCAAGGTTTCTACTAGCCTCTGGCCTATCAAATGAAAGTGCCTTCATTCCTGTTACTAGCTCTGCCAGGACAACCCCAAAACTATACACATCACTCTTCTCTGTCAATTGGCTTGTGTGAAAGTATTCTGGATCAAGATACCCTAATGTTCCCTGCACCAGAGTGGTTAGTTGAGACTGATCAAGGGGGAAAATCCTTGATGCTCCAAAATCAGAAACCTTTGCAATGAGATTATGATCAAGAAGAATATTTGTAGTTTTCACATCTCTGTGTATGATAGGTGTACAAGTAGCTGAGTGCAAATAAGCCAAGGCCCCAGCTGTTTCTGTTGCTATTCTCAACCTTGTTTTCCATAAAAGTTTTAGAAAACAATTATGATCATGAAGGTGCTCATAAATAGTACCATTGGGAATGAATTCATAAACCAGCATGGGAACTTCTGTCTCTAAACAACAACCCAAGAGTTTTACCACATTTTTATGATTGATTTGAGAAAGCACAATTACCTCGTTAATGAATTGTTCAATCTGATTCGGATCACTAATTTTAGACTTCTTAATTGCCACTGTTCTATTGTCTAGCAATACTCCTTTGTAAACTGTTCCTTGGCCACCTTGGCCAAGAATCTTGCCTTCATCAAAGTTGTCGGTGGCCTCTTCTAGCTCCTCTATAGTGAAGACTTTAGCCGTTTCAATAGACCCTTTATGCTTGATTATGTGTTGTTGTAAGAAAAGACCACCATTTTGGTGAAAAAATTGTTCTTTAAGTTTGATTATCTTTCTTTTCTTTGATGCCCAATACACATAAAAGCTTCCCACAAGCAGTGCTACTAGGCCTACACTCACACCTATGCATAAACAAAGAGAAACGTAATTAGCGTTTTCGTTATGTTGGCTCATCTTCGAAGTTACCAATGACATACTGTAATGATAATTAACTTGAATTTATTATTGTTGATTAGGATGAGAAATCTCTCAACAATATTGCTTGTATAAGTACAGCAGATGCAATATTATATACGTTGTTACATAATTAAGGATGAAATTTGTTGTGATTTACCGGACAAGAGTGTATATACTCACTCAGAGCAATTATGAGTATGATTTCTTTCCTTGAATTGATGGTAGATTTGTAAGTGCATCTTGTTCCATAATTTTTTCCATCTCCTTCAAATCCTTTTGGGCATAAACAGTTATAACCACCAGGAGAGTTACTGCATTTGGCCCCATCAACGCAATCGTTGGATCCCATGCATTCGTTAACATCTACATTATAGTAACGAGTCAATCATGCATTCATTCATTATTCTTTCACTATCACCTTGCATTTTTTTTTGTCTAGTTTTAAGAAAAAACTTATTTCTATTTATTGTACATTTAAAAGTTTAAGTGGTTATAAGTAAAACAGAAAAAGTAATGAACAACATATTAATTATATATATATATATATATATATATATATATATATATATATATATATATATATATATATATATATATATATATATATATATATATAGAAAATGCATTCAGCTACTAATACCTTCGCAACCATGAAGAAGATAGGGATTTCCCACGAAACCGTTTGAGCAGCTGCAAAGGTAACCAGATGCCTCTACTGAATGAAAACATTCACTGTTCTCTGCCTTACACGCGTAACTGAAAGCCTCTTTCTTACCATCTTCGCACGTTTGGTTCTTAACCACCCAATCCACCGCAACGGGAAACGTGGTTTTGTCGAACTTGACGAGGTCCGTGGAGGAGAAATTGTAGGCCCCATCTTCCACAAGAAACACATACCCGCACGGGTTGAAGTCTATTACATGCGTGTGCTTGAACAAACTCCCTGAACCGTAGGAGAAACTCGACAACCCGCGTGGAATCGAAGTCTCGCAACAACCGGTGCCGGAACAAGTGCCGTTTGTTTCGATGTCTTGGAGCCTGTTGCACAAGGAAATGCATCCCGTGGTGTAGTTCTTTCCCTCCAAATCGCTTCCCACCATTAATCCAAGCGTGTCACACCCAACTACAGTCAACCTGTTTCTGTTGGAAGAGACTTGAAAAGTTGTGAGGTTTAGGTCTTGAAATGATTGTCTCACGAGTTTTCCTCCGTCGGCGTAGCAGTCGCTGGCTACAGGCCATGAAATTTGCATTTGGCCGTTGAGTGAGATGTTAAGCACGGTTATATTGGTTTGTGGCAGGAAGAGGGTGTGTGATGAGGGAGAGGTTTGGTTGCAAGTAAGAACAAATGAGGGGTCTAAGGAACAAGTGTCAGAGATGCCGAAGGGGAAGGGAATGGTAACATCGCCACAGTTTGAAGAACAGTTTGGCTTTGATATGGCTTGAGTTTTAGATTTTGCAATAAGGAGGGCAACAAGAAGCAGCTGCACCAGCAGCTGCTTATAGTGCACAGACATGACTTTGTTTTTCAAGTTCTTCTAATGGACATTATCTCTTCTGCTATTGTAATGATGGTGGTTAGAGAGAATCTAAAGGGATCAAGAGGATTAACTCTGTTACTGCACTGGATATTGGATTCAAACAAGGCTGCATGCTCTACAATTTTAATATATCAATAATGATATTTATGTACTTATAGAATATTTTTATTTTTCATTTTGTGTTCTTTCTCATTTCAACTGTTTTACTTTGTTTTTTTCATCATATTTTTCTTTCTTTGCTGTATTTTCAACCTTCCTAAGACCTTGATTGTGTCGATTTGCTAGCTAGGAGCAGGACAGCCGGCTGTGGAAGGCAAAAACTGATTAATGAAGGTATCTGTTAAAAAATAATTAATAAAATTATCCATTAATTTGTATATACTTTTAGTTCTTAATTTACTATATTTTTTACCTTTCACACATTTGTTCTGTATGATTAAATTTATCGAGTAAATTCTATTAATAACTATAAAAATTCTTGCAAAAGTGAGTTCATTTGTAAGCAACATTGACAGATTTTAAATCAACAATTTTTTAAACCGAGTTCATGAATTAATTTAATTCTATGAAGTTACTGATAATGATATATCCATTCGTTCATTTGTGTAAATACAAAAAGGGAAAGCATTTTCATTAGTAATAATCTGAACAATGGTGACAGAACATTCAATTGTACATCATAGCATTTATCGAACCACTTGCTAACGTTTCTGAAAATAATACTCATCAACAATACCTTATTACTTTTGATGCAGAACTGAGGGACGATGAAATTAAAAAGCTTTATCGTGGCCATCATAATATGTATATATCGAATCTTCGAATTGGTCCATAGACAAAGCACCTCCAAGTAAGCACACTTCATCTACCATCCCATAACGGTGACATCACATCGTTGCAAATGGTATCATCCTCAGGTCCAGCACGTATAGCATAAGTATAATGACAATTATCAGTGTCTCTTTCTGCTGAACCTGATCTTTCACCGATAACGTATTCTGCTGCATTCGATGTGGCATTAATCAGTGAAGTTGTGACTGTCATGGTTTTGAGACTTTCCAATTCCATAGCAACTTCCTTCATGGTAGGTCTTTCCTCACCTCTAAGCCTCAAGCACCATTGAGCAATGTTAGAAACTTCCTTCACCTGCTCACTATTTCCCTCATTGACAAAATCCTCAACAATTTGGAACAAGTAATCATCCTTCACAGCCGAAAGAAAATACAACGCCAAATTCCTCTCCTCCTCTGGCATGTCAAACGAAAGTGCTCTTCTTCCAGTTAGCAACTCAGCAAGTACAACACCAAAACTATACACATCACTTTTCTCAGTTAGTTGACTGGTCTGAAAGTATTCAGGGTCAAGGTACCCAAGAGTTCCCTGAACCAATGTTGTCAACTGACACTTGTCACGTGGAACCAATCTAGAGGTTCCAAAGTCAGAAACCTTAGCCGTGTATTTGTCATCTAAGAGTATGTTAGTTGACTTGAAGTCCCTATGGATGATCGGTATGGAAGCTGAAGAATGCAAGTAAGCAAGCACACCAGCTGTTTCTGCTGCTATTCTTAGACGTGTTTCCCAGGGAAGTGTGGTGTTTTCGTTGTGAATGTGATCAAAGAGTGTTCCGTTGTTCACAAATTCATAAACTAGCAGTGGCATTTCTGTCTCCAGACAGCAGCCTAGGAGTTTGACCACATTTCTGTGGTTAATTTGGGAAAGTACAACCACTTCATTGACAAATTGTTCAATTTGGCTGTGATCTACTAGTTTTGATTTCTTTATGGCAACAACTTGGTCATTTGGAAGAATTCCCTTATAAACTGTGCCGTAGCCTCCTCTGCCAATGATTCTGCTCTCGTGAAAGTTTTCAGTGGCTTTCTTCAGCTCTCTTGCAGTAAATATTTTAGCTCTCTCAGATGATCCCTCCATCTTTGAAATTTGCTGCTCTAACATTAAGCCACCATTTCTCTTAAAATATCGTGCTGAGAGACTCGCCCGTTTTCTTTTACGAAATATATGGTATAGCCAACCACTACCAGTTAACAACAGCACAAGGCCTATGCCAGTTCCTACATTGAAAAAGTTGCTTATTGGATCAGTCTTTAATTTTGTTATGGTTTCGGAATCATGTCATTCACGTACATCCTCGAATTACTTTAATTTAAAGGTCACTTTCCCTATAACTTTATTTTCGGTAGCGGATACTATTCATGACACTCCATACCATCTACTTGCAAACAAATGTCACTTCTATTTCTAAGATTTGGAGAGCTGTGAATTAAGATTTCCCCTATGGAATATGTACTGACATAAAGTTGCAAAACGTCAAAACTTTTAGCGTAAAAGCAATCAAAAAGACAAATCAGTAGACTACAAGTGAAAGAAAATAAAATCAAACAGATCAAATATCTCAAAAATAATGGAGCAAAATGCACGTTTTTACATATGCCTTGCTTTACTTTTGTATTTGTCTTGTTATCTTCTTTTCACTGATTACTACTATGTAAACCAAACAAATAACACGTACCTATCACAATCTCGTTAACCACATGTTGTAGATTCGAGACACAGCCACTTCCTCCTTTTCTGCCATCTCCCTGGTGCTTCCTGGTCTTGGGACAAGAACAATTATAGCTCCCGGGTAGGTTAATGCAAATGTCTGAACAATCATTTAGACTCGGATTGGCACACTCATCAATATCTAGTGAAGAAATAGGCAAAAGAAGTTAATATTTCTTTCATTTATCAAGAAAACAAATTACATTTAGACTAATCACATGGAGGGAACATAATCCATACCTTGGCATCCACCCTGGAGGTATGCATTTCCCACATAACCTTCTAAGCATCCGCAGAGATACCCGGGTCCATTTTTAGAATCAATACATACGCTATTTTCTTGGCAAACATAACTAGTCAAATTATTCTTAGCTTCTTCACATGTTAGATTCCCAACAGCCCAGTCAAGCACTGTGGAAACTGTTCTTCTCTTCTGCAGTTTGATGAAGTCATCCGTGGAAAACTCGAAAGAGTCTTCTTCCACCAAAAGAGAGTAGCTACAAGGAATATTCATATCCCTATGAAGCATATTTGATCTCAGGACACGAGCTTCATATGCCAAAATGTTTTTTGGGATGGAGGTTTGGCAGAAACCAATGCCAAACCGGGATCCATTGGTTGAACTTTCTACACTACTACAAAGAGAGAAACACCCTCCAGCAGAGTAGTTTTTCCCAATTGTTGCATTGATGGTTGAAAGGGTGTCGCATCCAATTCCTACGAACTTGTTTTGAGTGTAGGAGAAGGGGAATGCTTTCAAAGTCATAGATGAATTCCCTGAATCCACTAGCACACCCTTTTCATCATAGCAGACATACGCTACTGGGGATTTTACCCGTAAATGGCCATTCAATGACAACTCTAATACCTCAATATTTTTTGTCACATTCCACAGAAATAGTTTGGGAGGCCTGTGACTTGTGTTACAAGCAACATAAAAGTTGCTGTTCATGTAACAGTCCTCAGTTGTACCAAATGGATACGGAATGCTAACGCTTCCACATTTTTTTTGGCAGCTCGGACGAATTGTTTGTGACGCGGCTGAGATCATTACTAAGCAAGCAACTAGCACAACTTTTGTACTGTCTCGTGCTGAAGCCATTGCTGTATGCAATTCATCATCAAAAACTGAGATTAAGCAACAGCTAACTCGGCCAAAAGATTTGAATTGCTCAAACCTTAGGCCGTAGAAGTCAAGCTTCCATTGTTACTTCGTTTTTAACTATAGTTGGATTTGTCTTTTGGTTTAGGAGAATAAATATGTCTTTGATACCTTCTTAACAAGGATTCTATTGGACCTACAATTCTATTTTTCTTTTAGAGAACTAGAAGAATCATTGTCGTGGATAGTTAACATTACAGATAAGAACTGGATTAGTGATTGCGCAAAGTTTTTATATTGATAAACGACTAGAGTGGGGGACCGGGGCTGAAACTTTTCTCTAGTGTATTTTGGAGTCAGCAAAGGTCATCTGAGAAGTTTAATATCCTTTGGTAATATGGTAAAGGCAACGTTGAATTCTTGTATTGTTCCGTAGTCCTATAAAATTTAAGAGGCGGTTGCTATTTCAAACATTGGCCTTTCGGGGGAAAAAGAAAAATGAATTCTAGGATTCCAAGTTTTCAAGGTAATTCACCAGTTCAGTTGCTTTCCTGTCTAAGGTGAGTCTGTCTAAGGTGAGTTCGTCTTACGGTCCAATACAAAAGAGAAAAATGTTTGGGCTCGACATAGAAAAAGATATGTGTTGGTATATGATTAATACACAGGTAAATAATAGTAGCTCAAAAGGAGACAGGACACATAGTCATGCTGTAAAATTGATTCTTCGTATTTACATTACTTTCTCTCTTAGCGCTCAAGTAGACCTAATTTTCTATAAAGTTCCTTTAACAACATGCTTGATTGTGAGTATGCCAACCATGTTGAGGAACTTCATTGTATTCTAAAAGGAATGTTCCAAGACACCGTCATATATAGCATTAAAATGTTTTCGAGACGTGGATACAAATTGACTCTAAAAATTGGTGTTACACACGTTTTACAAGATTGTGTATTTTAATTGTTATTGAATTCTTAATTATTTTCTCTGATATTTTTTTATTATTGTGGAGTTATTACATAAATTTGAAGCAACAAACCATTTAGGTTCACACTCTAACAGTAACACGTGTGACTCTAAAGAGATGGCTTCTAATATGATCAAACTTAAAAGGTTTGATGATAGACATATTGGTTGTTGGCAAAACAATATGCGTTTACATCTTACAATTTTCACTATTATAGAAAGATGAAAGCATGATGTCTTATAATACTTGTTATTTAAGGATTGGTCTTAGAAGTGAAGTAGTACTAAACTAAATATTCACCATCGGTTATATAAGATCTGATGTTAAATAGTACTTTTAATATCGAGTGCTTGCATACGCGATATTAACCTTTTATTTTTATGAGTCTTCAACGTCCATTACACGATGAATTAATGTTAAATGATACTTTCAGCTTGACTTTTGACATGAGCTACCCGTCTCGCCTTTCAGTCCATGTCCTCAACTTATGGTCAATGTCGACCCATCTTGACCTTTGGTCCGACCAATTTGGCTTGACCTTCTACTTTGGTTGACATATCTTAACCTAAAGTCTGGTTCAGTTTGTCTTAATCTTTAGTTTACGTTGGCTCATTTAAACCTTTGGTCTAAACTAGCCCGCCTCGACATTCGGTCTAAGTCACTTTGTCTCAACCTTCAATTAAGGCCATTATGTCTCGACATTTGGTCTAGATCAACTTGCCAAGACCTTCTATCTAGGCCAGCCGATTTTGACCTTCGTCCCAAACTGACTCATCTCGACCTTTGTCTTAGGTCAGTCTCTCTCACCATTTAGCTTGACTCGACCCGTCTCTACTTTTGGCATGACCTAACCCATTTCACCATTTAGCCCATATATGCCCTTCTTTACCTTCGGTCCGGCCTCGCTCTTCTTGACCTTCTACTCCGATCTCTTGACCTTCAGTCTCGACCAGCCTATCTAGACCTTTGGTCAAACCAGTCTGTCTCGACCTTTGATTTGGGTTTGTCATTCTTGATGTTGGGCCCATGTTGGCCCGTTTTGGCGTTGGGTCTGGTCTAATCTATCTCAGTCTTTGGCCTAAGTTGGTTTGTCACGACTTTTAGTCCAAGTCGATCTATTTTGACCTTTGGTCTAGGCTGATCCTTCTTGACCTCGAATCCAAGTTAATTTGTCTTTACATTTAGTTTAGGTCAGTCCATTTCAAATTTTAGTCCAGTCCAATTGAAAATTTAAATTTTTCATGATTAAAAATCTAGATTAAAATAATGGATATTCAAGTGAATAAAATATAAATCAGATTAAAGTCCATATTTAATAAAATAAATTTTAAATAGATTAAATATTTTATAAAATAGATCATAAATAGATTAGATTAGATCAAATGTAGTTCAGTTTGGCATAAATGGATTTTTCTTTCCACCCTTTACGGCACCTATATACCACCTTTAACCCTTTAAGGCTCTTATATACCACCTTTAACCCTTTAAGGCTCTTATACAATCTATTGGGTTTATATACAAATCCTATATCAAAAAGTTGTCATTAGATATTTGTATTTAACCAAAGTCGAAGCTTTCATTTGTGTCATACAAATCATTTCCTCTACATCAACTCTCTCATATTTTGTTACTTTGATTCCACATTCCAAACTACCGCTACCCAAACATCTTTCCAAACCGTATTCCCTTTGCAATTTAGTTCATTAGGGTTGAATTGTTGCCAAAGATTCAAAAGTTGGTCATGATGTTTTGTGCCAACCCCTACCCACACGCAAGTTCCACAACCTAGATGCTAAAATAAGGTGGCAAGCATTTTCCTCCCTCTCTACATAATACACATAAGGTGTGTCCAGTTAGTGCTCCCCTTCTTCTTATATTAACCTTAGTTGCTACCTTATCTTAGATTAATCTCCATGTGAAGTGTTGTGTTGCCCGGATGATAACGCCTTCACACTCCAAAAGAGATTGAATTCTTCCCCTCTAAGAAATAATTTGTATCTTTATGCAGGCTGACTTCACCATATCCGTGTATTATTCTCATCCCAACTTCCAAAATCATGGATTGTTGCTTCCCGTGTTATATATCTACTTATTGTTCTCCTTGTTATTCCAAACATCCCATTTATGTTTAATCCTCCTTCAAATCAAAATCAATATTCCAAATCAATTTCATAATGCTTTCGAAACATAAAACACAATAATAATACATTGTTTTGGAGAGGTGATGAAACACAAACATACACTCTCAAGTCATCTTACAAAAGAAACCTACAAAATTTTGCCAGAGCTTATTGACTTTTTTATAAGGACATCATTGTTCTCTATAGTTCTAAAAGTAAGACTCTTGAATCCATAAAAGTTTTATATAGTAATTTTCTTTTTTTTTTTTGAAATGAGAAAACTAAATGAACAGAAACATAAGATGTAGACATTTTTACTAGGCTTCACCACCTTATTTTCTTGTTTCATTAAGCTCAAAAATAACTTTTGATATCTTTTTTAATTATTTTAACAATTTTTACTTTCAAAACATTTTCTTGTTACATATTCAAAATAAACTATTATTTAACATTTAAGTAATTAAATATTTAAAAAATATACATTTGCTAATAGAATTATGTTAAACTTTAAACCTAAAACTTAATTTAATTTGTTCGAGTCAAATTTCATGATCCAATAAAAATCTTTACATAATGCTTTACATGTCAATTTAATCATTCTAACAAAAACAAATGAGATCAATCTGTACAAAAACTAAATCGATTTATAGTTTACAAATTAAAATGTAATGTTATTATCTTAATTTCACTATTAAGTCTAATAGACCAAATTGATTGTTACCTATGTGCTATTTATTATTATAAGATAAGGGATTTTACTTGTTATACATTAACTTATTCGCGAGTTTCAAGAAAATGAATTTTAATTTCGCGAGTTGTGGGTTAAATAAAGTAACTCATTAAATTTAAATCAAAATAAATCTTAACTTTTTAACTCAATTTTGTTTCAATCTACTTTATTTTTAATATGAAAACAAGAATTAAATTATAAATTATGTAAATAATCATGAAAAAAAGAATCATCATACTAATATATATATATATATATATATATATATATATATATATATATATATATATATATATATATATATATATATATATATATATATATATAATACCTGTAAATGGTAATTCCAAATATCTAAAGAATTCATAAAATGAAAGATTTAGAAAAGAAGTAACAGAGAAGGACTGGACATAATCCATTGATCATATATACTTTTTCCACCCAATTCTTTTAATTGTGTTTGGTTGTTGTAACACTAAATTTGGGTGTATATTTTTATTTATCTTTTTTTTTTCACGCTGGAGATTTAAATGTGTTTAGGTTTTAGTGAATCACAGTTAAATTTTTACCTGTACCGAAATTTATAACTTTTTTAATTCAACTCAAATCAAACCTTGGGTTAAAATGTCTCATATATATTTCATTACAAAGAAAATCAATAAAAAGTAATAATAATTAGTCATAGGAACCGTTTTATAAACTTAACATTATTATTATTAAAAATAATATATATAATAAATAAAAAATTATGATTATTTATGAATTAAATTTTAAATTACTTTTTAACATTATATACTAAAATTTTAACTATTTATTATTATTAATTATAAACTAGTCTTTATTTTAAACTAAATATTAATTTAGAATTAATTCTAATAACTAGCTAAAATTTTGATGGCTAGAAATCAATTTAAACTCTAACTCACAAACTAATTATAAATTTGTATTAATAATAAAAACTATTTTAATAATTTTTATAAAATAGTTTTTTAATTTAATTAATATAATAAAAAAATTATTTAAATTTGATTAATATTTAATGATTTGATCTACTTAAACAACACTAAAAATTATTCAATAATATATATATATATATATATATATATAACTTTTACTAATAATAAAAATTATTTTATATATCAATAACTTTAATAAAATAGCTTTTAACTTATCAATGATTACTTAAATTTGGTTAATATTTAATAATTTGATCTATTTAGACAACTCTAACAATCTTATTCTTGATAAATAACAAAACTAAAAATAAATCAATAATATATATATATATATATATATATATATATATATATATATATTTATTTATTTTGTGTAGGAAAAGTGGTCCGTACGTTGACACGTGAAAGATATCAAATTTACCCACATAATTCTTGACTTTTTACCTTGTTCTCTACCAATCCTACTCAAGGTTTCTGTTGGATTTTAATGTAGGTTCAGAGTCCTAAAAATTAACTATTATACAAGGCATCTGGCTCAGTTTTAAATATTAAATTAATTATAGATTAGTATTAATTAATAATTAATATATTATGTTTGTTATTATTTGATAATTTGAGATATAATAATTACTATTCTATTATTAAGTATATGAATATTTAAATGAAATTATGATAAGATTGAACAGATGATTTCCATTAAGGATCTTTGCTTGTTAAAAGGAAGTATAAATTGTCATCTATTAAACAATTTATGAACTCATAATCTTATGATCTCTTAAGTTGAAAGTTCACATGAGATAATTTAGAATATATAAATAAATATAACTTTATATTACAAACTTACTTTATACTTTATAAGATTGAGTTAGATTTAA